>NC_137104.1:35879373-36479373 GCF_949357685.1 Gobio gobio
TCTCTCTCTCTCTCTCTCTCTCTCTCTCTCTCTCTCTCTCTCTCTCTCTCTCTCTCTCTCTCTCTCTCTCTCTCTCTCTCTCTCTCTCTCTCTCTCTCTCTCTCTCTCTCTCTCTCTCTCTCTCTCTCTCTCTCTCTCTCTCTCTCTCTCTCTCTCTCTCTGTCCCCACCCCAGTCATCCCTGTGCCATTTCCCCCAATCCGACACTTAATTGAGCAACCGGGACACCTCACGTGCAGGACTGATTTGTAGTTTGAACACGTGGCTCATTGAAAAAGGCAGAAGAACTTAGGGTTTTTTTTCTTTCCGTTCTCTTGATGTTATTAAGAGGCGGTGCCTACACAAACGTGTCTGACAATTTAGTCGCATCGCCAAAGAATAAAGAAACTTTCTCTATTTTCTTTCTAGCCCTTGCCTCGCAGAGGTGACGGAATAAATAATTCAGCTCGCTTAAATCAAGAGGAAACGAGTGCGCGCAACCACGGCGGCGATCTCGTCCATCAAATATCTCAGTAGCTTGAGTGATTGGGAGAACACTCCCAGACCCTCCGCTGAGCGACAGTGCGGTTCTCTCTCCAAACACTGCCATCCGAGCGACGCGATAAAGGGCTGTCCCTCTGCAATACGGTCGCTCTTTTTTTGTACACAACAAAATGAATAAGCTTTACATCGGAACGTGAGCGAGCAGGCGAGCGCGCTGGACTTGGAAAGTATCTTTGAGCAGTGGAAGATACCTTTCAGTGCACCTTTTCTCGTAAAAAGTGGTTACGCGTTTGTGGATTGCCCCGACGAAAAGGTAGCGATGAGGGCCATTGACACACTTTCAGGTGAGACTTTTGTGCGTATATGATTTTGTCCACCCTCAAAATGAATTGCATTTAACACGTAACGGTCGCGTTTAACAATTAAATGCCCATGCAAAGCAGGGATGTGTCTACATCGAGCAAGTGTTGAACATTCACTTTCAGTTTTTGGAACCACGGGTTTTACTCGTCGAGAACGCCAAGTCTCGCTTTAGTACCAAAATAACTGAACGGCAAGTGTCCATCAAAGTTGCAGCGTTGCTGTCTATGCAGGGCGAAATGTGAAATGCTGTGTTTAACAACTCCGATGTTCAAGTGGCGAGTTGTTGCACATAACTATTTATTGAATTAAATGGTCTTCGTGTTTGGTGTGGCTTTTAAACGCATCTCACAGCTCGTGGAGCACTTTCTGGAAGTGAACTGAAGTGTTACACAGAACTGGTCGTTTTGCGAACTTTGCCTATGTAAAATTGTATCACTTTTATCGCTGTAATTACTAGCTCTAGAACACCAGGTGGTTGGGTTGCATTGGTGGCTTGTAGGCCTTTCGACTACTCCCCTTGTCTCAAGAATATGGGTTGATTATGTTTGGGATGGATGTAAATTGTGTAAAGCTGCAATATTTTCCATAAAGAGAGCGTGTAAGTCAGTGGACATTTTCGTGATTTTCTAAAACAAGTCAATGTCTCGCTGCTCGTGGCTGAGGCCTTTACCGCAAGCGTGGGGGCAAATTTGCCTTCCATGTTTAACCTCTGGGAATTCTGTATGTATGGGTTTTTTTTTAAACCATTTATTTTGCTTAAGATGCCGTGCAAATGTAGTAGGCTACATGTTAGTGTGGTTTCTGTACTCGAACATAAATAGGATTTAAATTTTTTTGCACTTTCGTACATTGTAAACACTTGACACATAATAGACATTTTGTTTGAAATAAGAATGTGATTTATTAAAGCACAATTAATATTTTCAGGGAAAGTAGAACTCCACGGAAAAGTCTTAGAAGTGGAGCACTCTGTTCCTAAACGACAAAGGTAAGATTCATTTGTAAATTTCGCAATTTCATCTAAAAATGGCTGAGTCCACGTTTTTGTTTTGAATGAATACCTCTAAATTTCTATCCCCTGTAGCCCTGATTTTAAATCGGTCTTCTTGTAATTTTTATTGTCAAATGACTCATTTGATTTGTTTTCGTTCATCCATCAAACTGTTACTTGAAAGCGAAATGCAAGATTAGGGTGATGACAGTGTTTCATGCATTTGCATTAAATGTAAATCTGCATGCGTGTTTAGTTACAAAATAAGGTGTGTAAGCTACTGATTGAACCTCCATGCCAATGTGCGGAATGTGGGTTTTTGTATACACCAGAGGCCCTTGATGTGCTAAATTCACATATTACTGGGCCTTTAGGTCTTGACAACGTAGCAAGAAACGTAGCAGATGTGTGCTAAGTGAGAACACAAACGTTGTAAAAAAAAAAAAAAAAAAAAAATAGGGACCGTAGCTACATTGCACATGAATGTGCATTAATGGAGTCATGCTTGCTGTGGCGTCATTTAAGAAGAAACTACTATTCAGTCATGCCGCTCAGTGCTTCCGCCCCCTCTTTCCCCTCCTCGCGCTGCTCAGGCACGAGATGGACTCCTCAGCGCGCGTGGACTGCAAGGGTCGAGGTCTTGTCACGAAAACTGGTTGTGGTTTCACAAGAACTATAACTACTGGACCTGGTGTATCCCACAAAACACTGTTGAACTACCGTGTACGAGTGTGTTGCCGTTTAATTTTTAATAATTAAGTTGACGTAACGGTCTATAGACTAATGAATATTCGCCTTATTTTCAATTTACGTAGCCTACATAATTTCTTGGCGTAACGTTACTGTTTTTTTTATTTTTATTAATAAATAGCGGGTAATATTTTAAAAAGTGATTTCTCCTCTTCCACATAGATTGTAGCCTACGCAATAGCTGTTTTGTTTCATTTAAGACGTTAGGCTACATTTAGGCGTTTAAAACGTTTAATTCAAATACATGCTATCTAGGCCTAGTGTTTGTAATTGATTTAAATTCCAGTAGGCCTGGGGTTTTTTCCCCGTAGCCTACTGGTTCAACATGTTAAGTTATTTATTTTAAAGTGGGACAGCTGATTTTAAACCGTTTTAAGGTGAAATTAAGCCGTTTGTTAGCCATTTTATTTTGTGTCCATTAACACTAACAGTACAAACTATAGCTTAATATGCTGAGTTTAGTGTAAATTATAGAAACGGGATCATTTAATTGTATAATGCTCATTGTGTGTGCTGCACATGTGCTATACTTGCTGATAGGAACAGGTCAGAGGTTGTGTATGTAAAGTTGGTTTGAACTGCGAACCAATGAGAGCTAAGTATAGTGAAATGCATGATGGAGTGATCTTGCATTCTATCATATGAGTCTCGCTTAGGCCCTGCCCACCTTTACATGCACACACAAAAATAAGAGTTGGGTAAAGTTGGGCCCTTAGCTCTCACATCAATATATATGTGTGTGTGTGTTTCAAGAGGGTGCTGTGCAGGCTATGGAGTCGTTTTCTGGAAGCTTTAGTGTCTTCAGGGTGGCAGTGTGTGTATGTACACAGGGCTTAATTATGTAAATATTAATCTTAACATTTAAGAGGGCTTAATATTACAATTCTATGTAACATAGTTAAGATGTTTCATACATAAAAACATGATTATTGTGACACCGTACTTTTACAGGCTTGTGTGTACACTGAGCGGAGTCTGCTTGGACAGCCCATTGGCCTGTAGAAGTTTAGTTTCATACGCATGTTTCATTTTGCTAGCCTCCTCTTGATTACTAGCATAGCCGTTTTCACTCAAAGCTTGCGCTGTATGTGTGTGTTGAAGGGGGGCCCCCAACTGGAAAAGAGAGTGAGGAAAAGGGTCTTCAGCTAGAACAGATACTCTGTTGTGTGTGGAAAAAAAAGCTTGAACCTTTGTGTGGTCAGTTTTTATTTATTTATAATATTTTTTAGATTTTATTTTTTTATATCGCAGTGCTGATAAATTTGCTATACTTAATACTAAATGCATATTAATGTTTTTTTGTTGTTGTTTATAACAATTGCAAGTTGGAGGAAAATACAACACTTTTTGTGTTCTTTTAACTTTTGGTGTTAACTGGTAAAATTAAAAAAAAGTTTCAGAAATGTAGTGCAAAGTGTAATTTTTCTGTTCTTATGTATTTTATTGGTGTATGGTTGATATCCTCACCTACTTTGGTATTTCAAGTCACACAATGTGTAGCTGCTGTTTGTTTTTTGGGTGTTATTTGTGGTAATGCATTTAGTGTTTTTTTTTTTTTTGATCTTGATTTCTTTTTAACTTGTGCGTTAATATCAACTATTGTTGAAATGTTCTCTATTATTTTGTCCTTTATACTATGAACTAGTAAGTATAAACCTAAATGGTGTCTAGATTCAGACAGAATTGTGGGTTGTTGCGATGGAGTCACAGGCTTGTGAATAATATACAGCCATGTTTCCTGGTTCCTCCAGAAGTGTTTGTGTTGCGACGTCTACCCCAATCCCTCCCATTGTGCTATGTATGTTCATACACGTGTACACACCAAGACTTATGTTGCATGTCCGTTGGATTTTGAAGTAAATGAAGATGCCCTCTACTTCCTTTACGTCACAACCAAACCCCCACCCCTTTTTCCTTTCTTGCCTGTAGACTAACCTGTTACCATGGTAACCAGACCCCACCCCCTGGGGCAGAGAGAGTTTCTGTTACCCTGAAATGGGGCACTAACACCCCACCCCCGTCCTAACCCCACACATACACACTCCCCTCTTGCTCCTATAGCTTAATCTGCTGTAGGAGAACATTCCATATTGCATTCCCACCGGAATGCAGACCTGGACTGGAAAAGAACACCAATCCCACCAAATTCCTGAAAAGAAAAGGGGAAGTATTTAATTCGTACGTCAAATCTGGAATGCCGTACGGCTGTACTTTCCGCTAAAGTTGTTTTTAAGCGAATGTAAAGGCTTACCAAATGGAATTAGGTTCTTTTTGAAATGTTAAAGAGGTTTTGTTTTTTCACTCGCCCCCACACGCACCTATACGCTTGGCCTTGGCTCCCCCCCCCCTTCTCTGGTCTCGCATACGTCTGTTCATTCAGCTGAGTGCTAATGTTTTCTTAATTATCCATGTTCCTTTTCTAGTAGATTTTTGATATGTTTGTATAAGCTAAGTTTTTTTTTTATTTTTATTTTTTTTAGATTAAATGTTGAATGTGTGTATTGCTGTCTTAGGTTATGTAATTCTGCCAGAGCTTACTGCCACAGTGGATTTTTAGTGAAGCATGGGCAGCTTCTCGTATTCTGTAGTATCACTCTTAACTCATAACTTGAAGCTCAAAACTATTTTTTTTTTAACTGTTTTCCTGTGTTTTCTCTACGGGAGCTGTTCCCTGTTAGACATTAGCATAAGCACTGAACTACCTGTGGTATTTTTGCCTCGCTGGTTATAGTTTATAAAATCAAATTTGGATTGCGGTGCCTTTGGATTTTGACACTGCAGACACGCTGGGGAAAACATGTCCAGGAATCACACAGAGATGTTGAATGCAAGTTGTGAAGCATTTTGATAATTCCTGAGATGACTCCCAGTGATTGTTCTCCTCTTGACATCTACACTCTTTGAGTGCAAATGTCCCTTACAGCATGCACTTCATCTCCAGGCCTTACTCTATATTGTGTTACAAAGCTAGGATAGACAGTCTAGGTTTTTTTTTTTTTTTTTTTGCATGCTTTTAATTTTAAGAGTTAATGTCAGTGAGTATTTGAACATGTCAATTTTAAGGTAAAATAACAAATGAATTGGTGGCAGTTTACATGGAACCATGTCTTCTCTTCGTTTATCTCCAAACACATGCATAACACATGCTTGTTCCATTTTCAGAGGCAATATGGTATGACCATTTTGTTTGTTTTTGGTGTTTTCTTCTCTTCTCTTTTTTTAAATCTTTTTTTTTTAATAGTTGCTACAATGTCCTGAATCAGAAAGCAAATTATTTAGATGGCAGGGTAGTGTTGCTTGGCTTATTAAAAATTGTTGCTGTACAATCTATATAAACTTAAGAGGAAAATATGAGAATTTTTAGTTTTAACTTTATTTTTCTTTATTTTTTTAGGCGCGAGTGAAAATTCATACATTTCAGCATGAATATTGCACAAAATCTTAACTTTTTGCTGCAAAGATATTGATGTTAAAGCAAGATCATCCATCTGTTTGGGGTTTTTTTTCACTGTGATAATTAAAACAACTTGCACACGCAATGATGTTTTTTGGTGGTTTGCTGTCTTTTAGGGAGGTGAAAGCTGACATTTCCGAGTAACTAGAGTACAAAACACTCAACCATTGATGTTATGAAGCACTCAGAACTGATGCACACTGATTGCTTTAAGCATGTATATGCATTGACATTGATTACTCTGCTCTTCAAGAATCTGATCCACCACAATAGTGTGCTTGAGTCCCCTAATATTACTTACTATTTAGGCCCCAATCTATGTTCATGTGTGAAACGTGTGTGTGTGTGTGTGTGTGTGTGTGTGAGAGAGTGTGTGTCTACCTGTTCAGGTAGAGGCTTGTTTGTTCCCATGTCCTCTGTACATTCTGTTCTTGTTAATGTTAGTGTGTAAATACGCAAGTATACAGACCGTGAACTTTGGAGCCGTGTAAAGTCAAGTGGGCAGTTATAGATCTTTCACAATCGCTCACCCAAATCATACACATTATTGAAACTTATGTTAAAATAAAAGTATTGGTCTATTAAAATCTATAATTTAAAATATATTTTTACAGTGCTGAATGGCATATTTACTGGCTCTTTAAATCTGAGTGAAGCTAGTAATGCTCCATGTTGTTATTAAATAAATCGGGGGGGGGAAATTATATTGATGGCCTACACTTTTTCTTCAATGTAATTTGTGCAGTTTATATTGGGATTGTAGCCAAGTTGTCTTGTTACTTTTACTCATAGTAATGTAAACATTAAATTCCTTGTCATGGTGATGCCTTTTGTCTTCCTCAATAGCAAACTGACACAATTTCTTTGCATTATTGACATTATAGCTGGTTCATAAATGGGCTTGGTTGTAGTCTCTGACCAGTTTTGTAGACACTGGTTATTTTTATGTGTATATATGTATGTGTATATATATATATATATAATACAATACATTATACATTATATATTTATATAATATTATATAAATATATAATGAGAAGTATAGATAATAGATATCAAATTATCTACATGTCAGCGTTTGTGAAATCGAGACATGGGGCAATATGCCAAACATCTCAGACATAATGACATCTTGTATAGGTTTATATCTGTCTGCTAGATATGCAAAATCAATCTCGCATCTACAACTGAAGGTTAATTAACGCACATCTTGCTCTGGTCACGTACATGTGTTAAATAACTAGTATTGCTGCTCTCTTGACCAGTATGTTTAAATAGAGATTCCTGAGTCAACAAGGTGTTCAGAAGGTTCCATATTACAGGGGGAAAAAAACCCATTCGTAGGAATTTTGTAGATTTTACCTTTTGTTTGGAAAGTTCATGCTGCTTTGCGAAAAGCTGAGGGATTTTGAGATGAAGATGGATAAGACTTTGAGATTCTGAGAGGTGAAGTGGACTGTATTTAATGTGTTTTAAAGGAAAGCCTTTGAAACGGCCTGTGCCTTTTATATCTGTTTGAACAGGTTAATTTTCCCCATTCTGTGGCTGTAATGTGCTTAGAAACCAACTGATATGTACACTATTAATGAGTCATTGAACTTTCGCCACTTTCTGCACTGTACCTGATTATCTCCTTCACATCTAGTTGCGTAAGTGTGCAATCTTTCTGTATCCATTATCTTGATTTATAAACCCCAATGTCAGTCAGACTAATGGGTGGTAGTACGATACTGGTTTAGGTTGGGTACCTTTTGTTTCCTAAAAAAACAAATCCCAGGTTGTTGGTTCCAGTTGAACTCCAGTACATCTTTTTGCAATCCTGGTATCAGTTGCTCACAAAATCACGAGCTGGCTTCCATCTTGTCCGATGAGTCACTTATGTCCGTTAATATTGCCCCTAACTGGTTCCCTAATCTGCAAATACATGTACCATATGGTCAGATAATTTCTTTGAGCTAATGCATGTATTTGCAAACCATTAGTGTTTGCAGGTCTACATTTTGGAACCAGGGTCTTTTAGAATGACTAAAACACTATCTATGAGAGATATGTTAGGCTTAAACCTAATGTTTCTAGGATCAAAAACATTTTCTATTTGTTGTTTGCAATATTAGAGGCTGTTTGATTTGGACACAATCTAGCTTTAATTTTCAGTAATTTCCTTTTTGGAGAAACAAAAGTGGGAAGTGGAAGGACTTCTGGTGACAAGTCTCAAACTAAGAAATGAAAAATTATTAGTGATTGAAATCTGCTTTTTCTACAAATCATTGGAGTAATTGTCAGTGCAAGTTTCAATCATTTTTAATTGTATTTGCGTTAGAGCATAGAGATGAGATGTTACTCAAATCATCTTTCTGTGGGTCTTAAGTCAGACTCAAACACTAGTTTTCCCTTAAAGCCAGATGTCAAAGAAATAGTGGCGGCTGCATCTTGGCCAAAAAGCTGAGCTTGAACACACCAAAAGGACTAAAGGCAACTGCCAATTAGCACGTGTACTGTGCCTGCATGCATGTAAATGTCTTCATCAGCAGGTATCAATAGTCTATTTTTGTCATTCAAAAAAGGAAACCAAAACTAGGACTGCAGATACACAAACTGCAAGCAGCACTTGCTTACCATTTTTAATATCAATCACGCTGGTCACTTTCTTCTTTCCAGTCGGCTCATGTTATGAAAATATTTGTGCCTTTGAATAATGACGTAAAATTATAACCGCTTTCTGACAGTACCGTCTTGACTTTGCTCTTTCACTTGCGCTTTCTTTCTTGTGCACTGACTCGTTTACTAAGATGAACAGTCAATTAGAATTCTCTCACTGATGGCCTGATGCCGATTCAACATGATGAATCTGCTTCCAACTAAAGACAACGGTGCGGAACACACCGAAAAACTAAGCCGATCAATGCTCAAAAAATGGCACGACATTGCCCGATGGCCAACCTTCGGCTTGGCCATATAATATAATCTGGACAATTTAAAACAAATATGACTTATCACTTCTCTGTCTTTTTTTTTTATTTTTTTTTTTATTACATTTTTTTATAATGACCCCTTTCTCTCTTTTTATTTTCTTTTTGCAGGAGCTGCAAGCTGCAGATTAGGAATATCCCACCTCACATGCAGTGGGAAGTAAGTGCCAAAGGTTTTTTTATTTATTTAATTCTCCCTTCTCTGAGGTGACGGGGCATGTATGAGGTGTGATGTTGAAGCCATACTGTGACTTGCTGGCTCACCACCACACCTCACAGCACTAGTATTTAAGCCACCTGCCCTCCTGAGTATTGCCTAGAATTTGACATCTTGGACTGAGTGCAGTTTTTTTTTTTTTTCTCCAATAAACACATTTGTGTAATTATCACTCATATTTCTTAAATCAGATGTTCCAAACAGTCTTTTAGGAAGTAGCCTGTTGTCTCATTTTTAGAGGTTGTGAGTTTGAGCTTCAGGAAGCCTCGTCATGTGATGTAACGTTAGAAAAATCACAAATTATTTGGATCTTACATACTTAAGGAAAATAGAGAGAATTTGAATGCTGTCACCTCACAAGATGGATGGTTAATATCTGGGTTATATACAGTGTAGAATAAATCTTGTAAAAGCATATGATGTTCAGTGTAAAAAAAAACAAAAAAACGTTACACCTAACCCGTTGTTGTCTTGCGCTTATCAGATGAAACTGTAGAAGTGTTCGCGTGTGCAGCTCAGTATGCTGCTCTTTGCCCTCCCGCTTCTCATCTGTTCTTGAGCTCTCACTGACCCTTTGAAAACTTGCATGACATGCTCGTTTTGCTTATCCCTCTATCTCGCTCCATTCTTGCGCATTATGTCCGTGAACATGGAGCCTTTCAGAAGTCTACAAAAGTGCTCTGGAGTTTTGAATCTGAACTGATTTCTATTATCATTGTTCTCTGGCATTGTTTCACCAGTTTTTATGTCAATGACTGTGTCCTGGTGGGCTGGGTAGGGGGCTTCTCAACTACCAGTTTCATTTAAATATATTACAATAGTAGGTCATTACCTCCTTCTTTGTTGGATTAAATGTAATGATTTAAAGAAACGTTAGAGTCGACAATAACTACAATTAAAATGGCGACTCGCAGTGCTTTCCATCATAGGTTTAGTCAGCAAAATATAATAGAGCTTTCAGTGTGTGTGTGGTTTCTCCCCCATAAGCCAACTCAATATAATGAGCTTTAATAGAACTCTGCTGTGTTTATGTATGTGTATGAATATCTGCACGTGTGTAAAACCTGCCAATGGTAAATGTATTTATTATTTATATTATATAAGAGGTGTGAATCTTCACTTGCCTCATGATTCAAATATGATTCTGAGATTAACGATTTGATTATAAAGTGACTGCATCACATCTTTTCCCAATTCTTATTAATAATAGTTGGTATATTAATAATCACTAGTATTTTTTCTTTATTACAAATAATAAAAAAAACTGTAAAGCTAATACAAAGTAAATAAACAGTGCTTTACTTTTTTCATTTTACATCCATTTGTCAGAAGCATTCAAGTAAGAAATACAGAAATTAAATAATCAAATGTAAAAATAATTACTGCATAACCACTACACTTTGTATCATTAGCATTGTTATTTTAGTGCAGTTCAGACCAACATTATTGTCTGCATGTTTGCAGCAGTCTTTTTGCATTTTATTACAGGTGAAATGAGTAACTAAAGTCTATTGGGATTGTTTGCTGTCACAGTAAAACCGAAGCTACAATATATGAAGTTTAGACCGATTTACAGGCTATATCAATATGTATCGATTAAGTGTTCCTTGACAATATGAATTGTTGAAGTAGGTTAATCCTGAAAAAGCCTGATGTATGAAATAATAGTCTGAAATTTAATTTTGAAATGTGACAGTTTATTGCACCTATAGACAAAAGTATTAAGGGGGGAAAAAGCATGTGCATCATAATTGGTACATAAGGCTATCATAGAATATGGAGGTCATACTTAAGCAGGGAAAAAACACCTGAGCAAAAATATTCAATTTGTATGCAATGTTATTTATTTGGCCAAATTTTATTCTGATAGCTTGTAATGTAAATCAATTAGATCTTTATACATATAGCAGATTACTTGCATCTAAATAGAAGTTGTCAATCTAGATCTCCTAATAATGTCTTAGTAAGGTATTTAGGTTAACTTCCACTACAAAGAACCGCATTCCTGGATGGACCAATAACAGGGTTTCGGCAGCAGCAGTGATAGGGGATCAACAATATGGTATTCAAATTCCGGATCAAAGCTCTATCTTCACAGCTGAGGCTCAAACATTGCTCTTGGTTCTGGAAAATGTTGAGAAGGGTCAAGAACTGAACTGTTTAATTGCCTCAGACTCAAGGTCTTGTCCTCAAGCATTTGAATCTGTAAAGATTGACCACTTTAAGATAGTTGAAATTTTAACTAAACTGGATCTTTTACAGAAGGAAAACTTTTAATATGATATTTTGCTGGGTTCTGGGACGTGGCTGCCAGGGAAGTGCTCGACCTGGGAATATCTGACTGTTCAATTAAATTCAAATTTATTTGTATAGCGCTTTTCACGATACACATTTTCAAAGCAGCTTCACAGAAAATGCATCTACATTACAATTTAAATTGATTTGTACATGCAGGGCCGTTTTTTGGCATAGGCGAACTAGGTGGTCGCCTAGAACGCCATCAGCTGAAGGGGCGCCAATAAACGCATATCAGGGGTGTGCGTAAAGGGTGTCAAGGCCACCCTGAAATATGATTGCCGCCCCCACTGGTTCCCCTAACACTATTGGATCAGAGTACTGTCAATTACTGTCTGAATGTTGCATGTAAAGTTTGCATTTGGAGCGCTCAACACCATTAGATCAAAGAGCTCGGTCAAAGCTTTGGCAAGGTAACGCTTTTTTTAACCACACAATAAAGCTAAATTCAAAGGCCAATTAAAAAAACGGGTACAATAAAAAGTGCACATCTGTATTTTTTTTTAGGGACGTATTTGTGGCAGTCAAGAAATCACGCTGTGAAATGGGCAGATAGTGTAATATTGCTCGGTGTGTATTGTAGAGGCAAGATATAGGCTAACCACACTCACTTTAGCATTTCATGATATTATTATATTTTGACTCTATGAAGCTTTCTTCTCTTAAGGCCTGTACACACCGGGACGAATATCGCGCGCGCTTATCGCCAGCGTTTTTCGTGCCGTTTTTCGGCGCGTCTTGAGTGTTCACACCCAAGCGATTTTCACTGGCGCTGCGCCGAGTGAACGTGCACATTCAGTAGATGCGCTCCCGGTACACAAGATGGTGCTGCGGCACTTTAAGCCTCTGACACTCGCTTGTCACACAGAAGGAGAAGACAGTATTTACATGCTTGCCAAAACCACAGATATATTATGTGTATGGACAAAACCATTCACACACCTTTTGCTAACTGGCAAGCAGCATTAGCAGTTCATCTTCTTCTTTGTCTACTTACTACTTCTTCGTCGTATCAATGTGTGCTCGGCAAGACTGTTTTGTGCTTGAGCGCCACCAAGTCGTGTTTTACTGTCACTTCAGCAGCTCCAGGCACGTGAACAAAAGCGCCGATCTCATTGGTCGGACAGTTTTTTACGCGCTGCGTCAAAATAAAAAAACGAACCCGAGGCGTTTTTTTAAAAATGACGCTTTTACGCCTGGCGTTTTGCGCGTCGGTGTGAACACTCACATTGGCGCCCATTGTTTAGTCCCGAGGCGTTAAACGTCGGCGATAAACGCGTGCGAAAATCGTCCCGGTGTGAACAGGCCTTTACTTGCACCTCCAAAAGGTGTTTTTGCGCTAATGCATTGTTAAAGGTTGTGTAGGCTAATTGTCCCATATAAAACTTCAACGGCCAATTTAAAAATAGTATAATAAAATGTGCTAATTCACAATATGAATTACATCCTTTATTAAACCGCTTTGTTGAATTGAATGCATCTTTACGGTGTTGAATGCTGAATCGATTAATTCAATTCTAATAGTGTTGTACAGAGCATAGCGTTGCGTTATTTAAAGGGGAAGTTCAAGCGTCAATGAGAAACAAAGACCGCACAATCAATATTTATTCTTGTTACTTTCATGTGACTGGAACAGCTTTTATACGTAGTTTCCAAATTGTATTTGTATATATTTGTTAATAAGGATTAAAATTAATACCAGTAAAACCATGTTGCTTTTTAAGATTTGGCTTGGGGTGCCAATAAGGATTTCGCCTAGGGCGTCAAAATGGCTAGAAACGGCCCTGTGTACATGCTATGCATTTCAGAAATCCACATATACAAAGCACACAGATTAGCTAACTATCTATTATTAATCAATATAATAACTATGGCACAGAAATAAGAATACATGTTGTTAATGAATAGGGTATATAGAGATGAGCATGAGTGCGTGTTGATGCAGAGCTGTGTCATCTGAAGTCCTCGCAGGAGTTGAGTCGTCTCTTCACAGGTGACTGTCAAATACCACCTTCTGAATTCAGACCATTAATTAGCTTAAACATCACAAAATGGAATTAATATAAAAAGAATGAACTCCATGAAATACAGTAGCAAGAAAGTGTGAGAACCACTTGCAGAATCTGTGAAAATCTGATTAAGTTTACTATAAAAAAACATGCATTTTGTATGCTCTTATTTAGTTACTGTCCTGAATAAAACTTTACATAAATGTTTACATATAGTCCACAAGACAAAAAAAATGCTGAATTTATTAAAATAACCCTGTTTAAAAGTTTTTGAACCATTCATTCTCAATACTGTGTGTCGTTCCCTGGATGAGCCACGGCTGTTTTTTTGTTTTGTGATGGTTGTTCATGAGTCCCTTGTTTGTCTTGAGCAGTTAAACTGCCCAATGTTCTTCATAAATCCACCTTTTTACACTGAGGACAATTGAGGGGCTCAAACACAACTACTAAAAAAAGTTGAAACATTCACTGACGCTCCAGAAGGAAACATGATGCATTAAGAGCTGGGGGGTGAAAACATATTGAATTTGAAGATCAAGGTAAATTGTCCTCAATTTGTCTTCTGGGAAACATGCAAGCGTCTTCTGTTATTTCTGAAGGGCAGTACTTAATGAAGAAGAAAATTATATTTAAACAAAATAAACATTTGGACATCTTCATCCTCCTCAAAAGTTTTCACACCCATCTCTTAATGCATCGCGTTTCCTTCTGGATTATCAGTGAATGTTTGAACCTTTTTTGTAGTTGTGTTTGAGTCCCTCAATTGTCCTCAGTGTGAAAAGATGGATCTCATAATCATACAGTCCCTGCTGGAGAGGGTTCAAATATGCAAAAGATTCTGGAAAACTGAAGAATTTGCAGGACCTGCAAGATTTTTCTGAAGAACATTGGGCAGTTTAACTGCTCAAGACAAACAAGGGACTCATGAACAACCATCATAAAACAAAACAAAAAACAGCCGTGGATCATCCAGGGAACGACACACAGTATTGAGAAGTAATGGTTCATAAACTTTTGAACAGGGTTATTTTAATAAATTCCTTTTTTTTTTCTTTTTTTTTTGGGTCTTGTGGACTATATGTAAAAAAAATTATGTAAAATCTTATTCAGGACCATCCTAAATATAAAAAAAAAACATGCATTTTGTATGATCTCTTTTATTTAGTTAAATTATTGACATTTTCACTGTAAACCCCAATATAAATCATCACTGTAAACCCTAGTATAAAAAAGTACATCCATTTAAAGGGGTGGTAAAACACATTCTTTTGAAGGCTTGATTGTGTTTGTGGGGTGCACTGTAACATGTGTTCATGCTTCGTTTAAAAAAAATTGCCTTATTTTTCATATATTTGACCTTTATTCTACACTGCTCTGTCCCTCCACGGTCTGATGCTTTCCGGGTTGTATGAAGCCAGTCCCTCAAAAATATGCGATGGGCTCTGATTGGTTAGCTGGCCCAGTGTGTTGTGATTCGCTAACCGCAGTGCACGTTTGTCGGAAACGTCACGCCCCTTACCTTTATCGGAGGCTGTGCTTTGGTCAGTATTAGAAACAACGGCGTCAATAAAACCATATGAGCCCGAATCAGACCCAGAACATTTGAGTGAAGATGATGGAGCAGAACCTGTTCAGTCCTCGAGAGTAAAGACTGCGGATCTATAATCGCTACTGAATGGCACTTTAACTTTTGTATTTTTAGAACGATTATAGCCAAATATCTGTCGCAAGAACTAACCCAAAACGAACACTAAGCACTGGCTTTAACTAGTAAGTTAGCCAAATCACACACAGAACCATGTTTAGCATGCCTGTAGATAAACAATACATAAAAGCTCTAATCAAAGAATCATTTACACTAATGCCAGGTTCGCTGTTGAGATTTTAACGTTAGTGTTTGTAACGTTAGGTGTTCGTCGGATAACGTTAAGTATGAATGAGCATTTAACAGACTGGTTTGCAGAACAGCGTTGTCATCGGTTTACTTCCTTGCTACAACCTATTACAGGAAAACGCATCGATGAAAAATAAATCAGACTTACAGGTTGTGGCCCGTAAACGGCTTCTGTTTGTAAATCCAGCTTTCAGGACAAGCCGTTGTGCATATCCTGTATTGAACTCGCGAAGTTTGTGGAAGTTGTCCTCCGTGAAATGTGCAGCGCGCGCGTCGTGCATCCACGCACTGGCAGTGTTTTCACGCAGCTGACGTTGTGCAAATCCGGCATTGAAATCGCGAAGACGGTGGATGTTTTCCTCCGTGAGATGTGCTGCAGGGAGCCCCGCGCGCGCCTGTTCCCCGCTGTCACATACACACGTGCAACATGTTGTATGTTAAACGCTCTGCAACGCACCCCCGTCCCAAGGAAGGCTGAACAGAGCAAGTACCCCAGACCTGCAATCCGGATGAAAATAACAGCGTTTCCTTGGCATCGCGGCAACAAAACTCCAGCCTAACTATACCACAACAGCGCCGCGATACAAAATGGCCTAATATTCTCGGAGGAGGGGTTTATGTAAATTGAGCCTGGTGATGTCACCAACCCTGGAGGAATGTCTGTAGTCGCCTACTGGCCGTTTGCTGTAGTTCTTAGAAACTGATTTCTTTAAAAGCAAATATCTCCCTTTGCTTTAAACTTTGAACGTTGTAACTTTGCAGATGTTGTTTATGCTCAAGCAGCAACATTACACGCTAGCTAAAGTTAGAATAGTGAAATCGTGGTTTACCACCCCTTTAAATCTAGACCTGACCAAGTCATCTTGACTAGGTCACTCAAAACTCGCACAAATTTATTTGGAAGGCAAAGCTCCTCCTTTCATCATGTTCTTTTGACTGGTAAACGCATTCTGACTAATTATAATGCTATATCCGAAAACGTTTTTTAATCAGAAAACATTGAAATGCATTTTAGATTTTCTATCTTATGTCAAGTTGAAATGTTCAATATAGTATTTTAAATGGTTTATAATGTGGTGTTTACCTTGTCATATAAATCGCCTTGACGCTAACATGGCTTTTAAAATTACACAAGATATTTAAATGCTTAGTATTATGATCAAAGCTCTTTATTTATTTATTTTAAATTGTGGAGCAAATGTACAAAGAAATGGTGCCTGATGTATAATTAAAATAAACCTACAACATTTTATCAGATGGTGGTTGTATAAATTGAAGTAAACCAGAGTTGCTTTTAGTTCAGAATAAAGTTTATTCTTGCGATTTACTTTATAAAAATCAGTGAAGATTTCACTGTAAAACAAGATGTGTATCATATGAAAGAGAAATGAGAATAATCTGAGAAATGTTTTAGAATATTATGACCGTAAACGGTTTAATTATTATAATTAAACTTGTGTTTTATTAATATTTTAGTGGTCACCATGGTGTGTTTTTAAAGTTTGGATAATCAATACACCAACACAGCAGACTGTACTTCCTCGTGGCCTCAATGTAATTTATGAAAAATGAAATGTTTGCTTCCCTGAATGGATAATGGGCACATTATATTGGGTTTTCTTCTCTTACAAACACAATTCAGTATGCAAATAGATACAAGAATGGTCCAATTGGAGTGTGTATATGCATCTACTACAATGATGTATCCGTTAAATTGAATTGATGGCATGCTTTAAAAGTTGACAACATCCTGTTTTAAGCGTCCCGGCTGAATTTGAGAAATTTGTTGGCGGGGGATATCAATAGTTTGCTCACTTCACTAGCACTGTAAATATCGTTTTTAATGTTAAACTTGTATATAAAATATCACTTAAACTTCTGTAAATTTCTATATGGCTGTTCATGTTTTCCAGTATCAAGTATTTATGGCCCATCTGAAGAATCATGTCTACTCAGGTTTTGCCTTGTGGCGGTAAGCTCTTTTGTAGTTTAGTACTCAGCTCTATTCTGTTGCTGAACAATACTAATCTGTTTGTAGTCCGTTAACCCGGAAGACAATGATCATTTAAACCATGGGCTTCCTTGGGAATATCCAGTGACTTTAAGACTTGTAGTATTACATACGTTTCTGAATAGCGATTTACAATTAGTAGCAACTTTACACAAAAGGCATCTACAAGTACTGAAATGTAGTAAAAAAAATCAAATATGTAGTAAATGCTTTAAAATTCACTTTTGAAATATGATTGTCATTTTGTTTTAGAACAAAGCATGAGTCTTTTAAAGTGGTGTTTATCACAAACCCGTTTTTTTTCCTGGAATCTTTTGTTGTTGTTGAAACTACTATGCTAAAAAGCCATAGGAAATTCCAGAGGGAACCCATGGTGAATTATCCTCTCAGTTTGGCAGATTAAAAGTCAATTGTCAAGGTCATAAATACTTTTTTTAATATATTCTAGCCTGTAGTCCATTTGTGAAAAAGCTAGATGGGAAGTGTTAGCATTATTTTATTGTACACTACTGTTCAAAAGGTTATTATTATTATTTGTTTAATTCTCTGATGCTCAAGGCATTTATTGAAACAAAATGTGGTAAAGCAGTAATATTTAGAAATATTACAATTTCAAATAACTTTTCTGTTCTAATAGTATTTAGTTTATTTCTGTAGTGGCAAAGCTGAGTTTTCAACAGGCATTAATGAATTGAATATCCTTTCCTTAAATCCTATCCTTAAAAATGTAAGCAGTACATCTCAATTTTAGACACAAATTTGGTTGTACTATTTTAAAACCACAAGGGTTTAGTTGGCTATGCTGTATTTGCACTCAGATAGGTGTATCAACTTACTGTACCAAATGTTAATCCCCCAAAAATTGGACCATGTGTAATTGTTTTGTTTCCCATGGAATTGCAAATAAATGCTTATTTTATAGTATGTTAAATTTCCTTCTCTTATTTCAGCTCAAAATGAATCCACAGTCACATGATGTCAGGCTGCAAAAATGTCAAGTACCTACTTGAGCGCGATTTTTAGTTATTTAATCTCTCCCTTTGTTTTTCTTTTGAGTTTGACCTTCCATTTGCATTCAGGTAGAAGGTATTTGTGTTTGTATTGTCTTGTTACTGTGGGCACATGTTGAGATCTTGGAGTGTGTGTGTGTATATGTGTTATCTGTGATGGCGTAGCTTTGGGGATGTGCATTTTGCTGTGTGACCAGGCTCAGGCGAGCTTAGCCGGGGCTGGATTTTAACCTGCTGCCCCGTCTTGCTACAGGCCTTCTCCATGTGTGGACACCCAAAATGTGTAGATCAGCCCGTACCCCCCCCCCCCCCTTCCCCCTCACTGCATATTGTCTGAAAGCCAACCACACCCCCTTCCTCTTTCACCCGATTTTAAGGAAGCCACCTCTTATTGGCCTGGACTCAATGACTGACTGGTTATGTAGCCAATGACTAGAGATGCCCAATGGCTGCTGGGAATTCCATAGTAATGTACACGCCAACCAATAGGACTGCTTGGAATGGAGAAAGGAAGTGGTGGCGGTTAGGGGGGTTGGGACATTAGTATGTGACGTATAGGGGGCTGGTGTGTGCGAAAGCCTGTAGGCTTCCTTTTACCCATGTTCAGTGTTCGCCTGCATGCCTCTTTCAGAGCAGGAGTGGTGGATGCGAACAACTGTGGAAAAGGAGGTGTAAAACAGTACTTTATTTATTTGGAGAGGGTATCATGATTTTAAAGTATGAGATTACACAAAAAGCTATGTGAGATTTGAGTTTAAATCTTTGGTCAAGATCCAAATCAGCAAGAGGCAAACTGTTTTAAGTCAACATGAAATGATAAGATTGCATGTTATAGATCTTGTGAACAATTGATCTGTGTGGGTATTTAAAAAAAAAAAAATATGGGGGAAAAAAAGGGTAAAGTTTAAAGAATGTCATAACTGGACCTTCCAGTTAAAAGTCAAGTCTTATACAATACAGATTGTTTTAAAGCAGCTTTACAGCGATAACAGGAAATTAATGCAGCAAAGGTTTTGTTTGTACAGCAGCTCTAGAAGAAAGTCATTGTCCAGTTTTAGTTGATTAATTTCCGTTGTAAAAATCATTAGTTCTTAATTTAGGATCCGTTTTCAAGTGAAAACAGAACTTAATACGTTATGGCCATTCTTTTACATGACAAGGGCGTTTTGGTGGCCTGAGAACGCAAACTTTGAAACCAGTTTCAAAGTGCACGTTTTTGCAAACGATACGTTATCTCCGTGGAAACTTCAAAGACGCAAATCTGTGAAAACTGTGATAGCACATGCGTAATACTCGTTTAGTCTAAAAGGCATTCACATTTGAATGTGTATGTGCAGGCGTGTAGTCTTTCTTTACAAAGTACCAAAAAAAAAAAACAAGACTTCTCTCTGGTGGCACATGCTGGACTTCTCCAATAATTTATTCCACCTTAACCCTATCCCAGCTATTTTGAGTGCAACGCTCCATCTCAAAATCCATAGAACAAAGTTCCTTTTCTTTTTTTGATAATCCATTACATTTTCAGATGTACGTCACAATATGGAAGATCTATCGCAACTTCCGTTTCATTGACTGCAGTGACTATGTATATTGAAGAAAAATGTTTATTTACTCTTCCTTATGTTCCAAACCTGTGTGACTTTCTTCTGAGCAACACAAAAGCTAATGTTTCTTTTTTTTTAATATGGTTCAGAAGCAACTATTTCTTCTGACACAGAAGAAAAAGTCATGCCGGTTTGGATCAACATGAGGGTGAGTAAATGGGTTTTTAGGTCAATTTTTAACTTTTAACTGTTCAATATTTTGAACCCGTTCTTCTATCAGTCTCTTACACCATTAGTCTTAATCTGAAGGTTTGTTGCTTGTCTTCATCTACAGGTTTTGGACGGGTTGTTAGCGCAGTACGGCACAGTGGAGAGCTGTGAACAAGGTAGGATGTGCTCTTCAGCAGATTGTCACTTAAGTAGTAATCCATATATTAAAAGATTAGGTAATTCTCTCTCCCCCTTGGTCTGTCTTCTTTCTCTTCCATCTTCAGTCAACACCGACACGGAGACCGCTGTAGTCAATGTGCGATATGCCGCAAAGGACCAAGCCAGAGAGTGAGTATCATCTGCCTCTGTCTGATTCGGTCACCACTCCACCCTCTCCAGAGCGTCTCTGTCCCACGTCTCGCAGTGAAATGTGAGACTGTCAGTTCCACATGCACTGCTATTGGGATTTTATTCAGCAATTATAATAACTCATTCAGTGCCACCTACTGTTTGATTAGTAGAACTGCAGAGCGGTCGCAGGGGTTGGTGAAGTAACCTCTGGTAAATGAATGGAAAGACTTTGATAAAAGAATCTTCTGCAATTGTTTGTGCACAATAGGGAGTTCCTGTTACCATCCGCTAGTGGTTGTCAATGAAAGATTTGGTGGCTTTAAAGGGCTCTGGCGTTCCATCATGTCTAAGCATTATGCTCTTAAACTCCCCATCGGTTTCGGTTAAGTCTTATGTCCTGTTTGAGGTGGAAGCGGAAAAGTAGAGACTGATTTCATGCCCTTTGTCTCAGTCGTCTGGGCTATTCTGCAAAAATGGGCAATATTGAATAGACAAAACATAGTTTATTTGGCCCATATTGTTTATTTTCTGCAGTTTATATTTGTACCATTTTATTTTGATCCAAATCAGCAAGAAGCAAACTATTTAAAGGGGTAGTAAAACCAAAACCATGTAATTTACATGGTTTTCAAACATGTTTATGCAAGAATGGAATCAATATTTTAATGAAATGTGTTCATAATTAAAAAATTTTCTTTAAGCATAATATCCCCCATACAAGAAAGTGGGATGTTCGTAGATAAAAGTAGCTTTGTTTATCCATTGTGGCTTTTGTCCTTTCACTGACTTTTAACTTCTAACTACAACATGATTTTTAAAAAATGAGTTCTTAATTTAAAAGATCTATTTACATTAGTGAAATGTGTAAGTTAATGTTCTCCATCCCTCTGCACTCACTTTTCCAGAGCATTGGACAAATTAAATGGCTTCCTTATGGAGAACTACGCACTAAAGGTTTCCTATATCCCAGATGAGACTGCTGCTACAGATGCCCCTGCCGTGGGCGGCAGGAGAGGTTTCAACCCACGTGGACCGCCTCGCCAAGGCTCTCCTAATCTGGGCGCGAGACCTAAACTACAGTCAGACGTGCCTCTACGCATGTTGGTGCCCACCCAGTTTGTAGGAGCTATTATTGGCAAGGAAGGTGCTACCATCCGCAACATAACCAAGCAGACTCACTCAAAGTAAGAATACTCTGTGTTCGTACTTGTAAACAGTCCCAGAGCGCACATAAGCAAGCACCACATATTTATTTTGCCGCCCATATTAACATATTACTACATTCACACCGAGCACATAAGCTGTGTGGCTCTGCCTTAAGTATCATCACTTAGCCCATTTGTTCTATAGACCTGTTTAGAAAAATGTTAAGCCTCATATTGAGCCCGATTTGCATCCCCAAGTGATCAAGGGGCGTGGCCCGCAAACAAATTTGTCCAAAAAATCCTCAATTGTATGGTGTCATTACGATTATTTTACTGCTCCCGATCGTGCAGCATGATCCCAAATCTTAAATGTCAAACATTTTTTGATTAGGCTGCCTCCTACATGATAGCCATTGAGAGCGAGCAAGCTTCACCAACCAGATGTTGCGTGCTTCTATAGCTAAAACCTGGCAGCCTCAAACATGCCACAAAAGTGGAGTATTGAGAAAGATGATCCATATTCTTTTTTTTTTTTTCTCCTTTGTTTTCCTTCCCGTAAAACAAAACTCATGCCAGGAGAACCGGCTGACGTTGTCGATCGTCCTCCTTTTTTTTTTTTTTTTCTTCTCAAGTCACGTTTGATCTCGCAAGTCTCCGTGAGATCTCGTCTCACTGTGAAAGTTACTACAATTGACAGGTGTGTGGTCTCGTGGTCCGGATGAGTCTTCTAGTATGTGCATTTAAGCTAAGAATCGGTTGAAACTGCCCTCATGTCTGTGGTCTCCCACAGTTTTAAATTTGATTTGAAAATTGTCTGGTGTGTCCCAGGCACACTGATTACGTATTGTGTATGTGCACACAGGAT
This sequence comes from Gobio gobio, assembly GCF_949357685.1. Lineage (NCBI taxonomy): Eukaryota > Metazoa > Chordata > Actinopteri > Cypriniformes > Gobionidae > Gobio > Gobio gobio. The sequence goes on from NC_137104.1 coordinate 35,901,934, forward strand.
TGATATCCATCGTAAGGAGAACGCAGGGGCCGCGGAGAAGCCCATCACTGTTCACTCAACTCCAGAGGGCTGCAGTTCTGCCTGTCGAAACATCATGGAGATCATGCAGAAAGAGGCAATTGACACTAAAATGTGCGATGATACACACACTGTCATACTGTTTGTTGATCCGTCTTTGTCATGCTACAATGTTACACAAACTCCCTAGACATTTACATTCAAATGTTGCACATTTAGTCACATTATACCCTTCTCTGTCTCTCTCTATCTTTTTTCCATATACACAGCACTGAAGAAGTTCCTCTAAAGATTCTGGCTCATAATAATTTTGTCGGCCGTCTGATTGGAAAGGAGGGACGCAACTTGAAGAAAATCGAACAAGATACTGACACAAAGATCACAATCTCACCGTAAGGGTGTTTTTTTTTGTTGTGTGTTCTTTATACTTTATGAAGTCAGCAATGTGTTTTTTTTTTTTTTTCATAACTGTGTGCTGGGTTATGTTTCCCAGCATGCACCTTGACATGACATGATTTAAACTTCCCAAGATGTCATATTTATTCTGCAGAGATCATCGTTTTAACTTTGCTCGAGGCAACCCTCTGATTTACACTGTGTGACCCGCTGATTATGCATTTAACTTGTCCAGTGGGTTTATCCATGCTGCACAGTTCATTTGAAGTGTTTGGCTTCCATCCAGCATATTATTAAATGTAAGATGCATAATAATGAGGACTGTTACTTCAAGTGGTAGTTTGACCTTCAAATATGACGGAATTAAGATTTTCTTATTAAATATAAATAATAATAATAATAATTATATATTACTAAATAAAATGCCCCTTTCTTGCTTTCATCACTCGCATGTGACTAGTTGCCCCTTTTGGCGCGTATGTCTAAGGTTGACGACTCCGTCTATGACACTTTACCAAAGGACTTAAACCTGGTGTGTTTTTGCTTTGCGTCCACTGGTTATCTTTAGTGTTATTTTAGTATTATTTATATACTTTTATACGATGTATTCATATTTTGAATTGGCTTTTATTTTATAGATTCAGGTGGGGGTTTTTTCACCAAATAATTGTGCACTTCATTTTATTTGGCTTTATTTTTAGTAATTTAAACTCCATTCAGCCAAGGAAATATTGATACATCTAATATTTATATTTATTTTAGCTTTATTCCTGTTACAATTTTTTTTTTAATAGTTTATTATATAACACTGGCTTTCTTTAGCATTTATTTGCAGGGCTTGACATTAGCACCTGGGTTGAATTTTATAGGATATATAATTTTTCAATTGAAGTCTTTTTTAAACAGCATCTCAAATAATAAACTAAGTTCAATGAAGTGTTGTCAACCATATTTATTTTTCGATCCATATTATACATGTGAAATATCTGAAACACTTGTTTTCCGCAGAATAGATACAAGCTGTGCTTTCACGCTTTCTCATCTCTCTGACAGCGAGTTGAGACACAAACCCGCCTCCCCTCACCCACTCCTTTCATTTGCTCCGGCTGAATATTGTTGATATTACAAGGCTTGAATTTCGGCGTGGGATTGTACGTATAGCGCTTAATTTGACTAATTTCCACAGAATTTTTTGCTAAATTAAGTTCTTTTTTGCCGCTTATTGACCTTAAATCGTCAAATACACACAAAATAATGTCAATGCTGGTCTTGGCAAGTATTCACGTAAACATGTCATTCACGTCAGTTATGTCTTAAGTGAACGTAAAATGAGAAGGAAAACGCATGTGTAACAGTATAATGGATCAGTGCGTCAGGTCTTAAGACAGCAGTCTAATATACCTGCTACCAAATGGAGATCTTAAAAATATCTTTGTTTCCGTTTTTTCCAATGGGATCAATGTCAAAATTGTGGCCAGTGAAAATGCTGCGTGGCTAGTAACTTTGGAAAACCACTAGCCACAAAGCGGCTGGTGAGCAAAAGAGTTAATGTTGAGCCCTGTGTATTTGTATTAACAGAGTACATGTTTCTTTATTCCTTTCTTTCCATATCCCTCCAATCCCAGTCTGCAGGATCTGACTTTGTATAACCCAGAGCGTACCATTACCGTTAAGGGTACATTAGATGCTTGCGCAAAAGCAGAAGAAGAAGTCATGAAGAAAGTCCGTGAGTCCTACGAGAATGACGTTGCTGCCATGCATGTAAGTCTGCAATGATGGCATTATGGCTTCATTTTCATCTGAGATTGCATACAGCACAACAACTTTAACTTCAGAAAAAAAAAATCTCTGCCCTTTTATTCCTCTAGCTACAATCTAACCTGATACCAGGGCTCAATCTAAACGCGTTGGGTCTTTTTCCCGGCGCAGCGAGTGGAGGGATGTCGCCCTCTGTGGTATCAGGACCTCCGGCTGGGGCTCAAGCTGGCTATCAATCATTTGGGGTAACAAAATTAGATATAATTCTGTGTGTGTGTGAGAGATGTGTTTGGTGTGCACTTGTTGAGAGCGTGTTAATGAATGCAATGGCAATATGTGAAGTGGGCACCTAGCCTACACCCGTGGCCAAAATTATACAGTGACATACATTCGCAAAGTTTGTGGTTTCAGTTGTTGTGGTGTTGATTCACGTTGTTTCCAAGTTATTGTGCAGAATGATCAGATGATCAGCAAAAACCCTAATTGGCCAAAAAAATTAACAACCCAAATTAATTATTTTTTGCCCTGGCACAAAATGACCAGCTAACATAATTTAATTTCACTAATATCAGCACATGGGAAAGTGTGAACAAGTACGAGTTGGCACCACCAGTGCAGGGCTTCCTCAGTATTGGCAGCAGGTGGGTGTGAGTGCATCTGCATACACAGTCAGGGCAAAGACTTGGACAATGTCCTGGTGTCAAAAAGGGCAGCAAAAAAGGCACTTCTCTCAAAGTAAAACATCATGGGCAAACTAAAATTCTGCAGGAAGTACAAGGATTGGACCACAGAAGACTGGTGTAAAATAATTTTCTCTGAAAAAGCCCCCTTCCGACTGTTCGGGACATCTGGAAAATCGATCGTCTGGAGAAGAGAAGGTGAACGCTAGCATGAGTCCTGTGTCGTGCCAACATTGAAGCATCCTGAGTCCGTCCATGTGTGGGGTTTGCATTTCATCCGAGGAAGTGGGCTCTCACAATCCTGCCCAAAAACACTGCCAAGAAACATAAAGAATGGTATCATAACGTCCTGCAAGAGCAACTTCTCCCAGCGATCCACGAGCAATTTAGTGATCCATGCATGTTCCAGCATGATGGAGAATGAAGGCATGAATGATAATGAAGTGGCTTAGAGATGGTTACATGCAACAATTTTGAAACCGTGTCAGGATTTGGCTGAAGCTGATATCCAGCATGCCAGAGCGAATTGCTGTGTTTATGAAGGGTCAACACTATAAATATTGACTTTTTGTATATATTCTGCCAATAAAAGCCTTTAAAACATATGAAATGCTTATCATTGTTTTGCAGTATACCAAAGAAAACGTGAAAAGCAGAAAACTTTGCGAAACCTAGAATTAATGTCACTGCCAATACTTTTGGTTACGGTTGTATAGTGTGTGTGTGTGGGAGTGTGCGTGTTAATGTGTATGTTTCTCCCGTAGTGCAGCGTGTTTGGGGGCGAGGTGCCGTTTTGGGCCTCTACGCTCTCTTCCAGCAGCAGCACAGCCTTTTCTGTAAGTTTTTATTTATTACCCACCATGCACTGCATGGCTTGGCTGCTCGCTACTGGATCTGCTGAAGGGACAAATGTCTGCTCCCTGATTAGTTGCTGCTCAGGGGATGTCGCTCGGCCTCCACAGCTAACAGAAATGCTGAAAAATTGTGGGTCAGATGTTTAACACGTGATGTAGACCGTGTGTGTGTGTGTGATGGGTGGGAATGAACGTTGTCAAGTTTGAAAGGGCATGAATAACATTGAGTTGGATTAACCCATATATTAGAATGAAATGCACAGGTGTGTCATTTTGGCTATATTGCTTAGTGATTTATTTTTCACCTCTTGCCCTAATCTGAATAGTTAATTTGAATCTACATTTGTATGGTCTTTAACCAAGATTTTCTTTTCTTTTTTTATCAACATTTTTTTTGGTCCATTTTATATAAGTAAAAAATTTAGTATTAGCGGGTCTCATTCACTAATAATTGCGTGGGTTAATTTGTATTTGTACGCACAGGAGAACTTCTCACGGGAAAAACTAATTTCCTAATTCACAACACGTGTGTACGCACATGAATTTGTTCTTAATCTTATTCTAATGTTAGTGAATTTGGAGTATTCAAAATGAGCGGCTGTGTTCACAAGGTCAGTCATTTGCGTAAAACACGGCCAAACCAAGCCATATAAAGGCTTTCTGCACACGCTTTCCTTACAGCCTTTCGTCACTCATCGAACCAGTTCTCACAATAAACAGATTACAGACCTCTCATTAGCCAGCTCTACGCACACGTATATCTGCGTTATTCAGAGAACACTTTCAGCTGAAGCTATAACGCATGCTTTTCTTACTCTTTAACTGTTTATGATGGAATGTATTTAAGATGAAATAAAATTGTATTAATAGTTAATTTCATTATATCATTTTATATATGGATCATATAATATAATGCAACAAACTTTAATGTAATTATAGTTGTGTTTGGATGAAATGGGCTATAACTTAACACAATTATATGGTAGTACAGAGTAAGTGCTTTTTGCTAATGTTTTTTTGTTGAAAATTTAGAATAAATTTAATTACGAAATTTTTGGTGAAACGTGATTTGTTCTTAAAATCGCTCGTACGCACAAATTTGTGCGTTCACATGCTTAGTGAATGAGACCCAATATTATTATTTTTGGCTACTTTGCCTTTTAATAACTTAATATGTGAATTGAGCTGCAGCAGTGCTCAAGTGGTTTGATCGCACCTGTGATACGAGTTCTTAAATAAATTTTGCATGCCACAAACTTAAGACTGAATTGGGGACTTCTATTAAAATGATTATATAGCATAAAGACAGCATCAGTTATATTCTATTATCCCACTATAACTGGGTGAACAGATTTTCTTTTTGCTGATTAGGCAGGGTATTAATAAATATTATCTTTACATCAGGATGATATCTGAATATGCTTTTCGCAGCTTACTTTGAATAGATGTTGCTTTTGATCAATGCACAAGTTGGAACCTTGCGGTATGTTTTCCAAGCAGGGTGAAGTCAAAAGATCAAGTCTTCATTTCTCATGTTATGACCCCTGTTAGTTCACTAGTTAATTGACCGTGAGTGAATGATTTTCCTAGGATGTTGTTTGTTGTCTTTTGGCATATGCTCTGGATGTATCTCGCGTAAACGCAGATTTATTTTGTGTTAAATGCGTGATCATAACTCATGAGTGTATTTGTGTCAGCAGCCTCAGATGGAGTCAGAAACAGTGCACCTCTTCATTCCTGCACTGGCAGTTGGTGCTATTATCGGCAAGCAGGGCCAACACATTAAACAGCTCAGTCGCTTTGCTGGTGCATCAATCAAAGTAAGTGACTGCAAGAATGACTTGTATCCTTTTATCTTCCTTTCTAATCCTGTTTTTTAAAGGCACAATATGTAAGATTTATGGATTAAAATATCCAAAAACCACTAGAACAAGGTTATATATTTTGTTGACTTGCATTATCCCGAATGTTTAAATCAAGAGAAACAAGCAATTTTAACCAGTACACGGACTGTGTCCGTGTGTTGCCTATCAATAGCCGCGTTTCCACCGAAATTACCCGGAGCAATTTGTACCAGGAACTTTTTTCCCCCCAGACCTGCTACTGTCTGCGTTTCCACGGCGGTCTAAAGTACCGTGAAGATTAGGCAAATTAGTCCGGTGATGTAGGACTGCGCGTGGCTGCTCCTCCCAGTCAGCGACGGACAGTAATCATTTTTGCGTGACACTGTCTGCAACAATAACAAGTATGGAGGAGATGAAAGCAGCGCTACTTTTGCTGGTTATGTATTGGTTTACTAAAGAGGCATTAACAAAACTGCGGAAAAGAGACAAGCACTGATACTAAAGCATATTCTGAAAGCTTGTAAAGCTAGATTTAAAATAAGACAACGTATGTTATCAGCTATTACGGACATTGACAGTGCGATTGCTGAGACGAACGCGTGCCATTGGACAGAAAGAGCAAGACTGATATTTACTGAACGCAGAACAAACCTCGCAAAAGACTTTTAAAATGCCGGTTGAAATAAAATGCTGCGTTAGCTCAACCAATCAGTATGTTCAGCGCCCAAGTCCCACCCCTGAAAGTTCCCGAACTTTGAAAAAGTATTACCTCGGGAGCAGCGCCGTTTGGAGGGGGAAATATTTCCCCGAAAACTTCATTTAGACCCTGGTTCCTGCGGTCGAAACACACCGAGTACCACCCCAAAGTTCCTAGTTCCTGCGGTGGAAACGCAGCTAATGACATTATACCCACGTTACCCTCAATTTCCAGTTTTATTTTGTAGAAACCATGGTAACCCCAAAGACGCTTTGATATATTATGCATTTTATTAGACGGGTGAGCAGCTGTTTGGATACATTCATTGACAGAAAATGAATCATTTTGTTATATAGCTCAACACAGTAAGTCTTATTGCTTAAATCTCGTTTTCTCGATATACCGTGAGTACCATATTTTTACCATGCCTAATATCAATCTAGCTTACTGCAGTGTGCAACAAGTGTCTCATAATAGCCGAACGCTCAGAGTAGCATCATAACTTTCAACACACTCTAATGCATCTAATATGATAAAACAGTGCTGCGCATGCCCACATACGCATAACCGGAAGAAGCGGAATCGGTCGTCTGCAGCATAATAAAAGCTTCCACTGCTCTTGAGCCACGTGTTGTGCTTGTCCCTCATTAGCAATCACTCCAGCGGCCTTGTTACGCTCCGCCCTGGTTCATACTACAGTAACGTTAATAAATCTTTAATACATTAGCTCGTCCATGAGTAAGATTTTTGCCCGAGTCACATCAGATTCTATTTCACTAGCTGTAGATCTGAAGACAACAACTCCCATGATTGCGTGAAATCGAGGCATCAAGCTATGCCTTTGTTTTGTATAAGCGTGTGAAAATTACACATTGTGCCTTTTTAGTTATGAGTAGGAATTATTATTTTTGCTATGCAGTTGCAGAATTAAAGTTGAAGATCTGTCATTTTGTCTTAAATAGATTGCACCTGCTGATGAAATTGACGCCAAGCAAAGAATGGTCATTATTACTGGACCTCCAGAGGCACAGTTCAAGGTAAAAATGTTTTAATTTTATGAATCGATTTATTGTATGTATAGACAGTCATTTGATTGCATAATCATGCATTGATTCTCTCTGCTGTTTTTCTCAGGCTCAGGGACGTATCTTTGGGAAGTTAAAAGAGGAGAACTTTTTTGGACCGAAAGAGGAGGTTAAATTAGAGGCTCACATAAAAGTGCCATCATTCGCTGCTGGCAGAGTCATTGGCAAGGGGGGCAAAACGGTAAACGGGCACTTTACTTTTATACGTTGTCAATGTTCATGTTTGCTTTACAGATTTATTTATCCCAGCATTCAAAGCTCATAGCTGGGTCATTCCTGGCATCCGGTGTCTTTTGGACATCATACAATTTATGCAGTCGTAGTAGGGTTATGTAAAACATTTGAAAATGTTGTTCTAGCTCAGGTAAATTTAACTACTAAAACAAAATAAACGAAATGGAAGATCAAAAATGTCCACCCTATTAGGAACAAATGAGCTACAGTTTAAAGGGGACCTGTTTTTTCCCTTTTTTTACAAGATGTAATATGCTGTAGGTGTCCCCAGACTGTGTTTTTGTTTTTTTTGTCTATACCATGTTGTAAATGCCCATTTTTGAGTGCAAGCAAACGCAGGCAATACCGGAGGCTGCAGTTCAAACACACTTGTTTGTAGCACAATTGTTTTTCCATTTAGCCCACTGCACTTTAAGTGGGTCACACATCTGGCATGAAGCGCCATGTTGCGTGGCTAATGAATTTAAATCTCGCACATACACAGAAAATTGTCTTTATTTCCAAGGAAATAATTTAACACAAGAATATAGGGGCTCCTATTGAAACAAATTGTTAAATGATAATTGTTAATATTTCAAGAGGGTTATGTTTAGGGTTAAGCGTAGGTTAGTTTCATTATAAAAATTATTGATATATTGTCCTAAATCATTCCTGGGGAAAAAAAAAGAATTGAATAGTTAGTGCTATAAAATAGTTTAAACTGCTAAAGCCTGTAACACACCAAGGCGACGATCGGCCATCGGGCAGTTTTCGTGCGTCGGCCAACTAAGTTTTCTCGTTGTGTTCTGCACCGTCGGCTATTTTTCAGCCGATTCGACATGTTGAATCGGCGTCGGTGCTTGTCGGGCCATCTGATCATTCTGATTGGCTGTTCAGCTAGCGAACCAGTGCATGAGAACCCAGAAGTGATCGTCTGTGGTGACCGAGATTATGAGGTGCTTTGTTTATATCCCTGTAGCTCTTCCGGTTTCCCGCTTTGAATAACGAGAACAGACTATTGCCACCAGCTGGTACAGAAAGCCATTTACCCTTACGCAGGTGCAGAACGGACGTGCTACTTGGCCGTCGGATGTCGAGCGTCTGCTTGGTGTGTCAGGGCAACTTTGGATCCAGACGCTGCCGATGTGAGCCAACTCAGCAGTCTGCTTTCGTTGCCACTAGTTGGTCGCCGTCGGTTTGGTGTGTTCCTTGCTTAAAACACACTAAAAACTAGAGTCCTAGAAATGAGGTCCTGAAACTGCAGCCTCCAGTTTTGCAGGAGTACCTTACTCAAAACATGCCGTTTTCGTGCATGCATCCTTAAATGCTAAGGAGTTCCTTCCCCCCTCCTTACCAGAATAGTGATGCAGATATGTCACACTGGCAGTCTAAAGGCTGATTTATACTTCACAGCGGATCTAGGAGTGATCGCCTTTTTTTGCGATACTTGCAGGTTTTGTCCTTCAAGATAATTTTCACAGATGAACACAACTTTAATTAATTTTGATGCCTAAATGCAGTCGCCAGAAGTAAAAAGCTAAAGGTTGGCTATAAAAAAAACTACACCAGGGTCCCACGACTTCATGTCATCATCACTAAGCTTCCGACATTTTCCCAGAAAGTTTTAGTTAGAATAGTTTAAAAGAGCACCATTATAAGCATAACGAGGCTGTAAAAGCAGACTGAGCTTACCTGTTCTTCATGATGATGTTAATGTCCCCAACAGCTTCTGCAGTCCCATTTAGCCACTTGTTAGCAACCGCCTTTTTCAAGACACGTAACAGCTTTAAAAAAAAAAAGCCATTTAAACAAAAACCCATTGACTTTGGTACGAGGGACCGGAAGTGCTAAAAAGCTAACTCGCTTCTACGTTTTGACCTTCAAATTTGTCATTACTGCACCACTCTAAAGCGCTGTGCATTATACTCAATCAAAACCAAACAGATGCTGTTTTTTGGCAGTCATTACTATTGTGGTCATGCTCACGTGACATTGCGGTTTTTAGTCGTCATGGAAGTTTATTTGGATGCATTTTAAAGCCATATCAGTCTAAACTGATATATGGTTTTCTGAGCACATGGACTGAAAGCTGGCTATCAAACAGCTCATCGTGTGAGTATTAAAACAAAGTTCTTTCACGTCTTGTGCTTAAAGGGTAGCCTGACAAGCCAGACCCACATCAAGATGTTGGGTCTGGGAACTCACCATTGGCAGGGCTCAATCCGAGGGGCGGGATAAACGGTTGTCTTTCAAATTCCCTCCGCACGCAATAGGATAGCGCTACAACCAACCAGAGCAATGCAGAAGGTGAAGCGGAGCTAGTTGATAGATTAAACTTTCGCCCTATCCGGTCGGCAAAACTCCAAACACATCTTCCTTTCTTAAGAATGACTTCAGTGCCGCTCTTTGTTCTTTTCTCAAAGAAAAGCTTAACTCCAAGTCTTCCAGAGTCACGGCTTAAGCCGATTCGAAAGACCGATGTTCGCCAGCTTCTTTGTTTACAAGTAGAACGCAGAACCCCGTCAACAACTCTGCCGTCATTATGTTAAGCCCGCCCACCAACTCTATGCACAATGTGATTGGCCTGACCAGAGTTTGTTTTTTTCCAGCTCGCACGCCAATGGAGAGTTCAACTTTTCCTTGAGCTTTTGATGGATACAAGGCCATCGTAATATAAGAATATCCTATAAGTTTCTGAGCTGAAAACTTCCTTGTTAGTAAAAAAAAAACTTTTATTGACTGCTGGCTCATCAAACGAGGGATCTGCGAATTTGCTTCCCTGTGATGTCAGAGAGCAGCGAAACTAAATTAGATTTTTTTTTTTTTTATATTTTCCTCAACAGAGTGGATGTATTGAGGTTGACCACATTGACTTTCAAATATATATTTTTTTTAAATAGACTATTAAAATAATTGGGGATTTCACTCACTTGCACAATTTATCCAAAGAAGTGATGACTGCTTTATGATATGATGTCATTCATTTATTTATATAGCACCAATAAACAAAACAATAGTTTGCCATAGTGCTGTACAGAGGATATTTTATAATTTAGTTTTTCCAACTTTCATAGAAGGGAACGTAGTCAAGAATAACAGAGTGGACAATAAATGAAGGGGCAAGCTAAAACGGTTTATTGCTATTGTTAAAATACATTTTTACACCTATACATTAGAGAGAATAAATACTGATATACCTAACAATGTATAAAAATGGGGGAGGGGGGACCTCACATAGTAAGTGTTGTATTTATCATGAAAATGGGGTACGCATAAAGGAAAAATGGTGCTATATGGTGGTTGTCAAATGCTGATGCTGTAAAATGTCAACAAACAAAAAAAATCAACTTTACTATGCTTGGTCATAAATAATACCGTAAGACAGCTTTGATATTGTTTCAATATTTTAAGGCAGTAAGATCATGATCTTTACTGCGGACACTAAAGGCACTGAATCCCAGGAATGACCAAGCTGCTCTTTGTCTTTAGGTGAATGAACTACAGAACTTGACCAGTGCAGAGGTGGTTGTCCCGCGGGACCAGACGCCTGATGAAAATGACCAAGTAGTAGTAAAAATCACAGGCCACTTCTATGCAAGCCAGGTGATTGAGCTACTACTACTACTACTTTTCCAATGAAAAATACTTAATTCTTTCTCTGATTCCAATAAATAATCTGTAAGGGTTGTCATGCCAAACTTTTATTATCTGTCTATCGTTATGTATTAGTGGATGCTAATCTAATAAAAAAAATCTATTGTATTTATTTAAATGATGATCTGCATTTAATAATTAAGTAATTAATACTTAAAAGGCAGAAGTAATATATACTTAATATATTAAAATTTTTTGCTCAAGTACTGTAATGGCTTTGTTGTTTTGCTCTTTGATTTGAGGTTTTTTTTTTTGTGTGTTATCTTATCTCCCAGCTGGCCCAGCGGAAGATCCAGGAGATTATCTCTCAGGTGAGGCGGCAGCAGCAGCCCAAGGCCTCGGCCACAGGTCCACCAGTCACCCGGAGGAAATAGAGCCACCGCGTCTTCTCGGAGACTGACAGGACACGGGACGCGTCCATCTCAGGGGTCAGGGAATGTCCTTACAACCCCGCCCACTTTTGCACCCATTCCTCCTGAAGTTTCAGTGAGAGTGTGTACACTTTCCCTCCCCTCACTATTTCTTTGAAGCAAATCATAGGAAAATCAGCCACCCAGTCCCTGCCTTAATACGATAAATGCACAGTCCTTAACTGACAGACGTTAAACTTAGTTTTTGATATTTGAGTTCATTGGGAAATGCAGCATTTGAGTGTAAAAGGCGTTTCGAGCCTTTTTTTTTGGGAGGGGGTAAGGAATGGGTGACACGGGGTGGGGTTTAAGGTCTTCGGCTTGAGATGGATAGAAGATTGTTGACGAAAGTACGCTGTCCCGGGATCCTTAGTGGCATTTTATAAATTCTGATGCATTTTATAGATTAATAGATATAGATATATATATATATATATATATACATATGTAAAATTATGAACGAAGGTGGAGCAACACTGCCACTTATGACTGAGGGAAGTGTTGATTGGTGTTGGCCAGGAAACCAAGTTAATATGCATTTTACTGATCTACCTCAGGCTAGAGTACCTCAGAAAAAAAGAAAATGATATATGAAAAAAATGTTCTGTTTTTTTTATTTTGCTTTGTGGTATTTTGTATACTTTATAAAGCTAATAGTTCTTGAACATTTTTATTTTTTTAAGAAAATGTAAAATTTAGTCTGTAGTTAACGGATGAATCCCGAACTCCGCCTGGCTCCGTTTGCGGCGCGCATGATGAATAACTGTATATAAGTTTGCGCACGCACATCTAGTGTGTAAAAGAGCGGAGTTTGGGCTTCTATGTTAGCTACAGATAGAAAGAAAAGCGCCTCAGTGTCGCTGAGGAGCCACCACCCTCTGAACACCGTCAAGGTAATGAGAAATAACGCCAACCGTACATACCGCAGCAATGCCGTGCTAATATGCTAATAACTGTCTCGGTGGTAGCATACGTTTCACCCGCATTTCATTACACTTCAGTTAGGGTTGGATGCAAGCAATAGAGGTCAGGGATAATCAAGGTCCTGCTGTAACCTCTTTGACACCCCCTCATCCTCAACGCGACTAGTTGTCTATCAAAATAAAAGTAACGACCAGCCCGATTGAGGTTGTTTTTTCTTTTCCCGTGCTCAGTTTTTTTTCTCTTTTTTTTTTCTTTTTCTTTTTTTTTTCCTTTTCCAAATAATGCGCTCCGTTTGGTCTTGGGACGGCTTTTTGCATCAAACTGGGCTTTACATGCCGAAGATTTTCAGTGTTTACCGTCAGTCATTGCTTGTCGGGGTTGGGAAGTTACACTGTTCTGATGCTTTGCGTTAATAGCTATAGGTTACAATAGTCAAGGGCGCGTCTCTAGGCTAACGAGCAGTATCGTAGAGACGGACGTGCGAAAGGTTTCATTTATATTTTTTTGTTTATCATACAAAGTGGAAAAAAGCAAAAAAAAAATATATGAAATGAACATTTAGCAAAGAAAAACGTTTAGTAAATAAGTGAAAAACCAATATTCCTTTGTTTTCATGCAGAATGTAAATATGATTTGATTGTGGTAAAAGAGTGCATCCATGCTTCCACACTAGTAAGACCATTGTCTACCTCAGCTGAGGAAAGGGTGGGTGGCGGGAATCCTTCCATCTCACCCCAGACCTCCAGCGCGCGCAGCGATACCTCAAGTCCCTCGCGAACACTTCCGCACTGGGTATGCGCGTGGCGCCGAGCGCTGACCAGAGGGGCACAAGTGATCGTTTTGTTTTTCTTTCCACACTTCTTACACCGTTTTTGATCTACCTCTTATTAGAAAAGTATTTAAATTAGAGGCATATTGCTATTTGTTAGAATCTATAGGGTCATGTCCCATCTGCCCCTTTCCTCACAGAAAAAAATATATATAATTAAAAAAAAAAATCATGTATGGCTAGACTTTAAAGATGAGTGAGAAAATGATTTCATTTTTGCCTGCAATTTATTCTCTGCTAACTGATATGAAACCTCACCTAATTGCTTTTTTTCCCTTTTTCTTTCCGCTTCTTGGTTTTGGTGGTGTGGCTTCCTTGTATTGGGCTTTATTTCTTGCATAGGTATTGTATTAAAGGTCAAAGTGTTTTAATTTGGAAACTAATGATGGCTATAGAAAAGTTTTTCAAGGGCCTGCTTCATTTCTTGCTTATGAAATATGAACAATGGAGTCTTTATTTTTTACCTTTTTCATGTCTTATGGATGCTACCGTTTTTTTTTTTTTTTTTCGTTTTTTTTTTTTTTTTAATGGTTTGACTAATCTGATCCAATTTCATTTCATGGCTGTGTTGTGTGGTGAATCATGTTTCAGTGGGAATGTGATGTGGAATTCCGGGATCTGGAATGGTTCCGGGAGAAACGTGGTCCGATTTCAGCATGATTAGCAACATCCCCTCCAACAGTGCTTGTGCGCCCTCACACACCTCCACTTGTCAAATGCCTCTGATACAAAGAAAATAATTAACTAAATAAAGTCAAGTTGGCTCCTAGCAACCAATAGTTTGTGGGGTTTTTTCTTTTTTTTTCCTTGGCTGTTTTTTGTCCATATTGTTGGGTACTTTTAGGTGTATTTGGTGGTGTTAACTGGAAGGTTGTTCCCTCCCTCCCATCCCCAAAAATTTGTTTGATTTCAATTTGTTCAAAAACAATGACCCCTACAAAGGTTGAATTTTTTTTAAATGGGTTCTCAATGTCTAAAAATGGCAGATGTTCATTAGCAGATAGTGGTTTAGATAGTTTATTAGAATATGTTGGTGTATATACAGCACTTACAGGAGTGGTTCATTTCCATAATCATGATTAGCTAAATATATTTTACCAGAAGTGCTGTCAGATTAAATACCCAAGCATGCCTGCATTTGTGATCAATAATACAAATTTCCCAGATTCCTTATTTCATGTTTTATACAAAGAAATTGTTAGTGATTTTCTTATGAAATAACAGCTTGATTACCATCAACTGAAAGACAACGGTCCTTCTCTGAAAAACGTGCGCCAAATTCAATCCCCAAACATTCAAATTCTTAACCATATCAAATTCTTATCCGATATCCCTCTCTTAAATATTCAAAACAAAGTATAACTTCTCAGAACATCATAAAACCCTTCTCACTCAACTTTCTCATCCTGTCTGCACATTAAGGAAACTTCAATGTGAACATGTCAAATCAAATGCCACAAAACGTCACTCAAAATTTGCCCAAAGTGGTCATTTTAAGCTTCAAATCTGTTTTGGGAAAACCAAATGGGACACATTTTCTGTGATAGGTCAGTTAGTAGTAGTTTTAGTCATTTTAGATGATTACTTGTAGATCTGGCATCTGGGCTCATTCATCCCATTACAAATCTTTAAAGCTTGCATGTGCTGTAACTAAAATGCTTTGATTACTTATTCTAGATAAACTGAATAGAAGATGCCAGAGTCATCTTTTCTTGCTGAAAACACTCATCTACAAGATCACTTTTGTTATTTTTAGACTACAGTAATGTGTCAAATAAATAGCAGCTGCTGAAACTGGATGCTGCAACAACTCTGTTATAGTGGCCTTTATGTCAATAAATGGCTTCTCTCCTCGTCGGCAGAGAACAGAGCTGCTTTTAGTCTGCTTAAACTCCCGCTACCAGCATTTCTTTCAGCATCATTCAGCAGAGAGCGTCTCACCGGACGATACACCTTATATCGCCTAAAAGGAATAGAAAACAAATTCAAGAGATCAAGATGCATATGTTTTTAAAATATCAGTTTGGTTAGTGGTACTCACTTGTAAACCATGACGGCAATGAATGCAAAAATGGAAATAAGCACAGCGCTGGAAGACAGAACCACCTCAGCAACATGGGTGGATTTAGGAGAGACTAAAAGGAAGCCATAAAAGATGTAAATATTCATTAGACAATTTTAATGTGTAAGACAAGTCTATAAGTGTTTGATTTAAAGTGTAATATTGGTGGGGACAAAAACAGAAAGTTCATTTACGGCGAAAAGCGACTAGCAATAAATCTAGTGACTTTTTGGACTGCTGGTTAAAGTTTAGTTACTATATCATACTTTTACCGCTGTCTGACAGAAAATATGGAAATGATCAGCTATATATTATATTAAAATAGAGCATGTCACCACGGAATAGGAGTTGGTGCATAACGTCATCTTGCAACATTTAACCTTTGAGCAGGCTTTGGCTACTTTCCATAGGAAATAGTTGGCGGCAACAGCCCTATTCTTTGTAGTGTTAAACAAAAACTATTAAAAATTGTAATTTAAATAAAAGGTACATTTTAGATGAAACACTTAAATGAAAATAAGAAAATTACCAAAACTAAAGTAAAAATAGATAGAAATTAGAGATGGACTATCGGCCACTATATCGGTATTGGCCAATAGCCTATATGTTCATTTTATATTTTATCCTTAATGGCCCGATAAGAAAATTAGTCAGATATATTAAAACTGATAAATAATGGATTATTTCCTTCAGCTGAGATACTTAAGATGTTTGCCATGATGTTTTTGAATTGCTTCAAATATGATTGGAATCTCTTCAAAAAAGGAAAATATGGTTCAGTGCAACATGCAAGACTATCATATAAGCTATGAAATTAAAATGAGAACATTATAATTGTGTGCTTAGGATATGGCTTTTAATCGAGAAACTTTTTGTTTTTGTAATCAGGCTCTCAAAAATTACATACAAATTAGGATTTAGAATTATCGGCCAATATATTGGTTATCAGCGTTCAAATATAAAGAAATATCGGCTATCAGTATCGGCCAACATTTTTATGCCGGTGCATCTCTAATAGAAATATATTTTAAAGGGTTAGATCACCCATCTTAAATTACTCACCCTCATGTCGTTCCAAACCTATTTTTGATGAAATCAGAGAGCTCTGTGTCCCTTCATAGACAGCAATGTAATTTACACTTTCAAGGTCCAGAAAGGTCAACATTGTTAAAATAGTCCATGTGACTCCAGTGGTTCAACCTTAATTTTATGAAGCGACGAGAATACTTTTTGTGTGCAAAAAACAAACAAAAGTAACGACTTTATTCAACTATTTCTTCTCGTCTGTGTCTGTGTATGTTGGTCAGCTGCTGTGTCAGCATCACACGCATGCGTTGTGGTAATCACGTGAACAGCATCGGCCAATGGTAAGCCGGCTTTCTGGCGTAGCTCTGACGCAACTCGGAAGCGTTGTGCTGTACTTACTATGTCAACAGCGTAGGAGACTGACACAGACGAGAAGAAATTGTTGAATAATGTCGTTATTTTTGTTTATTTTTTGCACACAAAAAGTATTCTTGTCGCTTCATAAAATTAAGATTGAGCTGGAGTCACATGGACTATTTTAATGATGTGTTTACTACCTTTCTGTGCCTTGAAAGTGGTAATTAAATTGCTGTCTATGAATGGGTCAGAAAGCTCTCGGATTTCATCCAAAATATCGTAATTTGTGTTCCGAAGATGAATGGAGGTCTTATGGGTTTTGAATGACATGAGGGGAGGGGGGGGGGGGGTAATTAATGATAGAATTTACATTTTTGATGAACCCTTTCGATTATTTTTTATAAAATCAACAATAGCACAAAATAAAATAAGAAAAAAATCTAATTCAAAATAATAAATACTATAATATAAATAATACTAAAATAACATAAATATAACAATATATAGAAAAAATATATAAAAATAAAATGAAAAAAATAATACAGACAAAAGGGAAACTGCATACAAATTGACTACAGTTCTCTGAACTTACTCTTGTCAGGGCTGTTGCCAATTGAGACTGAGGTGGTGGTGGCAAGAGCCAAGCCTCCAGGCACACCCAGCGTGATGTTGACACAGTAATTGCCCGGTGTTTGGAAAATGCGCGTCAAACTGATCTTGCAACCCTCGCCATAAGGGGCCACGTCCTCACACACGATATTCTTGACCTCCCGACATTCGGAGTTGGCCACTATGATGCAGGCCACTGAGGGAACACTGAGAAAAGAAGGAATGATGCTCAATTATATTGGGTGTGATCCAAATGTCGTCTGTGTTTTTGACATATATGACGGTGATGTGCTGTGAAAATCTCAGCTGCAGGGCTTCAAATGCTCACTGCAGATCAGAATCATCTTAAAAAATCCTCTTCACTTTTTGGCTTCTCATATGAAGCACATGATCTTTTGTCTTTGCTTCTTTATATATATATATATATATATATATATATATATATATATATATATATATATATATATATATATATATATATATATATATATATATATATATATATTAGTGCTGTCAATCGATTCAAAAAAATGAATTGCGATTAAAAAATATATGCATATTTTTATATTGTTAATCTCCAAATTAATGTATATTTTTCTCTGTTACGTTTCTTTGATTAACATTAATGACAGACACCACAGCAACTGGTTTATTAGGCTGCAGTCACTTTGAAATCTGCCTCTGCCTCTTTAAGTTCATTTATGATGTTATTTAACTAATTTAAGACTGCAATTATGAGAATACTCGACAAAACGGGTTTTTTTTGGCATAATTCTGTGCTTTTGTTTGTTCAAGCACGAAAGAGAACTATTCTGCATGAATAAGAGCGTGATCATATAATGTAACGCAAGCCTCGGGATGACAGAAAAAAACGGCTGCTGTGTTAACTGATCAGTGCCGTCAATATATATATATACACTCACCTAAAGGATTATTAGGAACACCATACTAATACTGTGTTTGACCCCCTTTCACCCTCAGAACTGCCTTAATTCTACGTGGCATTGATTCAACAAGGTGCTGAAAGCATTCTTTAGAAATGTTGGCCCATATTGATAGGATAGCATCTTGCAGTTGATGGAGATTTGTGGGATGCACATCCAGGGCATGAAGCTCCCGTTCCACCACATCCCAAAGATGCTCTATTGGGTTGAGATCTGGTGACTGTGGGGGCCATTTTAGTACGGTGAACTCATTGTCATGTTCAAGAAACCAATTTGAAATGATTCGAGCTTTGTGACATGGTGCATTATCCTGCTGGAAGTAGCCATCAGAGGATGGGTACATGGTGGTCATAAAGGGATGGACATGGTCAGAAACAATGCTCAGGTAGGCCGTGGCATTTAAACGATGCCCAATTGGCACTAAGGGGCCTAAAGTGTGCCAAGAAAACATCCCCCACACCATTACACCACCACCACCAGCCTGCACAGTGGTAACAAGGCATGATGGATCCATGTTCTCATTCTGTTTATGCCAAATTCTGACTCTACCATCTGAATGTCTCAACAGAAATCGAGACTCATCAGACCAGGCAACATTTTTCCAGTCTTCAACTGTCCAATTTTGGTGAGCTTGTGCAAATTGTAGCCTCTTTTTCCTATTTGTAGTGGAGATGAGTGGTACCTGGTGGGGTCTTCTGCTGTTGTAACCCATCCGCCTCAAGGTTGTGCACTTTGTGGCTTCACAAATGCTTTGCTGCATACCTCGGTTGTAACGAGTGGTTATTTCAGTCAAAGTTGCTCTTCTATCAGCTTGAATCAGTCGACCCATTCTTCTCTGACCTCTAGCATCAACAAGACATTTTTGCCCACAGGACTGCCGCATACTGGATGTTTTTCCCTTTTCACACCATTCTTTGTTAACCCTAGAAATGGTCGTGCGTGAAAATCCCAGTAACTGAGCAGATTGTGAAATACTCAGACCGGCCCGTCTTGCACCAACAACCATGCCACGCTCAAAATTGCTTAAATCACCTTTCTTTCCCATTCTGACATTCAGTTTGGAGTTCAGGAGATGGTCCTGACCAGGACCACACCCCTAAATGCATTGAAGCAACTGCCATGTGATTGGTTGATTAGATAATTGCATTAATGAGAAATTGAACAGATGTTCCTAATAATCCTTTAGGTGAGTGTATGTATGTATGTATATATATATATATATATATATATATATATATATATATATATATATATATATATATATATATATATATATATATATATATATATATATATATATATATATATATATATATATATATATATAATATGCGTTTGTGAAAATCTTACCTGCCTGAGCATGTCACCATGAAGTTTACAGATGTGTTGGAAATTTTGTCAGCCGACACCTTTAAAATCTTATTAGCTGGCAAACTCTGAAAACCTGGAGGAGGTTCTGTAGAAACAGATATAAAAATACATATTAGAAAAATATTCAAGAAAAAACTAATAACGATGTATTATAATATTTTTTAATTATTATATTATACTATATAAATACTTTACAGTTAATACATACCAGTGTTATTTTAGTATCATTGATATACTAATATATTTTTTTAATATTTTGAGTTAGATTCGATTTTTTTATATTTTCTGTTTTCATTTTAAGTTTAAACTTTTAGTATTAGTATTTTTAGTTTAGTTTATTCAGTTCAGTGATTTGAAGGTGCAGTTAGCGATTTCTGAGAAAACTGTTGATATTTTAAATCAACCCAAACAAACACACCCCTCCCTTCATTGCTCCTCCCCCATCATATGTGGACACGCCCCCTACTACTGATTGGCTACAAGTATGTTGTGGTGCTCGGTCTGATCCACTTTCAACAGCGGTTCTAAGTAATCGCTCACTACACGTTTAAAGTAAACGAAAATGAGAAATGTTGCTTTAGATACTAGCAAAAAAGAAGTTTAGTTTTTTTATTTTGAACTTTATCTCAGTTATTGTTCATTTTATATAAGCAATATTTTTTTAATGGTTGTAGTTAATGATAACCCAAAATACATACAAAATTCTTGTTAATTCTTGCTGTGGTCTGACAATCTTCTCACCAATGATGATGATCTCGTCTTCAAATGAGCCCCACATGTGGCGGAAACAGTCTGACTCCATGAAGTGTGTGTGTTTGATCATCGGCGGTGAGGTGGGCTGCTTATAGGTCGAACTGGCCTCAGGTACAGGAGTTGCTGTAATAGATGTCACCTCTGAATCAGTTTGGAATGGTTCGGTTGTTGGGACAGCGGTTGTAGGAACTCGAGGGGTGGTAGTTGGTGAAGGATTGGTGATGATAGGAGCTAGTGAAGAGTTAATGTTAGACATTGTACAAATTATCAAATACATTGTAGAAATGTCCTTTATGTATTCTGTTTGTAGTCATTAATATTAGACATTTTTTGTTGCTACAAATACAACTTGTCTTACCCTTGGTGGTCTCCATTTTGCTAGTGAATGCATGCGTGCCAGGAGGTAGACTAGGCATTGCTGAAACACAAAACACATCTAAGAGAATGCTGTATATTGGCTGGCCTTTAACATGACAGCGGTTTTAAGCATAAGTGTACATTGCTTTATGAGATAAATGGACACATTTTGTCCTGATTTAATAATAAATGTTATATGTCTGGCTTAGATAAGAGGATATCTGTTGTCTAGGCATGTAAAGTGCCTGTGTTGATGAGATTACCTGTGGTAAGAGCCTGTGTAAAGTGCATTGGCGTTGGAGAGGGTGGTGGGCAGGGTACACGGAATGATGCCTCCACTAGGAGCTTGACTGTAACATTTCCAAGCGTGTTGTACGCATGGGTTGCCACATTGCTGTGGGTGACCAACTGGTTGCCATCCCGAAAGTCCCAAATGAAGTCCAATGCATCAGCTGTCTTCAGATAGTTACTTGGGTCGTGAATCTGGACGTTGAAAATCACATCAGACCCTCTGACAAAGACGTTTTTGTCAGTTATGCTGACTGCTGCTTTCTGGGAAATGTTTACAGAGAGTGGAATCTTATCTGAATGAAAGAAAAATCGAAAATTGATCAATAAAAGTTGAAGGGGTTTTAATCTTCATATATGATTGATAGATAGATAGATTAGTTAGATAGATAGATAGATAGATAGATAGATAGATAGATAGATAGATAGATAGATAGATAGATAGATAGATAGATAGATAGATAGATAGATAGATAGATAGATAGATAGATAGATAGATAGATAGATAGATAGATAGATAGATAGATAGATAGATAGATAGATAGATAGATAGATAGATAGATAGATATTAAATATTAAATATTATACTATAATAATAGCACAATAACAACCAATATTATACGTGTCATTTTATCATATTAAATATATACAATCAAACCAAAAATGATTCAGACACCAGATATACTTTTTTACTAGTGGGTACAGGACACTATAGTTCATTTATGTAAGTGAGGATAGCTAAATAAAGTAAACTGTGACATATTATACCCAAATATTCTCCATACAGTGGACTATCAGTAAAATTGATCAAAATGTGGGACCAAAATTATTCAGACACTTTGACCTGACTATGTTTGGCTTACGTGTTTTTTCTTTAATTGCTAATGCGCCCTTTTACACCACAGATGGAACAAAATGAAGCATTGCTTGGTAATTGGTTGACCTAAATTGGTATTATCTAATTGTGTTCTTAAATTTAAAAGCTGTCAGCTAATTGGTTGATTGTAATCCATTACATACCTTTCTATCAAAGTTATCTGACATTATCAAGACGACATTATTCTGACAGTTCTTGTCATATTTTATTACCATTTTCTAAACTATAGCGAATAAACTGTGATAATGAGAGAAAATGTGGAAGGTGTCTGAATACATTTTGGTTTGACTGTACATAAATTGTATATCAAGGTACATTTATGATCCTGTACATAAATATTATTAAAACAGGAAGAAAGTAACTGGCAGACCTGTTACGAAGAACACAGTACTGTCCGTAGAGAGCGGGCTGTACTTCCTGCGCTCACGTTTACGATAAACCATCACTTCCATCACACCAGCTCCAAATGTCATGTTAGTGGTGTTCAGGGTCAGATGGGAGGAGGAGCCATCACATGTCTCAAAATACTGGCCTGTGAGGGGAAAACCACAGGATGATGGTACATTAGTGTGGTTACACACTGCGTGGATATCATTTGAGTCAGCGAATGGCTGAAACTCACCCATGGTGTGCCACACATAGACGTAACCTCTACGTCTCCAGTCATTGGTCTGAGGAAAAGGCTTTCCATCAGGAAAAACATTGCACCTCTTCAGATCTGTACACTTCCCAAAGCCATAGTCGTCCAACCAGGATGTCCAGTTAAACACATACCCTGAACGCACCTGCCCATTAGCTGGAGAAAAAAGAAAAGTGGTTGAACAAATGAAAACAATTCATTTCTTTCTTCTTCGCAATATGTAAATGCAACCTTTTGAAATACAGCACATTTTTTTACACTTGCAATTGTGCATAGAGATGATAGGGGTATGAAGCACCTGAGGCCTCCATCATACCGTCGTCACAGTGCTCGTCATACACCAGGTTGCCATTGCTGTCCTCCTTATGGCATGGTGGGAACTCCAGAGCTGCAGTGAACGAGACGCACGAGCCGTTCATTGCAGGGCTGTCGCTCGTGAGGCGCACCTTTGGTGGTTTGTCTGTGATGTTCACGAGAGAGAATTGAATGATTAGTGTGTGGAGTCATTCCTGTCATGCAATACACTTTAATATACACTTTTATTCCTGTCATGTTGTACATTTTTATGTCCCCACACTCTCAGAAAAAAAGGTGCAAAAGCTGTCACTGGGGCGGTACCTTTTCTCACACAGAGAGGTTTACACACAGAGAAAATTGGGTGTCAAAAATGTACCTTTAGGGGTACAACATCTTGTTGCTGGGGCAGTACCTTAAAAGGACATATTTGTACCTTTTTTTTACCACAAAAAAGTTCATAATAGTACCTTAAGCTACTAATATGCACCTTTTAGGAGTAAAAAAGATGTCCTTTTAAGGGTACAGCCCCAGCGACAAGCTGTTGTACCCCTAAAGGTACATTTTTCACACCCTTTTTCTCTGTGTGTACCTAAAGGGTGCATATTGATACCTTATAGGTAGCCTATATATTAGTACCTAAAAGGAACAAACCTGTACCTTTTGGAAAGGTACCATCCCAGTGACAGCTTTTGTACCTTCTTTTCTGAGAGTGCATTTTTATGATTGATATTTTTTCTCCAAATGTATATATAGATAGTTAGATACATTAACATATTGTAAAAAATAAGAACATTCAAAAAAATAAGAATCTCACAATTTTAAAGATGGAAATTATAAAGGGAAAAAATGGCAATTTATCAAGAAATATTCAAGTTGTTTCTTTTTTACATTCCTCTATTCAAAATGTTTCAAACACAACTGTTTCTTTTGAGTATTGTTTAAATTGGTAGTCATATTTTTTATTTAGGTTTTTCCTGTGGCCTGGTATGGCTTTCCATCTAGTCAAACTTTTGTAATATCACTTTAACTAATGTGATCATCTTCCTCCTGGACGTAAGTGACATCATTTTGATGGGAAAACTTCATCACAAATATCTGTACGTAGGGTGTGCATCTCAATTAGCTGCCTAGTTCAGTAGTCAGGGCACTGATCAGGGAGTCGGCCATTTTAAGTGCTGTCTCAGTCGCAAAATTCTTCCAGTGCACTGAAATGTTTGCTTCTTAAAAAAAATCTTTATTAAAACCAGCATCAATGTTCACGATGGCTGTATCAGAAATCACATACTTCACTATATAGTAGGCAAAAAACAGTGTGTGACAAAAGTAGTGTGTCCAATTTCAAAATCCCTGGATGACCTACTACTTCTGGCGAGATTCTGAAGGACACTTTACTATCCCATGAGGCCACGGAAGAAGATTTATGAATGGCAGTGAAGCAACTTAACTGAGGAGGTAGGTCACAACATGGCAACATGTAGTTCATCCGGATTACATTCATACTTTATAGAACACTTTTTTAGAAGGCGTGAAGTAATTAATTATTTAAAATAAGCACCTACTGAAGAGAGTAGGCTATATTCGATTTCGGACACAGCCCCTGTTCCCTTAATGGAAAAACAAAACTAACTTATTTAATTATAGATTAATTATTTAATTCAGCATAACCATACATTGCTAGACAGGTGAACATATAGCTAACATTTATCATTTATTTATGGATAAAATGTTGCCCGTATAGCCTATGTAACAAGCAAAGTATTAATCATAATGTACTTTAAATAATTTTTAAAAAGAAAAACCAATATCAGTTCTGTTGTTCATAAACACCAGTAGTGATGATGTACAATGAGGACATTGTCATGTCACCGGAAATATCAGAGTCATCATTGTCCCAATGTGTAGTGAGTCAGGGTCCTTACTGTCCTTACCAGTGCCAGAATACACGATATGCTGATTCACAACAGAGGGAGCTAGGGAGCTGATTGAGACGCACCCATTGGCAATTTGATGAATTCTGTGATGTGTGCTATTAGTTGGCTTGACTCACTCTAACACTTTTCATTATGTTTGCCAGAAGTAGGCTGCAGAAATTGTCCTGATATCACAATTATTAAATTGGGTAATATTTATCTTGTATCCACTGTGTAAATAATCATATTATAATTAATACACTTTGAGTGTTTGCCTGCACTCTTAAAAGTTTTTTTTAATGATTGTTCCATGAAGAACCTTTAACATACACTGTAAAATCGAATTAGTTAGACTTACTTGAAAAAAGCATGCAAACCGATTGCCTTAAAAAAACCAAGTAAAGTGAAATAGGAATAGTATGTTGTGCTAACAAATGCTGAATTTGTATAGTTCACTTACACAAGAGTTCTAGTGGCTAAAAAATAACTGTAGAGAGTACTTGATCTTTTAATTTAGGCTTACTCTTGACTTAGTTTAGCTACCATAGCCGTTTTGCATGCTGAATGTTGAAGTCTGTGTGTGACTCAAGCATGATCAGCTGCAAGATATTGTTACAAATATAGAGGGATTATATCAACTCATTTAAAAGTTCCACAGTTGTTTATGACGTAAGTGTTAGCAATACAATTGTAAATGATCGTTATATGACAAAGGGAAATATTACATAGGTTAATTTTAAAAGATGATCTTAATTTCTGACTCATTAACTATAGTTAATTATTCAGTCAGAAGCTAGGTCAACTTTTAAAAGCAACCTATTTATTACTTCTCTTCCTTTGAAACCAAATAACTGTGATTTCTTGTTGCATCGCTGCATCAGAAAGAGAGTTTTAATAATATAAATGTTCCAAGTGCTCAACCAAAGTGAACACTTATCACCATAATGGTAAGTTTTTTTTTTTTTTTTTTGCTTAACAAAATGGCACTCAAACCAATCAATTAATCTTAACTTGTTTTTTCTGAGTAAACAAGGAATAGTATGTGAATAGTACAGATCACTAGATTTTTTCAATTGAGTTAAGACACTAAGTAAAGTTAACTAAAAAGTGTTAGTCAGAATCACTGTTGGATTTTACAGTGTACACTGAAACTTTCCATTACACAATATATATATATAAATCACACTAAGAAAAACACATTTGTTTGTTTGTTTAAGAACTATTCACTGTAAAGTTCACTGGAGAACCAAAAATGGTTCTGCATCGCTGAAGTGTGGTGTACACTTTTATAAAAATTATTTCATGTCTAATTTACTCAAGATCAACTTAACTGATATTTTGCAGAATTCTTACCATGTCTGCGAGTCAGCTGTGGTTTGATGGGGGGATACAGGTATTCGTCCCAAGGGTTCGTGTCTGGTTCCCATCCAGGGATTGGGAATGGAAAAGGGAGCTTGTGTTTGTGAGGGAACATGTCACCATAAGCTGCACACATGAAAACAAATAGTTTTAAAAGCATTGTGAATGAAAATAAAGCTGTAAAACTGACCGCTCCATTACACATACATTTCTTCACTCAACATGGAACTATTTCATGTAATTAAATGGACAATAATTTACATTATTTAGTCATCTGAAATTGTATAAACAGGGAAAACTGAGCTGTTGTCTCACAGGGAATTTGTCACTTTCTACTGCTATCTACAAAAACAGGTGAACATAAAACAGGTAAAAAAAAATATGACAAGACTTCCATTCTACATGATACTTTTAACGAACTCAAATATTAAAGAGGGACAAGAATAGACTAGATGACATATTCGCACATTCTGGTGGTCAACGAAATATTCACGAGACTGGCTCTCACGCAAGTAAAGTAGCCTAATTAGTTTCATGAGACTGTAGCGCGCGGACGAAAACAGTTATTCCAAACACAATATAAAACATTTTTAAGTTATAGCAATAGCCTTTCATATTTTTTTCCTGAACTCTATTTACGTTTTGAAATATAATTTTACGTCGACTTTGGGGGAATTTAGAAATGACAACCAGGAATCTTTTACACTCTATAAAATAGGCTAGTTTTTGACAATCAAAGACAATCACGTATCATTATTATACAAAAAAATTGCGGACAGGCTAATTGCTTCAAAGCTTCAAAATGTAACAATTATAAACATTCACTGCTAAAAAAAAATTATAATATACTCTCGTTAAATCGTTAAAAAAGTTAGACTAGCTACTTACTTTTTTTGCTGTTCGTTATAGGAACAAACAATGCCCAGGCCAGCACAAGTAACATTTCCAAATGCTTCATGTTGACTTTTTCGGGGGGAAATACAAATGTAACTTATCAGATGTCTTTTTTTTCTTGTGCCCCGTATGCCAGTCCAGCTGCGCGTCCCAGACCCCTCAACTCTCTTCTGCTCTAGCTCATCTCACAGTCCAGCACGAACTCTAATTTAATACAGCAATCATGTGACGTTTCTGTAACAAGAAGCATCTGATTCTTAATTAAGATCTGCGCGAGCTGAGAGGAGACCTCGGAGTCTCATGTTGGCTTGACCCTTGTTGCTTTTTCCTTGTATTTCGAAACACAAGCTATTTCGAAATCATCTTATTTTTCTCAGACTGTCTGTAGGCTTTATAGTCTTGTCAAAAAAAGACAACAAAACAAATGGTAGTCTATGGTTTGATAATGTCCCATATATGAGATATCCTTGATCTATCCCAGATCGAGTCCTTTTTGAGAACATTCTCTCTTTTTTTAAAAATTAGATATAAGGTCAAAGATAAATAATAATGTCCGAGATGATGATATCGCCTATACAAGTTAGTGTATGCTCATTTTATACATTTTTGAAAATCATTTATATAATTTCAACAAAATTTCTGACCTGGGATACATTTGGGTGTACAACTTGATTATTTTCAAGAAATTCATAAAGTTTTCTTTGAGTTAGGCTACTAGCCTTGTATTTCATTAAAAAGCTATCGTGGGGCGATTTAGAGACAATTTTGTTTAAAATATTAATAATACTTCAAAACAAATGCTCCTACCCAGCTAACAAAAATATGTTCTGAGAACGTTTTGCTAACGTTCCCATTAAGTTATGAAGACCTTTTTTCTGAATGTTTTTTTTCTCCCTATGTTTGGGAACATTAGGCTACTTTTACTTTCTCTGAACTATCTGAAAAAAGAAGTAGGTCAAGGCCTACTAACATTCAAAAACGTTAGACGAACGTCCAACAAAAATGTTTCAGAAAAACGTGCCATGAATAATTCAAATAACATTTAAGAGCTATTGTTTTAAAAACGTTTTAAGACCAAATAACGTAGGCTAAAGAACATTCTATCAACATTAGCTACTGGAAAAACATTTGTTCATTACTTTGAGAGAATCTTGCCTGTTTGCTGGGTAGGCTTTTATTTATTAGCCCCTCTAAGCCCCACGAAAAATGAAATCAAAGATGAAAGTCAGACATCATAAGAGGTCTATTGAAAAGGTATTCAAGTGAATAGCATGAAATATTGGCAGTATTTAAATTAATTCGAATAGTGCACGTAGGCTACTTAACATAACATTATGTTGCTTACCCTAGCCTACTTTTAATTTTGTAGCCTATTTGTGTTGCCACAAAATAGTATAGGCTACAGTATATATAAACGTAGCTATTTAAATAAACTGACATTTGCGTGAATGCACTCTCATTGTCACTATAGGCTACAATTGTTCGTGCTTTCTTGAAATTAAAACTGAGCAAAAATACCCACATTTTCATAATAAAAAGTTTTCAAACCAAGGTCGTGTCGTCTAATTGCAAAACGCTTTTAAAAACAATGTAACAATGTCTCGAGATTTCGAGACATAAACCGTGATTTGCACAGAGTCGCGCGCTTTCAGGTGACAAGACATTGGGAAACAGTTGGGGAGGTCAAAGGGACGAACGATTGGCAGAAGATCTGTTGAGCACAGCGCTCCTTTAATAATTATTTGAATGTGAGACTGAAATGGTCAGTTAAAATACAGTAAAATAACACGAGAAAAATGTATTAGACAATTGTGATTATTATTGATGATTCTAATCATAAATGCATCTTTATTATCATTCAAAAGCTCCTGTTTGCCCATAAAGGAAACTGGCAAGGCATGTCATCACATGTTTTGATGCGTCTCACGAGCTCAGTTTGAAAGTTCCTCCCAGTCTTTCGTGTAATCATAATGGCGTGACTTTCCATGACATTTACACTCCTGTCCACCAGAACCAACACCGAAAAGGCAGAAAAAAACCTTTTAATGATACTTTAAAAAGATACTTTCATAAAGAAAATAACTGATGAAAAGTATGAGGACACTTATTTCCTCTTTTCAAGAACAGTCATGTGATGTTTCCTTTGGCCACCAGAGGATAGGCTACTGACTTAGTATTTCTTGTGTCATTTTTTGTCATGAACATCCCCACTATTGTCTTTCTTGAGTATTGATTTCACAGCTAGCACTTCGTGTATCTAGATATAATAAAACAATATTATTACTTTTATATTTAATTGTTTAATCTCCTAAGACCCAAAACAAAGTCTTTTGAATTTAGTATTTTTTTCATGTCATTACGTTGTTTACAGCATAAGAAACAAATGAATTTTTTTTGTTGTTTTTGAAAAATTATATTTTATTTATTTTGTATGCTATGTCCTCATAAGTGTTCAAAAAATAAAATGACATGTATAGGCAAAAACAATGGGGAAAAAATTCATTCACCAATCAATTTTCAGGTTTCAGGACTTCTTTTTAAACCAAACTTTGTTTAAAGATGATTATCAATTATGTTATGAAAAATAACGGAATTAATTGATATACCATTTTACTTTATGCAATATGTGGGTAAAATGGCCATGGGTTTTCCCATTCAATGCAATATATCTATACACTGTATCTAATTCACATATTAATGTGTTCTTGGAGCAACATTTAATGAAAAAATAAGTGTAATAATGGGAGTAGGCTAATAGTTGGCGACATTTTCCTAATAATATCTAATATTTTATAGGAACATTTATATGTAATTTCTTTCCATATTCACTTATTGTGTCTCCCAAAAGGCCTAAAAAACATGATTTAAATTCTGGTGTCCTCTACAGTTGACATTTAAGAAACCAATGCTGTTTTGTAACAGTTTTGATTAGAAACCCCATAATATTTTCCTGAGATGTTGATTTATAACAAACAATTTGAACATTTTTCAGATAATATCCATAAGAAATCATTCAGTCATTTTTAAAGAGTAAGGAGAAGTTGTTGTGGTGAAACATCAAAACAAATGGTATCTTTGAAAAGCCCTGAATGTGACATCCAGACTTAAAACTGTGACATGTATGGCGTCAAAGAAATTCACTAAAATATAATGCCACCCAGGAGCCACTGTCCACAAACGAGGGCATTATATTTTATAATATTGTATAATATTGTTTAATAATGTTGTGCACAAACCTCTCTTCCGCACTGAAGGAAGATCACTGGGTGGCGCTATAGACTGTGTTCACCATCCGTAAACACACAGACGAAGAAGAAACGTCACCGGAGTGACAGAGGTGAATGATTTTTAGTAGTCTGCCTCGAGCATAATAAGCTGATTTTGCTTTGTCTTCTTAATTTTTTAGTATTGCTTATAACTATTCTTAAAGGTAAATTGAGTATAAACCTGATTATTTTATCAATAATAGAGATATATTGCTAACTGTCATAAAAGCTGTTGAGAAGAAACTCATTTCAGATTTCAATGTCGTTGGTTATTTTTCATTAAATACAATAACTTGTTTTGTATTCAGGTGTTTGACCGGTATCAGACCGTCATATCCGATCATGAGTATCCCGTGTTTTGTAAGAACGGTGGCCAGAAGTTTCGCCGGTGGACCAAAACTGTTCAGACCAGCTGTTTTGTGTTCATGTAAAGACACAGTCACACGGTGAGTATCCAGAATCTGGAGCTGTTTCTAGAGGCCTTGTGTTTTAAAACCTCTTGAGCTGGCTACCTAGTTGACATGCAACAAAAATGCTGATTAGTATGTAGGGGACACACTAGATTTTGAGACATAGCCAGTGTTAAGACCCTATTCTTTGTGTTCAACCTAAACTTTACAAAATTTGTTTCAGAAAAATGTCATCCAGAAGACAGACTGACCATCTAGAGAGAACTGCTAGCGTTCATAGAGACATGGTGAGTCTTCTTTCTTAGATTTCTTTATCTATATTTGATAAAAGTCTGCTGACCATAGATTCCTCTGTGACACCTTATAAATGGTTAACAAATTATGTAGCCAAGTAGGTGAAAGTTCAGACACTTATTGTTGTAGGTCAATCAATGTGTCATTTGATTGTCGTTTTTGTCTTGAGACATGTATTTTATTTATATATGTTGTCATGTATTTTATCTAGGGCTTTCAAACGATTAATCGTGATTAATCACATCCAAAATAAAAGTTTGTGTTTTTATCATATATGTGTGTGAATAACACATAATATATGTGTGTATAATTACTATGTATATTTGAATACACACACATATTTAAGAAATATTTGCATGCATATATTGTACACATATTTATTTTAATTATTATAAATAAATATAAATATTTTATGGATAAATATAATTTTTTTTCTTGAATACATGCATGTGTGTGTGTATTTATGTATACATAATAATCATACACAGTACACACACGTATATTATGTAAATACAAACTTTTATTTTGGATGCGATTAATCGCGATTAGCTAATCGTTTGTCAGCCCTAATTTTATTATTTATTTTTTCAAATATTTTTGTACTACTTTAATTTATAGATGTGAAGCATAGTGTTATTTTATTGACATATTATGCAGTTTATATTGTTATTCTATATATTTTTATCATTGAATGTGTATAGTTTTGAGTGGTAAAAATGTATAATGGCTCTCATTTGTACATTCGCATTATATAAACCATTACATTTAAAATCCTGAGAGGCAGAAATGTGGGAATTTTGTTGTAAATTCTCTGTAAAGACATGATTTGATGTTCTGTGTGCATCCAGGAACTTTTCTCTGCACGTGTTAGTGACATTATGAACGAATCGGATGCAGTAAAGCGACTGAGGCTGGAGGTGCCACATCCTGACTTCAGCTTCCGTGCTGGACAGTGGTAAGAGTCAAGTCAAGTCACCTTTATTTAAATAGCGCTTTTTACAATGCAGATTGTTTCAAAGCGGCTTCACAGTGTAAGCAGGAAAATAATGCATCAGATTTTGATTCGGCTGTACAGCGGCTCTGGAGAAAACAGTGATGTCATCCATCTCAGTTCAATTATCAAGTAGTGTCAATGCGGGCAGATCTAGTCGAAATATAGTCGAATATTTAGTATGATAAGAATGGTATACTAAATGATATCCAGTATAATATGATGGGGCTGTGGGGGTATATAAGACAATAAAAGTTGGGGTAACACTAGTCTAGACAGTTTGGAGCCTAAACTGTTCCTAAATGTTTGTTTTCATTTGAAAGTAACTAATGGATGAGAAGACATGCGATTTGCAAAATGGCCAGGAGATGGTGCTCTCACTTAATTCAGTGTGAGATCTGTTATCAGCAAACCACAGAAAAGAATAAAAAATTATATTTGTACGTCAACGTCTCCTCACACTTTCTCTTTCACTTTCTGCTCTCGCTCACATTGTGCCTTATTGCGTTTATGTGTGTGTGTGTGAGTTTTGAGGGAGTCTGAGACTCTGAGTGAGGTGAAAAAGTCAGGTGATGATTAATGCAGATATATGCACAGAAACTCCTCCAGACCATATGATGTTGTGTTCCTGCTAAAGAACATGAGGAATGTGAGTCAAGGAGAGCTGTGCCAGTGGGGGTGTGCGTGCGTGCGTGCACCCCGACATATGTGCTTATCACTTATTCATGCTCTGCATACACATATGGTGACTCTCAAAGCGTATGTTGCTTTAGTGTTTTTTGTTTTGTTTAAGTTTTATTGACATAAGTAATATTGGACACATGGGTGTTGTTGTCCTAGAATGTTACTGTGTGGGAAGAATCTGTGCTTTCTCTTAACCTTCTAAAAGTACTTTATCTAGTTGTGTTGTTAGTTTTAAGTAAGCGACAAGTTTGATATAATATGCTTCACTAGTGTGTCTATATTATATTGTATTATATTATTCATTTTGAATTGCACTTTTTTTCACAGGGTGGATTTCTTCATCCCAGGTGTGGAAACAGTGGGTGGCTTCTCCATTTGCTCGAATCCTGGCCTTCTGCAGAGAGAGGGAGTGATCGAACTGGCCGTCAAATACACACACCATCCTCCAGCACACTGGATTCACACAAAAGTAAGTGAATGAAAAATATATACACCATCTTTCAAAAGTTTGGGGTTGGAAGGTTTTTTTATAATACTGTTGCGTCATTAATTAATAACTACACAGGAACATATGATTGAATCGCTATTAACATTCTAGTAACTACTATTAAAGTTAGGGAAGGCAATTTTCGGAGAGACTTGCAATAGCAAGCTAGCTTTGAAAGCATAGGATCCCACCCTCCCTTCAGAGCGTCTCCAAAGCCACGCCTCCTTCAAAACTAGGGGTGCTCCGATTGATCGGCTACCGATCGCTATCGGGCGATAATCGCTTTGGGAAGTTTGATCGGCGGTCTCTATAAAAGCCGATCTCATAAACCAATCTCATGCTGACGACGCATAAAGACGCAAGTCTGCCGTGAGAGGTATGGCATGACATGCAGTGGCACGCCCACTCCGGTGCGGGTAAAATAATTAGTATATGCTGAAGGTGAGGTACAATTCATATTTCTTTATTAAATAACTTGCAAAGTAATTTGAAAACTTTCTGTGAGACGTAATTTCACAAACAGTGTGAAACTCTCTACCCCTCTCAAAATGCGCAAATGGCTTCACATTATCACATTGCGTCTGCACTATAAGAGCTGCACGCTGCACAGTTGACACAGGATTTGTCACTTGCATAATCGAGCCAGTGTTGCATCGTCACTAAAGTTTTTCATTTTTATTTCTAGTCTTGCCAGTGTTTAAACCACACAGTACTCGCACGCTCTCCTAGAGATTGCGCGCTCATGCACACTCAAAGAGCACACACATAAGAAGCCTCACAAACAGGTTGCGAGTACCAAATTGCGCTCAAATGGTCTAATACAAATGTATGTACAAAATTACTTGGTCTTGACGAGTATACGCGTAAAGACAGTCGGGTTTGTCTTAAAAGGATAGTTCACCCCAAAATGAAAATGACCCCATGAATTACTCACTCTCAAGCCATCCTAGGTGTATATAACAGTTTTATTATAAAAAAGTTATATAAAAAAATATAAAGGCCTTCTGAAGTGAATCGATGGGTTTTTGTAAGAAAAATATCCATATTTAACACGTTATAAAGTAAAATTATATCTAGCTTCCGCTAGACCGCCTTCCGCATTCAACTTCTGAAAAAATCGTAACAGGCGCGACAATGATGTATGTCTCTTTACATAAATACTATTTTCTACTTAAAACTATCATTTCGTTATTTTTACTAACCCAAATAATGACTCATCCGCTAGGTTGCACGTGAGGGGAAAAAAATTGCTTCCTTCCACTTAAGAGTTGAGCTCTTTTTATTTTAATATATCTCTTTACATAACTGCTATTTTCTACTTTAAAAAAAGAATTTCGTTTTTTTACTAACCCAGTGTTTTGTATGTGAATGCTGTTTCACGTGAATATTACCACAGGAGTGAAGAACAAAGCTTTGTTTAGCCTAGAAAGGAAATAATCGTCAGATAGCACTTTTTCATTCTGTTTTGCGATCTGGTCACTCGATTTTCCGTGGATTTTAACAATAGGCCTAGTCCATTTTATCGACATGGACATCTCGTTTCTTTTCCCAAATCTTCACTCACGTCGCACCCATTTTCGCAGGGGATTAAAAATGTTTCTTCCTTTCGTTTGCTTATAATTAAGTCTATTATAACTATTCACATCCTTTACTGTGGTATAAAAAACACTGTGGGACGAATACCTTTTTACTTCAAATTTTATTTAACACAGTTTGTTCTTGTTATTAAACTTGGTTAGTGCGCATCAAGTTTGGTTTATTTGAATAGCGCATTTCACACACACCGGTGATTTTAGTTTCGTTTTCTCTGGCAGTGAATAATCAAACATTGCCTAAATGTCTTGACCCTGTGGAAGATAAAATCCGCTCTTCAGACCTTTTACAACAAGTGTTGCTTTGCAACATCAGGAGAAAACGAAGATATTCGAAAAGGTGTCTATCCAGCTTGTGTCCCACATTCCTCTCAAAGCGTAGAGCGGTAAATGGAAATATATGAATCAAATATTTTTCTAACTAATATCTAATTTTCTTATATTCTTTAGGTTACTATTATTTACTGAAAATCGTTTAAATGCTTTATAGGCTGTAGTGTGTTGTTTCACTGACGAAAGTGCTAAAATAAACACGCATGCTTATGGATGTTTCAGCCTCAAATTATTTCAAAATGCAGGCTATATATATCTGGCATAGACTACAGTATTTAAAATAGCATATATATGCATTAGTTACATTCTCAATTTAATTTACAGAGCAATCCCTGCTAAGTTTTTAGTTTAACTAATACTTTAGAAGAGGATTAGTGTGTGTCGCACTAACAGACTCGCAACGGGGGCGTCGCATCACGATGGTGGCGCTCCATCGGCACAACCCTATATGATATGAATACGATAATAACGAACATAAACAACTTAAAGAGCACTGACCTGTACCACCTGACTGCTGCAGATTAATTTTGGCTTTGATAGTGTTGCCATTGAAATGCATAAATTCGAGTCTTAGTAAGTAGTGCTCAGTCGATCAATCAGTAACTACTATTTCTTCATACCTAGAGGACCACTAAGAACTACTATATACAGGTTCATAATTAATGTGAATAATGCATAATTAATTCTAAAGTGAAGGTAATGGTAACTCACTAATAATGACTTAAGTATTACCAAATCCTTCAGAAGGAACTACTAATTAGATCAGTATTGAAAAGTAAAATAAAATATATTTACTGTTACTTTAGTCAAATTTAATCCATCCTTGCTGAATAAAAATATTTTCTTTCAAAAACCACACTTTTGAACAGAAGTCTGTGATGGCATTAGCATCATTATTCATTTTTTTTGACTGCTCTATTCTATTGTTTATTGGTTTGTTAAAGGAATAGTTTGGCCAAAAATAAAAAACTATCCCATAATTTACTCACCCTCAAGCCATCCAAGGTGTTTATGACTTACTTCTTTTAGCTGAACACAATCAGTTATATTATCCGGCTCTTTCCATCTTTGTAATGGCATTGAATAGTGCCAGAGTTTTTGAAGCTCCAAAAAATGCATCCATCCATCACAGAAGTAATCCATATGACTCCAGTGGGTAAATAAATGCCTTCTGAAGCGATGCGTTTTTGTAAGAAAAATATCCATATTTAAAACTTGAACAGAGGATAGAGCAAAACAAAACGCCAGTCATGAATTAGAAGTCTAAAACGGGAAGTTTTTAAGAAAAATGGATTTTGATATAAGAGAAACTATGCCCTATTTTGGGTCAAAGGTCACCCTTGTGCCGGAACTTAATTTTGTCTTCATAACCTTTAATCAGTATATTTTCCCTGAATATCCTGTTTCACTGCATTACTGGTTGCACATGGCATTTTATTTTGACATTAAGACATTCATGTACAATATGGATTGTTTTTTATACAATTATTCTACCATACAGAAAAAAATGCATTTTAAGTAATTGTATTATTTTGAAAGTTGCATCAGAACTCTAGAGAGCTATATGCCATATATGCTGATGTTGTCAAATATAGGTGTATATATATTTGTAAATTCCTATTTGTCTTCTGTTTCAGTGCTCTGTGGGCTCTCAGGTAGCTGTGAGGGTGGGAGGCAATTTCTACTTTGACCCTCAACCTTCTGACCCAGTGGTCAACCTGTTGCTGGTAGCTGGTGGTGTGGGCATCAACCCTCTGTACTCCATCCTGCTTCATGCAGCCGATCTGCTCAGACATGCTGATGGTCACAGGTACACACCAGGACACACACACCTCTGCTACAGTGCCAAGAACACCAAAGAGCTGCTCTTCAAGGCAAGTATATGTACTCGCAACTTGTCACTGAAGTGAGATTGAAGCTGCCAACTCATTTTGAGATATCTGCTCTATTTAGAACACCATTATTGACATTTGTCATGAGCGACCAGATCGATTCTCCTGCGATCTCCATATTACCCAGCAGAGCTCTGACATAGAGCAGGAACTTAAGCCTTACACCATAAGTGAGTAGAAACATCTACAGTTGATATTTTTTGCTATCTGTTACCTAAAGTTTTAATTCATTGAACTGTTTTCAGATATGATGTCACATGAGATTTTTTTTATCTCCGCAGGTGGAAGGATATCAGAAGAGGAGCTTCAGCGCTATGTAGACTCGGAGCGCACATTGTGTTATCTTTGTGGCCCTCCTCCTATGATAGAGAAAGTGAGTTCAGACCTGCAAAGAATCGGCCTGCCGGAGGACAGAATCCTTTTTGAGAAATGGTGGTAGCTTTACAACTCTGCCCAAAGCAAAGGCCACAGTGATGGATTCATTTGCATCTGTGTCATCATAGAAACAGACTATAATGGCAATGGACCTGTAATAACTTTGAGATCTGTTGAAACGCACAACAGACACTATGTCTGCATTCTCCACATTTGAACAATTTTCTAGACTCTGTTATACCTCATTTTAAAGATGGACTCAACAAATTGACCATAACAAGGGCTGTAATGCTCTACATTATAGTTCATTTGCTGGTTAACTTCAGGAGTCCTGCTTTGAGGGCATGTTGAAAGATGGCACACTCAGATTGCACTTTTTTTATTTTTTATTTTTTTAAGATCTGTGAATAATAATAATAGTATATGTTGTTTGCATTTTAGAACACATATTATTTATTCATTAAAACATTCTTCACATGGGCATAGAAATGATTGGAAAAGTGATGCGACAAAATATAAAACACATTTTTACTATATTTAATATAGTCCTAATTTGCTGAAAAGTGCTAAACCTGGTAGAAGTCCCTTAAACGTCACCATGAAATCAAAATGTATCATTTTTATTTTGGATCCTTGTACCAGTTTTGATAGACACTGACCACTGCAGACTGAGAACACCACACAAGAGCTGCAGTTTTGGAGATGCTCTGTCGTCTAGCCATCACAATTTGGCCCTTGTCTCGCTCAAATCCTTTTCCCATTTTTCCTGCTTCTAACACATCAACTTTGAGGACAAAATGTTCACTTTCTGCCTAATATATCCCACCCACTAACAGGTGCCGTGATGAAGAGATAATCAGTGTTATTCACTTCACCTGTCAGTGGTCATAATGTTATGTATGATCGGTGTATGTCACAATAGAGAAGAAAAGACTATCACAACTTCTGTTTCATGCCGACTTTAAGGCTAGTCGGTTCACTTGGCAGCCCATAAGCAGCTATTTCCATCATTGCAAGTACAGCTTCCATCTACCTAGATTTTACTTAAAAAAACTGAAATATGTCTGTTGAAATTGTTTCAATAACATACAAATCAGTAAAAAAAAAAAGAAGACAAAAATAGCATCACATATTCTGCTTTTTAAGTGCAAGTCATGCCTTTTTTCTTGCCTGGTCATAGTTATTTAATTTTACTGTAACAAGGGGGAATACAGCTGCCATGCTGATTTTGTTTTTGCATTATAACAAGCTAAAATGAAACTCTTAAAATATAGTTCTCCCACAAATTGACGAGGATGTTTAGGCGTAGTCAAAACAAATTCTTTACCACTAATAGTGAGGAATTGTTTAAATATGTAGTCGCAACGAAAAAACGACATTGAAAGCAGAAAAAAACTGCAAGCTGTTAAAGTAATTTAGGGTTCCTCAAATCTGCCCTGCAGAGTTAACACGCCTGAACCTGGTTACTAGATAACGTCTAAGTTACGCATGTAATCCTCGTTCCCTGAAGGAGGGAACTGAGACTGAATGGGGGTTTCGCTTAGAAGCCTCCATTCCGTTAGTCACTGACGTAACGCGGAGTGACTGACTTTACAGTTAGGTAAGTTTGATAAGGGTTTGAACTAAACACTGTAGGACAGTGGCCCTGCAAGGCCAGATTCGAGGAACCGTGCTGTAAATGATGCGCCTTTAGTTTGCATCTTAAGCCCATAATTGAAAGCTTTTATTTACACCATATACTCTCACATAGACGTTTACTATAACTTGCTTTACAAAGTAAAGGCCAAAGTATACTTCACTTTTTGCACACACATGATCGGGTCAGCGTACAGTGCATGTGGCGGACATTTCGTCATCTGAAGAGTACGCACAGGCACAAGAGTACGTATTACATTTTTTTGCAGTATTTACATGGGTTGTAGGTTGTAACTCGTGACGAGAGAATGCCTGTGTAGGCGTACGAGTCAAACGAAGTATACTTTGGGCTTAAGACATCAGTTACTGCAATACTGTCTTCAATAAATGAAAATATTGTGTATTTTATGCACTTGAGCTAGTGTATGACGCATTGCATATGCTAATATTGTATGTAATAAAACAAGCTAACATTACAGATTCACACAGGTACAAGTCTCAACACACTGGTCAGCGTTTAGCAGATTCAGAGCTCTTTGAAACATATTTGTTTGAATCTCCTGCCATTTGCTACAGCAATTCACCTTAAAACTGAGATTCAAACACCTCTTAGCAATCTTGCCAGGACAGTTACTCCGTCAGCTGATGTATATGCCCAGACAAGTGCCTGACGAGAGTGTGTTCTGCCTGAATAAACATGAACATATTGTAATGGTTAAATATGCATAAATGAATACTGTCAGCACACTCCAGAGAATAAAGCTCTCTCTGTCACCACCGCTCGCACTTCCTCTAATTTAACACACGTAATCGTGCGCTTTAATTCCTGACCGCCGTTTGTAATGCCGTCCTTTTTTGCTGGGCTGATGTTTGGGATGTCGATCCTCTGCGTGTGGAATTCCACCGTCCTTTCCGCTTGATCTCTCCTCTCTGGGCTTTCTGGCAAAGTCTGCCCATTTTCCTTTTGGATAATCTCACATCGTCTCATCAGGCTTGTGTTTTCTCTCTCCATTCTTTCCATTTCTCTCTCAATCGTCGCCAGCGGTGATGTGTCCCTCTCTGATGTCCTCTTACTATTCAAGTTCCTTTTGTTTTGACCTCTGAGGTGCAGTTTCTGGAAAACATGCACACAAACTGTCAGACACTGAGCTACTTTTGAAGATTTTAAAGCCAACTGACAACGCTATTACAATTTCACACAGTTCTCTTAGACAACTCTAATCTAATTTTAGAAGAATCTTTTCTTTTGTGGCAGAAATAAACCTTGTGCCATGCATACACACCGTCAAGTCTCTCCTCTTGCGAGGCAGCGTGGGTCTCTGGAGGAAGAGGATCTGTTTTGTGGCCAAACTTCCATCACTAAGACAAAAATAACAAAGTAAGAGCGGTTTAAAGAAGGAATAAAAACAGACTTTTTTTTTTCAGATAATGTTTATACTATAGTTAGCCCCTATGCTGTATCATTGAACATAATGGTCTTGATTAAGGGTTTAGTATGAATTTTGGACCTTCTCATTTTGACGATGGGAGTGGGCAGCACACACATTAGTCTCCAGCCGTATGGAGCCAGAGACTGGAGCAGAGGGATGTAGTCTGTCTTCACTGCGACACCCTGCAAATGTGAGAAAAAAATTGGCCTATTGAGACAAATTGTGTGAATGTGCACATATGTCTGCCCTAATTTAAATGTCAGTTTGTAAGAAGAAAGGTGTACATGTACTACAAATAATAGAATAGTTTATTTAATTGAATTCGGGGTGTACCAGTGTAGACTTACATCAATCACAGTCCATTGCTCAACTACAATAGCATCGTACACTGTGGTCGGCCCAACATCACCTGAAGGACTTTGGAAGATAAAGACACTCTCCACAGTGGAAGAAGATGCTGAAAATAAAGAAAAATTTGGAAAATGTTTATATGAATTCAAAGAATTTAGATATACCATTACCAGGACGGAGCACTCATACTACTATGAATGGTAAGTGCAGCTTGCAATATGGTAGAATAAGTCCCGCCTTCAAAATAAAAGGGCCAATAGCCAGTAAGTAGTCATCACGTCACAAAAAAAAAATTTATGAGACAGGTAATCTCAGACTTTGTTGCTGTTTTGAAATATGTTATTTAAATGTGAGTATGGCAAGCAGTTTTGGGGATTGCAGGATTTTCCTATTCAAATAGATAGGAGTTGGATGCTTGAAATAGCTGCCAGGAGGTGTTGCAAATATGGTTGCCAAGTGAACACTTTCTTTGAAAGGGACTTCATATGAATTGTTAATAAAATTTGTTTTAGAGTCACTGTTGAGCTGATTAATAAAATAATTTTGCTTTTAGCATATTTGCTATGAAATTTCAAAGCTTGTGTTCTCAGGCCACCGAAGCACCGCTGTCGTGTAAATGAACGGCCAGAACCCATTAAAAATGTTCTGTTTTCAGTTGAAATGTGTATCGTGTAAACGGCCCCTAAATTAATAACTAATGATTTTTACAACGGAAAACTGGACAGTGACTTTCTTCTAGAGCTGCTGTACAGCCAATACAATCTTTGTTGCATTAATTTCCTATTATCACTGTAAAGCTGCTTTGAAACAATATGTATTGTAAAAAGTGCTCTATAAATGAAGATGACTTGAATTGTATTATTCTGCTTATTTTTATTATGTTATGTTATGCATTTTATCACATTTATGTTTTTATAATAATTTTATCATTTAATTAAAACTCGCTAAATTAATAAATGTAATATATTAGTAGAGCATATGTATGGAAGCCCGTTTCCATGTGACTTTTCTTCACACAATTGCGAGTTATAAAGTCAGAATTCTGAGATATAAACTCTGATAAAAAATATATAAATTCTGACTTTTTTTTTCTCAATCAGAATTCTGACTTTATAACTCGCAATTGCAGGTTAATATCTCAGAATTCTGACTTCATAGCTCGCAATTGTGAGAAAAAAAGTCTGAGATAAAAAGTGACTTTATATCAAAAATTATATAAAAAATTGTGACTTTATATCACACAATTGCGAGTTTATATCTCAGAATTCTTACTTTATAACTCGCAATTGTGAGAAAAAAGTCTGAATTCTGAAATAAAAAGTCGCAATTACTCTTAATTTTTTTATTTAGTGGCGGAAACGGGCTTCCATACATTTGTTTTTAACTATAGACTGTAAAAAAATATGGTCGTAGTGTCCGTGACGTAACCCATAGGATTCTGAAGAGCAGTTTTGAAGCGTGTAGTAGGGTCGAGCTGGCCGTTGCCCTCTTGGCAGCGCGTCACTACGTGTCACACCCGGATAACTGAAAATGGGTAAAGAGGAGGGACGTGGGTGGAGCTGAGGTGACGTGATGACTAACAGACAGCAGATAAATGGCTATCCACCTGTCACTCAAAGTGGCCACGCCCTTAATTATGCAGAACTTTAAGGCTTTATATAATGTAAACGAATGAGTTATAAAAAAAAAAATCACCCCCCTCACAGTTGTCATGAAGGGCAAAATTTGCTATAAAGACCAAATCCACAAGGCTGTAAACATGTTTTTTTCTGCTGTAAAGTTGGGCATTTTAACATGAGGCTCAATGAGATTCTGCTCCCTTTTGGAACCTGTCCCTAGCGGCCATTCGATGAATTGCTGTTTATGTCACTTCCGTATTGGCTTCAAGAGAAACTGGGGGAGGTTGCCGCTTGGTTTTTACATTCAGGAAAATGTACTAGCATTTGTGAAATGTCACATCTCCAGTACCTGCATCATCTCCCAGGTGAAAGTAACCGTCGATGAGCTGTGCGCCACTTCTGAAGTGCTGCGTCATGTGATCCAGCCAATGAGAGTCAAGTGAGCTAACAAGCCCCGCCTCCCTTTGCACCAGCAGTGGAACCCTCAGAGAAAAGAATTTTGGCGA
Source organism: Gobio gobio (assembly GCF_949357685.1). Classification (NCBI taxonomy): domain Eukaryota; kingdom Metazoa; phylum Chordata; class Actinopteri; order Cypriniformes; family Gobionidae; genus Gobio; species Gobio gobio. Next base: position 35,944,905 of record NC_137104.1, read on the forward strand.
TCCTGACAGAACTATCGTATGGTTGTACAGCGCGAACACCTGCACACCTACACATACAGAGACAAGTACTTAAGAAAGCTGTTCAGACTTAAAAAGCCAAATAATTACAAACAAATATATAATTATTATAGATACAGTGCAATTGATACACAAGCAAGATTGTTGCTCAGAATAACTGCGAAACGAAGATTGAGAGTGCTATTGATTTTTTATACAGCAGCTGTTGTTTTAAAGGTCCCATGGCATGGCATTTTTCTATTATTTTATAATGTTTCCTGAGGTGTACTTAAATTGTTATTATGATTTTTACATCATAAAATGTCATAATTTAGAAATAAAAGGCATTTTTTCTATACTGATGTTTGCCCTCTGGCTGAATGCCCTGTTTCAAGAGGCGTATCTGCTGTGAGACTTCAGTAAAAACGCCCACTGTTGTGATTGGCTGACATCTTTGCATTTGAATGAGTATCAGATCTTGTAGCGGAGGGGGTGTGGTTTAACGAGGTCTACCAGGCACGAGCAGACACGAGCTGCTGCCAGAGAGACGGATGGACCTGAGTTCACTTCTCATCAGTTCTCAGTTCAGTGAACTGTTGTAGTTACTAGCATATACTACAGGTTATTCGTTTATTTCTAGTCGGAGGGGTTGTCACTCATGTCAGAAAGTTAGTAACTTTTGTAAATTATGGATCAGCGCTGACTGAAGACGCGAACCGTTTAGAACGATTCAGTCCGATTTGGTGAACTGGTTCGGTTTACTAAAAAGAACCGGTTCAAAAGAATGATTCGTTCGCGAACCGGACATCAATGGACCAGAGACGGAGCGATTGCTAACAAAGTTATTTATAGTAACTACTGAGTTATGAGAGCGCTGTCAGCACGAGTTTATTGTGTTTGTATCTGAGAGTTCTGAATAAACACGAGTCCCAGTCACACCGAGTCCGTCTTCATCCTTATTCTAACAACTTTGTAACACATGCAATGTACCATTACAGCTGTCGAGATGAACGAGTTACGAGTAAGTGTTGATTATAGCATTATTTTTAGATATTTTCCTATCATATGAAAAGCGTCAGTGACGCGCATTGAGTACACAGCGCAAAAAAAGACACAACAGGGCGAATGTAATCTAGTTTATTGTGGGACTAGGCTGGCTAGCCTGGATACCCTCACGCTTACCCCCCTTCTGCTTAATCTCGCGCCGCGTTTGGTGGCTCCGCTGTGGGCCAGATGCAGTACTGGGGGTCGGTGATGTTGAAGGCCGACCGGTCAGTGCAGCCCGAGCTTCGGCGTGCGTGAGGTTTATCTCTAAAGATGTAACTCTGCCGATGTTGAGCAGAAACTCACGACTCTATGCACATTTAAGAACAGATAGACGCGACGAGGACGTACTCACAAGATAGAAAACACCGTTCTGTGTCGGGAAAGAGAGAAGCCGCAGCATGTGCACGAATAATAAAGTTCTGTGTGAACTTGAATAATTAGCTACACATCAGAAATCACTGATCACAGATCAGAAGGAACTGAAAAAAGACTTCTGTTTTCATGTGTGCATCCAAACACTGAGAAACTGCCAGCATTCACTCGTTCACAAGCCATGATCTCTTGAGGACAAATATAGCGCTTGCATGGGCGTGCCAAATTCTCTGGACGGAGGAAAGGGAGGTAACCGTTCCTGTTATGACTTCATAACAGGAGAATTCAAGATCAGCTCATCTGAGCTGTCATTTTCTCAAAAGCAGAGAAAGACACCCAGAACTCGGTTTACAACGATCAAAATTTCTAGCCACTTGGGGAAAATATTCAGGCTAGGGGAACTCATATTAATGTTGAAAAACCTCATAAAATGAAAATTTCATGCCATGGGACCTTTAAAGTTAATATTGAGTAACTTACATTTTAAACACAATGTTTTCCGTTACTTTGTAAAATAATTCCAAATGAAGCCACAGCCGAATTTCTGCACAGCAATCGCTTTTCTGAATAAATCAGTGTTTGAACAAATCAGTTGAGTAAATGATTCAATGGCTCACACTGAAAGAGAAAGTTGCTACTGTATAGTAGGCATGAGCGTTGGAACCATTGTTTGTGGGTGGGACAAGACCCACCCACTTTTTAAGACCAATGATATTGGACCCACTCACTTTTACCGTCTCTAACTCAGCGCAAGTCTGTTCAACTACCCCTAAACGATAAACACTTTATTATTTATACATGTTAGACGTGCCATTTCCACTTTTTGAATATTTTCGTACTTTTGTTTTTTTTTAAATAAATGGCTTTTTATGATCTGATATGTGTTGGGGAAAGGGAATAGAGCGAGTTCGGCAAAAGACGGATTCAAACCTCGGGTCGGTTTGCATCAAAACTTTCATCCATGTGCTTTACCCTACACTATTGCCACTGTTAGTAATTTGGTGCCTTCCATAATTTTGTCTGGCCCAACCAGATGTTTAGTAAACAAGGCAGGGTATGTGAACTTAATGTAAATGGCATCTACTCCAGTAAATTTTTCTGGGGGAGGACCCACCCACATTTTTTTGCTTCCGACACCCATGATAGTAGTTACTACATTTGGTTTGAAATGTACTTCACAACAGTTAAAAAGTAAGTTCTATATAGTATGAATGTGTGTAGTATGAATGAAATTCAGGCGTACTACATCTACAGGTCATGCGGCCCTATGGTGTTAGCTGCGTCGCTTCACTGCCATTGGCCTCATGGAATAGCAAAGTGTCCATTGAATGCGCACCTCAGAATCTCGGCGGAAGTAGTCGTCATCCCGGGTACCTTTTGCCTACTGTTTTTCAAATATTATTCGGACATAGTATATAAAGTAGGGATTCTAGGGAAGTGTTCAACTTTGGACGCAGCAAGTCATTGTTTAATTCCTTAATCAATCAGGAATGTTTTTGAACAAATTTGTTAAATTGAATGATTCCATGTGGTATATTTTGTCAATATCTATATTCTACTATGATGTAAATTGTCTCTCCAGTTACATTTGAGTCATCAGCATATTTTGTACCAAAACAATGGAAGTGAGCCAAATCATGACCAATACAGAGATTCCAAGATTTCTTCATCAAATCAGATTATTTCTAGAGCAAACATTTACACCCCTGGGTGGGAGTTATAAATTGCTCTCTTATTTTATATAATTATCTTGATCAGACTTGATATAATCTAAAGGAAAACATGTTTTCCTGTTTTTTTCCCCCACCAGCCCTTTCTTTGTGTTTCTACAGACTGCACACTTACGATTCAACATCTGGGTGGATCCAGCGCACTTGCTGGGTTTGTCTTGGCTTTTGACCTGCTCCCTGTGCTCTCTTTTGTGTTTTTCTTCCAAATCACAGCTGGGCAGGACCGGCTGCATTCTAGCACTTTGGGTCTGATGTTGCTCTGATGCACAAGAGCCTAATATAAACTCATGCGATGACACTGGCTTCTTTAAATCCTCAGCTTGTGTACATTCACGTTCAACATTCAGGTATTGATACTCTGGACACTGACGGTTCTCAGTGAAAGGATTCTGATTATTCCAGCACTGGCTGCTCTCAATGCTTTGTATTTGAAGGCTGTGGTTCATAAAGTCTTCATCGTGTTGGCTCTGGTACTCAAAATCTGGATTCAAGTTTGTGTGATTCTGGTTTCCATGATCCCTGTTGTCTCTGTCCTGTTGGCTCCGCTCGCTCACAGGGCTGAGAGTTGGAGGTCTGCTGCTGTGATGCACAGAACAGGGACTGGAGTGCAAGGAGGAAAGCTCTTCTGGTTCCCAGTGACCGAGGAAATATGGACCCCCGCCGGGCTGGGGCAAAAACCCCACAAACAGATCACCCTGATCAGCCAAATCCTGCACCTGCGCTCAATTGAAGACATTGAGACATTCATCATGACACCTGTTCTATTCAAAGTTGACAATAAATGTAAATGGATTCCAATGTAATATGAATTTTACAGTGTCTTTGGAAGAAGAAGGTGGTGCGTTTTCCAGCAGATGCTTTTAAAAAAGCTGTGGAGATGTGACAGGAAATGCTAATGAAAACCATATTTTCCAATCATCATACTGTCACGCCACACACACATATGTCTAAATCATCAGTAAATGTCACACGGCGCAAACACTTCCACACACACACACACACACACACACACACACACACACACACACACACACACACACACACACACACACACACACACACACACACACACACACACACACACACACACACACACACACACACACACACACACACACACACACACACACACACACTCAGTCAAACACTGCTTATCTACAGATAAATGCAATTACTGAAAAGGCGAGAGGGTGACGACTAATGGAATGGCGGATGAATGCGGGGTGTCAGTGTCTATGCAGCAGCTTGTCAGCTTATGTTTTCTGTTTTACAGCTGTATTGTAAGACCACGATAGAGAGAGTTTGAAGTAAGTGGGTTTTTGGTGCCATCTTTTATTGAGGGATGACACTAAGTGTGCCACTAAAGTTTAGTAGGTGAATGACAAACAAATTGACCTGCTGCTCTCTGTTCGAATGAAAACAAATCCACTTTTAAAGAAGGTCTTGCCTTTTTCACATAGCCCTGTATGACTTCTGGGGCAGGGTCCTGGTGACCGAGGTAACACACGTCTGTCGTAAGATGAGGCTCCACCCAGTTCAACAGACCACTGTCGGAACCACTGGAACAAAACAAAAAAGCTCAATAAAGAACATCCACAATTCAAATACACAGATTCAGATCTGTGAATCTTATTCCACAGGAAAAAAATCCCTAATAATTTTTCAACAGAAATAGTGTAATGGTATTTCCTTTGAAACAAATGTCTTCTTCCTGTCATGTCACTTGTATAATGTCTGCTACTGTATCCACCTTATTTTGCCACGCGGAAGTAAGCTATTCCCTGTCAATGTGCGAGACTTCAGATTCATTAGCCACTATAAGAATATCAAAATGCAGTAAGCTGTCAAACTATCGCTCTACAAACCAGTGTGTTTATCATTAAGACAATACAATAAAATAAATTGGAAGAAATACTAGTTTGCAGCTGTTTTGTACAGCTAAAAATAACTGGAAGCGAATGACACCGGAAGCCTAACACATTCAATTTACAAATGGCCACATCCGCTCTTACACATGGATATAGTACTGTGCATAGCATGCAAATTATCTGCATAAAATTGTATAGAATACTTGTTTTAACAATTACATTTACCAAAATGTTATGTACACAACACAGCATACTGAACATGGGACAATGTTCCACAATGCAATGCAATACTGGACCATTTCCGTTGAGATAAATAAGCTAGAAGTAATATACAGTACTGTTCAAAAGTTTGGGGTCAGTGTTTCTAAAAATGTTTCTGAAACAAGTCTCTCATGCTCACCAAGCCTGCATATAGTTGAAAAAAAAAATACAGTAAATAATGTGAAAAATTATAACAATTTAAAAGATCTGTTTTCTAGTTGAATACATTTTGAAATGTAATTTATTCCTGTGATCAAAGCTGAATTTTCAGCATCTATACTCCAGTCTTCAGTGTCACATGATCCTTCAGAAATCACTCTAAGATTTGGTGCTCAAGAAACATGTTAATTAATTAAACAAATATTTTTGGGGAAAATAAATATTTTGTATATAAATATTTTATATTTATAAATGTACTGTCACTTTTGATCAATTTAATGCATCCTTGTTGAGTTAAAGTATTGATTTCTTTAAGGTACGGTATGGTGTCACAATTCAAAATGTCTATTTTTTTTTTTATTGACCTGACATGAATATGAATATACTAATGAGCCCCGTTTCCACTCACTCATATTAGCTCGTCTACAACAAGTCATTGTATCAGAATGGTAATGCATTTTTTTAATCGCTTTCTACAACGTCGGACACATAACGGTAATTAATATGATTAGCCTTTGGCCTGACTGCGTTATTAAACAGCTAATAATGTGTTGCTAATGTTACACAAACCATGTTCTCGTTCACCATCAGTTCACCATCAGAGTCAGACAGCGGTCTTCTAAAAATCAGAATCCTTAGAAATGCTTTGAACAACTTATAACGTCAGTAGAGAAAGGCATATAGCTCATCATAACATCGTAATATACATCATATACATAACACCCGCTATATTGCTAAATGTACCCGATTTTCCATATCAACAGAAAACTATACCGGGATAATCTGGCTTCTCTTGAGACACCCCTGCTTCAGAGCGGTCACAGTTAATGATATGCTAAAGCCCGCCCCCACAATGACGTGATTGGTTACAAGGTAGTTTGTGACGTAAGAAACATCAGCAATTTCAAACCGTTTTTGAGATTGTCTTTTTTTCACTGCAGTTTTAAGGGGAAAATACTCGGCAATGGTGTTGACTTGTGAATTTGCACATGGTTTGTCTTAAAGCATATTAAAACACCACATAGACATATAAACAACATTAAAAACTAGATTTTCACCACAGGGGGTCTTTAAAGGACAACTCCGGTGAAAAATGAAGACTGTTTTCCAAGATGGCTCCTGTCTGTATACGCGTAATGTACTTTCTTTATAAAGTATCTTCTTATTAAACTGTTTATACACTTAGAAAGTTCTCAATGCTTCGGTTTGCATATAGGGACCCTCATTATGCTACCGTGTTAGTGTGAGGCTATTTTGAGCCTTGTTAGTGGTATTAACTAGCGATTTAATTTTACTTATTCTATGCCCCATATACTAGCGTTATAAGCTAATCTATTTTTCGAGATAAAACTCTTTACATTCACATCCCAGAGAACGATCTACTCGATAACCATGTGTTAATTACCCCTAGGTTCATTTTTCACCGGAGTTGTCCTTTAAGAATGCAACAAAGTAGAATATAATACAAAAATATTACAGTTTGAAATGTTGATGGATGTGTACAGAACACTGTTTCTGTGCAATAAGCAATATGCTGAACATAGCCGTGGTTTGTGTGTATACCTGTGTGTTTGTCTGATGAGCACGGCTCGGTGTAACTGCTTCTGTAGGTTAGCACTGGCAGGGCCGCAGGAGTGAACAAAGGGATGGACAGCAGCCAGTACGAATCCCTTCTGATACAACTCACACACCTGCACTGGAAGCTCTCTGACTGACGACAGACACAGCAATGAGGACACTGTCACCTCTGAAAAGAAAGAGAGAGAGAGAGAGAGAGAGATAAAGAGAGAGAGAGAAAGAGAGAGAAAGAGAGAGAGAGAGAGAGAGAGAGAGAGAGAGAGAGAGAGAGAGAGAGAGAGAGAGAGAGAGAGAGAGAGAGAGAGAATAATCATGTCATCTATATTTCAACTATCATCATTTGGCCTGACACAGCTACTACTGCTAAAAAAAAAAGTATTCACAGCGCTTCAAATATTTTTTTAATAAACAATACCCTATAATGACAATGTGAAAGAAGTTTGTTTGAAATCTTAGCAAATTTATACAAAGAAAAAAAATCACATGTACATAATTGGGGCGGCAGTGGCTCAGTGGTTCATGTAGGTTGTCTACAAACCGGAATATTGGTGGTTCGATCGCCGGTTCCACCTGACCAAGTGTCGAGGTGTCCATGAGCAAGACACCTAACCCCAGCTGCTCCCGACGAGCTGGATGGCGCCTTGCATGGCTGACACCGCCGTCGGTGTGTAAATGGGTGAGTGTGAGGCAATGTGTAAAGCGCTTTGGATGGCCATTGGTCTGTTAAAAGCGCTATATAAATGCAGTCCAGTCCAAGTATTCACAGCCTTTGCCATGACACTCAAAATTGAGCTCAGGTGCATCCTGTTTCCACTGATCATCCTTGAGATGTTTCTACAACTTTATTGGAGTCCACCTGTGGTAAATTCAGTTGATTGGACATGATTTGGAAAGGCATACACCTGTCTATATAAGGTCCCACAGTTAACAGTGCACGTCAGAGCACAAACCAAGCCATGAAGCCCAAGGAATTGTCTGTAGACCTCCGAGACAGGATTGTTTCACAAGTTCACACTTGCATCAAATTAAATAGAGAAAAGATTATGCGTATTTGGCGTGCTGTCCGGGGGAGGGCTCCGGACTCTGAATTTTGGGCCGAACCCAGAGTACCACACCCCCGATAGAGATAGTCTAGAACTAGACTGCATGTATTATGGATTGTATAATAGATGCAGTATTATGCATGTATTATACAATGCATAATAATGCACATTTGTTTGCATCCCTGTCTTAATACAGAGATGCAAACGGGTGAGGGATAAAAAAGGTGAGAAAATTGCATGGATAGAGAAAACATTCTCTGAGGTCAGGACCCTTTTTAAAAAATAATAATATATATAATATATATATATATATATATATATATATATATATATATATATATATATATATATATATATATATATATATATATATTTACTTTTCATGCTCATTTCTAGACACTATTAAGTATCTTTGCCTGAAAACTAATTCTAACTGGTAAGAGGTAAAAAAGTTTTTGTGTTTTATGTAGGGAAAAACAACCCTTTATAAAACACAAAAAAGGATTCAATAGATGTGGGAGCTGAATACATAAATAAAAAAAACACAACAACCAGATAAAATGTAACACTCAAATAACACTCAAAACTGAAGATCACACTGGTTACAAATGCATCAATATGGGATACTTTGTACACTGCCTCGTAAGTGAAACCATAGATCATGATGTGTTTTTCTGTCGTAGATGTCCTGAAAGAGCTGAATCCATGCTTATTCTAGTTGTTTGTTTGTTTTTTTTTATTAGGGTGTTATTCTAAAGATGCAAATATATTGTGTTTTCATCATAACAAGGATGTTCACTATCGGTTCAAGGTCAGGGCTCGGTAAGGTTTTTGAAAGAAGTCCCTTCAAAGGTACAATAAAAACAATAATATTGTGAAATATTATTACAATTCAAAATAACTGTTTTCTAGTTTAATATATTGTAAAATGTAATGTATCCCTGTGATCAAAGCTGAATTTTCAGTGTCACATGATCCTTCAGAAATCATATGATTTGATGCTCAAGAAACATTTCTTATTGCTATATATATCTCTGTTACCGACCCCAAACTTTTAAACTTTAAGGAATGTTTCTAAACAGAAATTGGTTTGAAAAAATAAACCACTAGATATTCACCAGAGTAAAAAATGAGACAACTAGCCCTGGTCCTCCACATATGTCAATATACCAAAACTCAACTGATGACTTAATGTATGCATTTTCATAACACTATATCTGCATGAACTAATATATTCACCCGCACCACATACTCAGCAACATAATGTGGAAATGGGGGGAGGAATGACGGAAGACAAAAATGAGAAGATAAGTGCAAACCATGTCATTCACAGTCATCTCTGCCAAATAACGTGTGAAGAAGCGCCCTTTCAGACATGGTCATTGACACACAAACTGAAATGCGGTAGAAATAGTTTGAAAGTATTCTGGTGAGATGGTTTTACAAGCAAATTGTTTCTGGAATCGGTAATTAAAGTTAATTTCCAGCGCTCATTATTCAGGGCCGCAGTGAGCTGTAATCTGAGCACTGCTTGACTGCAATCATCTTTCAGAGGTGTGACAAGCTTGTTTAAACAAAACTGTGATGGTCTGAACACGCTTTAACTCTGAGGGGGGTTTATTAGTGATTCCAAAGAATAAATAACAGCACAGTTCATAGCAAGATGCACTTATAGGTTGAAATTAGTGGATATGCGTGATATTTCTGTGATCCCGTGTGAATTTGACTGTTTGGACGGATGCAGGTTATTCTAAGGACATTACGTTATTTGTGTCTAATCAAAAGTTTCAATTCAACCATGTCAGTAGCCCAGCTAACAGGGAATGTTCTCAAAACTTTGGCTAATGTTCTTGGAAGGTTCTCTCAAAGTTAGGAGCAAATATTATTCCAGTAATGCTAATAGAAGGTTCGTTCAAAGTTATCTGATCTTTAAAAATTTTATTTGAACATTATTTGTACATGTTCATGAAACTTTTTTTGTCCAAAATTGCCGTTTTAAACATTCAGGAAACATTATAAAAACGTTCTAAGAACATATTTTTGTTATCTGGAAGGTTTGGAATATATTTGCTAATTTGTAAACCTTGTAAGGTTTTTTTTTTTTTTTTTATGTTTTTTTTTTCATAAGTCTCTTATGCTCACCAAGGCTGCATTGATAATTTATTATTTATTTTAAAACAGTGCTGCTTAATATTTTGGTTGAAACAGTGGTACATTTTTTCAGGATTGTTTGATGAATAGAAAGTTCAAAAGAACATAATTTAATTGAAATATAAATATTTTGGTATTATAAATGTATTTTACTGTCACTTTTCATCATTCTTGCTAAATAAAAGTCTTAATTTCTCAAAGAAAAAAACTGAATTGTCACCCTCTCAAATATGAAGAGAGAAGGATTATAATTGAAAAACAAAATTAACACCAAACAGTTACATTTACAGCATAACTTGTTCAGTATCCAGTTCAATATATCAGTATAGAGTGCCCTGTATCTCTCATGAATGACAAACACGCTCAAAAAACTTCACCAAATAACAAAATCTGTTTGCAATCATCAGGTAGTGCTGAAACAGCGGAAGTGTCTTAGACTTTATGACGTCTATTAACTCACTCCAGTCCAGAGAATGAACTATATTAACCAGCACATCACGCGAAAGGCCTTCGGCAAAGGACGCTCTAAGAGAGAATGAGAAAATGTTTGTTTGTGTATGACCTACACACACAGAAGATTTCACTCCTTCTGAAAGGCCAAATATATGATAATCTGTCCCTATATTTACTTTGGGGAAATTCCACCTTCATAAAACAGAATTTGCCCAGTCGGGGGTTAAACACTCTAGTAAACAGCCCTTCTCAGCAACATACTCCACCTCAAGAATGCAGCCCTCTAAACGAATATCCCTCAGCCTAAAATCAACGTACAAGGTCTTAAAACGAGAAGCAGAGAATTTGGTAAATCAGTTAAACCCGACCTGCAGAGAAATATGTTTTTGTGCTAAAATTTCAACTCTCAAAGCACAATCACACTGGTCTAAATACTTCTTGGACTCTCTGAATCTAACGGTCTTAAACACCTAGACAATCACAGATTTGAACGTAATTTGTAGGTTTGTAATCAAGTTGTTAGAATAATTAGCTGTGATTAGCTCAAATCTGAAAACACTGTATGGATCAGTTTTTGTTTTTATGGCTCAAACTAACAGGACACAAGCAAGCAGGTGTTTTGCTCCATAGATGTAAAATTGAATATAACATGAATATAATTTGAGCATCCAGGACTTTAATAATTTTTTTTATGTATCATTTAAACAAAGTTGTTCATTGAATTGTAAATGCCAAAGTAATTTGAAGTTCATTGAACCAATCCTCTAGATGATTATTTGAACTAAACATGTTAGTAGGAAATCTATTAGATAGTCGTCCCTTTTCCTGCTGTGCGGACCTATCAGAACTGCTCTCTAAATATTGATATGACATAAATATTAAAGTAAGTGTTTATACGATTCATAAGTATGAGGGATTCTTGCTGCTTATGACTGTGATGTAGGGTCCTGGGGAGTCTTACTTTATTTTATAATAACCAGATAGGGAGCGGAATTGCATTATTTATAGAAACCAATTTCAATTAAAACAAGATTTGGGCTTTAAATACAGTTCAGTGTCACCAAGACAACTGATTTTCTCTCCTACGCACACACACACATGCATGCATGCACGCACAAATCCTGGATTTTAGTACTGACCCCTCACATCTTCAAGATCAGGTAATCCTTAAAATGATGCCTAGCATTTTCCCCTCTCTCTCTCTCTCTCTCTCTCTCTCTCTCTCTCTCTCTCTCTCTCTCTCTCTCTCTCTCTCTCTCTCTCTCCTTATTCTTTTCCCCCTCTTTGTTATTTCATCCATGTCAACCATTCGCATTCATTAAGTCACTTATCATAGCTTTCAATATTGATGCCCCAAAACAAACAAACAAAGAAACATATTCTAACATCTCAGCCTCACACTCGTGCTGTCACAGCAGTTTGCAGCGAAACTCTTTTTTTGTCTCCGTGTCTCTGTAGGCATCAGTGAATTTTACATATAAATGACCTGCCTGTCTGTCTACCGATAAGCAGCTAAAACAGAAAGCCTGGAGTGTGTGTGTGTGTGTGTGTGTCCAGAACCTGACCTATTGTCGCTGTCCCAGTTCTCACACATTCCAATTTTTTTTATAAATAAATATTTGATCAAGGTCACAATCTCAGACGCACATCTGCACACACACATACATTTGTGTTTGGGTAAAGATGAATGCGTGTAGTTTAAGTACTAAATGTGCTAGATAAGATAAACTAACATTACTTCAATTATTTCTAAATAGACAGGGGTTAGGACAGACACTTATTAAAAGATCAAAAAAGGAAATACTTATAATATCTTATAATAAAATCTTACCTTTATATTATGTTAAAGCTTCCACTAATAGCACAGTCTTTTACTATGTACAAAGCAATTGGATACAGAAATATAAAGTCCTCTGAGGGGCGCGATTGAATCAGATTTCAGTCAAAATTAAGTAATCTAGTATACAGTCAGCTCTGGAAAAAATTAAGAGACCACTTAACATTGAGAAATGTTATATACACCGATCAGACATGACAGGTGAAGTGAATAACACTGATTATCTCTTCATCACGGCACCTGTTAGTGGGTGGGATATATTAGGCAGAAAGTGAACATTTTGTCCTCAAAGTTGATGTGTTGGAAGCAGGAAAAATGGGCAAGCGTAAGGATTTGAGCAAGTTTGACTTGGGCCAAATTGTGATGGCTAGACAACTGGGTAAGAGCATCTACAAAACTGCAGCTCTTGTGGGATGTTTCCGGTTCGTAGTGGTCAGTGTCTATCAAAAGTTGTCCAGTGATGAACCGGCGACAGGGTCATGGGTGGCCATGGCTCATTGATGGACGTGGGGAGTGAAGGCTGGCCCGTGTGGTCCGATCAAACAGACGAGCTACTGTAGCTCAAATTGCTCAAGAAGTTCTGATAGAAAGGTACCAGAATACACAGTGCATCGCAGTTTGTTGCGTATGGGATTGCATAGCCGTAGACCAGTCAGAGTGCGCATGCTGACCCCTGTCCACCACCGAAAGCGTGAGCATCAGAACTGGACCACGGAGCAGTGGAAGAAGGTGGCCTGGTCTGATGAATCACGTTTTCTTTTACATCATGTGGATGGTCGGGTGCGTGTGCTTCACTTGCCTGGGGAACACATGGCACCAGCATGCACTATGGGAAGAAGGCAAGCCGGTGGAGGCAGTGTGATGCTTTGGGCAATGTTCGGCTGGGAAACCTTGGGTCCTGCCATTCATGTGGTTGTTACTTTGACACGTACCACCTACCTAAGCATTGTTGCAGACCATGTACACCCTTTCATGGAAACGGTATTCCCTGGTGGCTGTGGCCTCTTTACATATTTTTACATATACATATTTATGCATTTGGCAGACGCTTTTATCCAAAGCGACTTACAGTGGCCTTATTACAGGGACAATCCCCCTGGAGCAACATGGAGTAAAGTGCCTTGCACACTGGTGACCGCTGGGATCGAACCAGCAACCTTCTGCATATCAGATCCATGGTTTAACCCACTGGACCACCATCTCACATCTTTCAGCAGGATAATGCGCCCTGCCACAAAGCAAAAATGGTTCAGGAATGGTTTGAGGAGCACAACAACGAGTTTGAGGTGTTGACTTGGCCTCCAAATTCCCCAGATCTCAATCCAATCGAGCATCTGTGGGATGTGCTGAACAAACAAGTCCATGGCGGCCCCACCTCACAACTTATAAGCCAATGTCCAATCTGATTTTATTACGAGCTCTGTCGTGTTCTCTTTTTGCCAGCATACTCTCTTCTGTTCAGCGGCTTTTTTTTTTTTTTTTTACAGCCAATTACCTGGAGGTTTGAGATTTAGCGGCTCCATGTCAACCTTTCTCGCTCGTTGTGACAACTAACCTAACCGCTCCTACACCATACACACCTCAAAGTAGCCGGAGCAATTATTCTCTATTTACGGATATGACGAGAGACAGGCACAGACGAGTGATGTATGCATGTAGTTACCCGCAAAAAATATCCCGTTTGGTCTAAAATATATACACTTATAATAGGCGTACCTTAGTGAATCAGGGTAAGACATTATTATACAAGAGGATTGATGATGTACTCATTGTTTAAATTTCGGTTACACTTTATTTTAAGTTGTCATTGTCATAAGATTAATAAATGTTAAGAATAATGTTCATTGTTAGTTCATGATACCAAACGCAATAAAAGTATCCAAAACTAAGGAAGCATTATATCAAGCATTCTGCGTTAGTTCAGGCAGGCCACGTAGTCAAGCTCCGCTATCAGCTGATCCGATTCCTATGCACTCAATTGGTAACTCTCAAACAGGGCGCCTTGCTTAAGCGTGGCTTCAGTTCAGTCTGCCTGCTTGGCTGCTTCCACTGCATGCTGCTTTGCAACCCACCTCCACCCCAGCTCCTCCTTAAAGTGTGTTTAACTTAATCAATGTCATTCTGTGTTCATTGATGCATGCTCTGTTCTCAATGGGGGATTTACGCTGCCCTCCCAGTTTAAAAATGGGAGGTTGTCCCCAGAAGCTGCTGCTGTTCCCTGTCTTGGCTTTCCATGGAGCTCATGAAAAGGATGGGGAATTTAGAACAGAGCCATATCGCCAAATGTAAGTTTAGCAAAATATGCCAATAAAAATTATTTAAAATTGAAAAGGTTTGTCTATGGTGAAAGTGGACCTGGCTGAACAATAGTATATTCACAGATATAAATTAAAATTAATAAATGTAAATAATAATGTTCATTGTTAGTTCATGATACCAAATGCAATAAAAGTATCCAAAATTATAGTACAGTCTTACCATGTTGGAACTGATACAAATAATTTAATTGACTTTTATTGTTATTATACTGAACTCATGATATGTTCTATGCCCTAACATTCACATTTAGGACATTTTGTATTTTTCCATTAATGATTACTTATTTTGTTTATTCGCACGTTTTCTCCATGGGGACCAATGACTGGTGCCCACAATGTAGGTGAATTCAGGTTTTACTATTGTTGAGGGGTCTCTGACCCCCATCCATACACAAATATACATAACTACGGTCATATCCTTGTAATTATGTTCAGTAATGGCCCATATACTCCTATGCTTTCAAGTCATTAAAATGAGCTGGTCTGTTTTTCTGCATCAATCTGTGTCTTATATTCTCTCATCCTGTCTCATATCCTCTTTCTCTGAATTCAGCGGGATCCATTATTGCCTCTCTCGAAGCACACTAACAAAAGCAGCATTAGTATATTTAGAAACATAAGCCCTCAAAGAATATACACTCTCTTGCTCTATTACTCTCTCTCTCTCTCTCATCTAATCTCACACTTTTTCTCTTCCCAGTTTGAAGCTTTACACTTTATTATCTGAAGGTGGGTTTTGTGCATTTGCGTATGCATATCAATATGGATGTTTCTTTGAATTTTGAAAAACAGCAATCATCTTTATGCTGCATGTCAGTCTGTATATTAATCCTCTGATGCATGAATTATTAAGTCATAAAGGAAGAAAAAAAATCTTGTTTTTAACTTTAGAAAAATAATATGTATATATTTATTTATTTAGTATTATTTATATACTATTATATTATTTATTAATATATCGAATAGGGGTATCGCAATATACCGGTATTGATAATAACCGTGATATTAAAAACACAAAATATCGATTAAGGGTGAGACAATATATCGCGATAACCATAATATTTTAAATGAATAGTACACATATGACCCTGTAAATAACCCAGTGGCAGCACCTGGTTGACGTCCCAAAGTACAGTAGGTGGTGGTATTTCACCTTAACGCTGCCATCTGTCATAAAGCAGGAGACGCAGTGCGCACAGCTTCTTTTTTGGATTAATTGAAAATGACTTTTGTCGCAAAAGGGGGAAAAACCCCCAACCTGTTCACCCACCTCCACGTCCATCATCCTGTGGATTGCGCCACTATACAAATAGTAAGTTACAATTATTTTGTTAGTCGGTTAGTCCTGAAACGGGAAATGTTACATTAACCTGTCAACGCCTTTCTGTTTTGTAGGCTTTTAGTCAAAAAGTGTGTTCCTTCGGATAAAAACTTCAAATATATTTAGAGAGGAATGTTTTTGTGTATTTTTATCCAAAATGCGATGTGAGCATTATAGTGCGCTAAACTCTCACATGTAATTTATTTCATTCGTACTCGACATCGGATTGAGCGTGAAGAGAATTAACACACCACTGTGACAGTATATGGTTAATTATTGGTTTATGGTTTATTTTTTCTCTCTAGGTTATTTCTTAGGCAGTCAAAGAAGCCAGAGAAATCCAGACTCTCAATTGTTGTATGCAATGTGATTCATTGGCTAAAAAAGAAAGCAAAACACATAATAAACAATGTAAAGATGAATTTGACTGATAACATGGCTTTTCCCCCAGGGTTTCTATAGATATCGCGATATATCGTTATCATGATTTCTTTTGGCCACGATAACCGTGGCGTGAAAAATCTGATATCGTGACAGCCCTAATATCGAATTAGCTTTTATTTTTATATTTTCAGTTTTAAGTTGACATTTTTTGTTAATTGCTTTTGTCATTTTATTAGTTTATATATATATGTTCACCTTTCATTTATTTTTATTTCAGTTTTAATATTTTTTGTACTTTACCATTAACACGTTTTTTTTTCAGTTGATCTCAGCTTTAATTTAGTTAACAAAAATTCCTTTTAAGAGTTTTGTTTTAGTTTTACAGTAGTTAACAATAACAACATTGTTCCCAATATTAGTGTATTTTGAGTTACATATCGCTCTACTGGAATCGTAAATAAAAAAATTCCAGAAATGCATCATCACAACCACAAAGGCCCATTCACACCATAACATTCTGTTTATTATAAGCATGCCCTGCAGTTATGTCATATGTTGTTTTTAAAGGCGGAACTATTAAAGATAATTGTTACGAAGTGGCAGGGAAGAGGAGAGGCAAAGATCCAAGTGCAGCGTAAATGTATTCAAAAACACCAACAAAGATAATCCAAACAGAGAGCAGAAACAAAATCCAAACAAGGAACGGGAACAAGAAACAGACAAGAAACGAGAACGCAATAGCGTTACAAACGAGCGAAGACAATGACAAACAACAGACTACTGAAACAGGGGTATATATACACAGGATAACAGGTAAGGTTAATGAATTGAACAAAAGGGTAACTATGGCAAACAAACAAGGCAGCAATGGAAACAAAAGCAAACAGGAACAGAAAATGAAACACTGGAACAATAGGAAAAAAGAATACACTTCAACATAAAAGTCCTTTAAAACAAAATGGGGGAAACAAGGCAGGAATTGTGACAATATTGTTCCATTGTGTCATTATCAATACAGTTGTGGCGTGTGCTTATTCTCAAAGATTTAGAATGATTACTAAAACTTTATAGTTATCATCCTTGGTTTGAACAGGTCTTAAGCATCAACATTTATAAATAATTAAAATAAATAAAAGTAAAAAAAAACATATAAGAACTATATAAAATCCAATTTAACTCTTTCCCCACTACGTTTTTTTTAAAAAGCTGCCAGTCAATGCCAGCATTTTTGATCATTTTTACAAAACTTTCATGGCCCCCAGAATATTTTTTTCTATGAATATCTGAACATACAATAGGCTATATCAAAAGAAAGAACAGAGCCTCTGCTTTAAAAAACATTATTCTAGCTTCAGGCATTCTTTTTTCATCAACACTTGAATGTGGGTTTGTTTCATTAAAAAAACATTTTTGAACAAAAAGCTGAGAAAATCATGTTTTTGTCAAAGACAGTCTGGGTCGGATTCAGAATGATGATCAAAACATTATCATGATTAAGTAGATTGAGTCCATCCACTCCCCCAAAGCTTCACAGTCCTATACCTCTTCATCTTTGATGTTTTATTTGGTAACATTTTGATTTATAGGATGTTGAATATTTGATGATCGTGTTTGCTTACATGTGCATAAGCAATGCTTCAATCCCATGACTGTGTCCGAAATCGCCCATATATCCTTAAATAGGGTACCATTTGAGGGGGCAGCCATTTGTAGTTAGGGTTGGGTAACGTTTGGGTTCTTTACGATACCGGTGCCAAAGCTATACTTTAAAAACGATACCAATGCCTAAACGGTGCCTGAACCGATACTTAACACAATTTGTAGATACAAAACACAATTTACTTAACAAATTCACAGTAAAACCTAAGCCAAATAACCCAACTACAATAGGCCTAACACTAAACAGTTACAGTACTAATAACAGCAAAGTAGTCAGTATTCTTGGTCTGCTACAAACCAGCTTCAAGGTTCAGCTTTATTTTGCAGAAATATGATCATACTCTCTGGCTAAATATTTTAGAAAGCATCGCCTTATTGTTTCCATGGCGACGCGTCATGCTTCTCATGTGACACAGCAGCCACAATAGTGCTGTATGACAGCTCAGCTGTATCAGTTTCATTTTGTTTTTTTGTTTTTTATTCAAAATATTCACAAACTTGTTAACTATGTCATGAAGTATCTGATATTCTGATTTTCAAATATGTGTAAGTGAATGTGTTGTGTCATTTAAAACCCTTTATAATGATCATGTTAGTTGATCTATAATGCGCAATGGGCGCCAACATGTTAGTTTGCGCTTCAGAGAATCGGATCTGTCGGATTTACATCACGTAAATTCATCCTCGTCTCACGAAAAATACATGAACGCAAGTGACCGGTGAAATGGGAGAAGAATAGAGTAAACTATATAGTTAACTATATAATGTGTATCTGATATAAAACAGTCAAATTATAACTATCTGAAAGGATTGTTATTGCCGCTTCAATTGATATCAGTGTGTGTTTTTTGCTAGTAGCCTACTTATGTGCATTTAAATGTCTGAAACCTAAAATAAACATTATGTGGTTGAAAACACTGAATAGTTGTGATGTGTGACGAGCGCTGAGCGCGTCTGTTTCTGGCTCGGCGCCAGCAAAAGCACAAAAGCACGTCTGAATTTAAGTGGCACCGAAATGAGGCACCGAAATCTGCGTTCTGATTCGGTCCGGTTACATACCGGTTATATAGGTTTCGGTACCCAACCCTATTTGTAGTGGTGTCCGAAACCATAGTGGACGTTATCAAGTGCATTTATTCAATCCTACAATGCACCGCGAAAATTAGTGTACAACCGATGTACGCTCAACAGCTAGAGAATACCCATAATGCACTGTGAAAGTTGATGCGTGCTGACTGAATTCCTGCGTCTGACCAGAAGATGGCGCCCGGAGTTGAATTTCCATTTTCCAAACCTGTGGTCCAATATGGCTGCCGCGTTATGTCATACAGGTATGAATTCCTATTTAATTCATTATTAAATTAAGGTTTATACATATTTTCCATGATAGAAATATTTTCATCTTACTGCTGGAGCTGCCAGTTTCAAAAAATTATTAAACAGCAAGCACAAATATGTAAAAATATGTCAAACCTATACAGTGAATGAAACGAGTGAATTCGGACAATGCTTGTGCTGGAAGGATTCCCGCTTTTGCATAGTTTGTACTTGCTGCTTAATAATCATTTGAAACTTAGCAAACTGGCAGCTCCAGTAGTAATGAACATATTTATTTTCATCTATAGCCCTGTTTCCACTGAAATTACCCAGAACAATTTGTCTCAGGTACTTTTTTTCCTCAGACCTGTTTCTGTCTGCATTTCCATCGCAGTCTAAAGTACCATGAAGATTAGTCCGGTGACGTAGGACTGCGCGCGACTTTCCAGTTCCCGCTGGATTTCATCCTCCGCGTATAAGCTTAATAAAGCCTGAACCTTGTTGTCGGTCCATTGGTCAGATTTTTTAAACTTCATTGTTGATTCGAATAGCAAACAACTCTTACTGCATGCACCGCAACAGACTTGGTTGAAATAAAATGCTGCGTGAGCTCAACCAATCAGCATGTTCAGCGCCCAAGTCCCACCCCTCGAAAGTTCCTGAACTTTGAAAAAGTACTACCTTGTGAGCAGGGACGTTTTGAGGGGGACATTTTTACCCAGAACTTTATTTAGACCCTGGTTCCTGCGATCAAAAACACAGAGTACCACCCCAAAGTCCCTAGTTCCTGGGGAAAGTTCCTGCGGTGGAAACACGGCTTATGTATAAACCTTAATCAAACAATTTAATAATCAAGTAAAACGGAGTTTATACCTGTAGCCACAATTGGACCAGAGGTTTGGAAAATGGATGATTCAGCTGCGGGCGCCATCTTCTGCCAAGACGTGGGAATTCATTTGGCGGGACCGCCGCAGTGTATTATGGGTATTCTCTCATTGAGCAGACATCGGTTGTTCACTTGTTATTGAGGTGCATTGTGGGATTGAATGAGTGCACTCGATAATGTCCACTATGTTTTCGGACACCACTACAAATGGCCTTCCCGCAAATAGTGCCCTACTTAAGGGTATGGGGGCAATTTCGGACACCACCCTTGTTTCTGCTTCTTCTTCGCTTGGTTATTGATCCGGAGATTCTGTACAGAAGATGCACAATAGCACCCCTACCGTATAACAGTGAAAACATAGATTGCCGGAAAAGGCAGGGAAAGAGTTGGAAAGTTTATGTATGAACAACAATGACACCTATAAAATGGAATTTTCAATAGATTAAGTGTTTGCGACTGCAGGAAAAGGGCATGTGTACCTTCCTTTCCTAGCAGGAAGTCCAGGAAGTGGTATGTGTAGGCCACTCCTGAGTGCGTCTCCACTTGCGCTCTTCTGAGGGTGGAGAAAATCTTTCCCGGAGCTTCATCTGACCCTCGAGGTTTCGGCAACTTACAGCCCATGTCTGCACACTTGGAGAAAAACAAAGACAGAGAGAGAAAATTAGATAGATGAATATGGATAATTCGTCTGAAATATTAATGTATTCATAACTGCATTATTGATTGAACTGATTGCCTTGGCAGCAGTCCCTAATTGTCATGCTAATTACGTCAGATTGACACTGAAATGGGAACTGAGCATGTGCAAAACAGGGGAGAGGGCATATCGACATGTCTTTAAACATAACCACAAACATTCAGATGCACGCACGCGTTCACACGCAAAGATTCGTCACACGGTAACATAACATGAAGTGTAATTGGAAAGCTAATCAACCTTCAAGCATCAACCTTTAACACAAACATAAGTTCGCTGTATCAAACACAATGCCCCCTTCAAACCGCACACACCGTTTCCTTGGCTACCAGAAGCAGCAATCAGATAACACTTAATATTTGATCTGTGACTACACAGCCAATCAAAGAGCGGAATGTGTGGCCGATGAATTAGCGTGTGGCTAATGCTAATAAGTGTCACATCTAGAACAGGCTAACTTGATGTGACAGCAGAGGCACGCCACGTGGGCCCTGGCCACCAGCGCTAACACACACCATCAGGTACGGGTAGTTAGCTGCCAGCATTTCCATGTCAGCGTTTGATGAGCCAGAACAGATGAAACCGAGAGGAACCGGACAAGCCCAGTGGCCGTGACAACAAGCATTAAATGCGCAATGATGATGGGACAGGGGAGCAATGGATGGATGGTTTTATGGATCAGGAACTGGGTGATCATTTGAGAGAGCTGTATATGAGTAGATCAGGATATACACTTAAAAGCAGCACTGTGCCTTACCTTACCATGGTACAGTAATCAGGATACCATGATATTTTGATACATATCATAGAACTGCTGTACGACTATTGTATTCAGTGGCATGTAATGCCAGGTATTTCTAAGAATATGATGGCATTTCCATTGCAATAGTGTCCAAAAGACCGGCGCGCTACCGTCACTTTTGATAAACCTAATGTGTATTATAAGTAGTTTTAAATTCTTAAATAAATGAATACAAATATATTTTATAATAGCTTGAAATATCTTGATTTTTAGTTGTTTTAACATTTTTGTTTTGTTTTATTCTTTTGCTTGTATTGTTTTATTTTTAATTTTAAATCAGGCCCCCTTGGAAGTTTGTTGAGGCCCCTATAGTAGGTCCCGGCCCCCTGGTTAAGAGCCACTGCATTTAGACTATGTTACCAAAATAGTATATGGGAGATTCCAAGCTGCAAAAACATTTGATAAACTTCCAGAAATCAATGAAAAACATTATAGTCTGGAAAACATAAGAAGGGATGTGTTCTCTGATGTAGAGCTTTATATCTACAGAGCATCTCTTTGTCATTTTTGGATCTCTATCACTTTGAATTTCCTTTGTCTTTTTTAGAATTGATTTATTGATCGCCTCAGGTGTGATTAGTGGCTGGTTATCTGCTCAAGTCAATTACTTCTTTAATCTCTTTTTTTATCTCTTTTATTCCACAAAATGGTGGATTACAGACTTGAAGGGAACAATTAAAATTATTGGAACAGTACGCTACTTCCAAGATTAGTTATTCAGGGGGAAAAAATGAGTAATTTATATTTAAACAGAGAATATACACAGGGAGGTGCTTACATAATGCGTGGAGTCGTTACCTCAAACATTACAGGTTTAAATTGAAAGTAGGAGTAAATCACAAAGATTTACTGAGACAATTTGCTTTTATTATGAATCCGACAGCTGGAATATAAATGACTAATTCATGGGAGATACACGGACCTTCACACCTGTGCCGAGCGAAGTTAATACTGGCAGTCAAGCATCCGGTTCCACTCATTTCCCTTCACTAGCCTGACAATCACATCATTACTGATGCTAATCGCTCGGCAACAGACCGACAGATCATCAGTTTGCTCACAGTTACTGAGACAACATTTGGAGAGCTATTAGAGCAGGAAAAAAAAAAACACGGATTCTTAATCTCAGCTGAATTTGCAATATCATCAAGGGACCAGCAAACACAAGTTTTGACATAAACACAAATGCTGCTATGAGCACATAAGCCCCAGTGAGGGGATAGTTCCTCCCTCATCGAGCACAAAAATGACAGCACAGCAATGTGTGCAAGATACTTAGCCCTTTCCATTTGGGATTTATCAATACCATATGGAATCTTGTTTCCGGCATGAAAATGAAAAAGGTGATTGTGACTTTTTATCTCGCAATTCAGACTTCTTTTCTTGCAGTTTGAAAATTGCAAGTTTATATTTTGCAATTCTTACTTTATTTCTTGCAATTACGCGTTTATATCTCACAATTCTAACTTTATTTCTTGCAATTGCAAGTTTGTATCTCACAATGTTCAGAAAAAGTCAGAATCGTAAGATAAAAGTCGCAAATACCTTATTTAGTAGTTAGTAGAGTTAATATCAAAATTCTGAGAAATAAAGTTAGAATTACAAAATATAAACTCACAATTTTGGCTTTTTCACAATTTGAGGTGTATAACTTGCAGTTGCGAGTTTATATCTCACAATTCCGAGAAATAAAGTCAGAGTTGCAAGACATACTCACAAATCTGACTTTTTTTTCTTGCAGTTGTGAGTTTATATCTCACAATTAATATAAACTCACAATTTTCAACTTTTTTTTTTTTTTTACACAATTTGGAGTTCATTTCTCAGAAATAAACTTGCAATTAGGGCTGTAACGATTTGACCAAAAATAAAAACCTCGATTAATTGAACATTTTACCTCGATTACGATTAATGAACGGTTATTTTGCTTATTTTTTTTTCTTTTTTTTTGCCCTCATAAGGTTTTTGAGTAAGTTCCTGATAAGGTTTGTATTGTAAATATTTTCTACTATTAAAGGTGGAATTTCTTTTCTAATGAAAGTGCATTTCTTTGTGATTTTAAAATACTTGAAGGAAACGGTTGACTTTCAGCAGTTATTGTCTATGGGGCAGATTTCTGTTTGTTGTACATCAGATACAGATAAATTGACACAGTAGGCCTACATTACATTTATTTGAATGCATTAATGAGAGAGTGATTGTGTGTGAATTACTCATACCGTCTCTATTCATTATGAAGATGTGGTTTGTAGTTACTTCAAAGGTATTAAAATCTATGCCTATAACGGTTGAGTTTCTAAGCTACTTTAGTGACTTTACTTTAGTCACAGGGCAGCGTTGACAATGCGTATCTGCGCTCCTCTGCGTGCGATCTTCACGTGATGTGCGAGCTTCTGTCTGAGTGTTCATTTGTCACAATATATCAGGCATTAGTTCAACATAATACACATCTGATGGTCGAAAACTGGCAGGGCTTAAACCATATACAAATGACAAGCTTTGTGAGGACGTAGGTGATGGAGGTCTGCCGTCAGGGCGCGCGCGTTGTCAAGAGACGCGACACGGCTCGGCTCTCTGTGTCACAGAAAAAAGCTGAGCCTTGAACGGATACATTGTCCGTATTGTTGTTTTTGAACAGTGCACAATCACTTTAAATGTTGAAACTGGCAAGCCTTTAAACGCATGTACTTGACAAACTTTATGAGCACGAACGTGAAAGTGATCTGGCTTCGGGGCTTGCGCGTGCCATCTGTGTGTGTGTGTGTGTGTGTGTGTGTGTGTGTGTCAGCGTGTAGGCTATAAGAACAGCAATTAACTGACCTGTATATAAACTGTGTAAAACATGCAGTTACTATAATGATTCTGAGCATCTATAAACACAGATAACCGCTCCTGCATCTCTGTGTGCCTGAAAACCGCACTTGATGTGACTGACGGGGCGGAGTCACGTGAAAACCGAAATAACTGACATGGTAAAAATATGTCGGTTAGAGGTTCTAAACTTCGGTTTCGGTTATTTTTCGATTAATCGTACAGCCCTACTTGCAATTATGAGAGAGAAAGTCAGAATTGTAAGATCATGGCCCAGTTTCACAGACAGGACGTAGATTAAGCCAGGATTAGGCCTCAATTAGGTAATTTAAGTAGCTTTAATAAACATGCTTCAGAATAAAAACATTAATGGTGTGCATCTTGAGACAAAACAATGGCACTGACATATTTTAAGATATGCCAGTGCAAGTTGCTTTCAGTTAAAACAGCTCAAACATACATTTTAATCTGGGACCAGGTTTAAGACTTGTCTGTGAAACTGGGGGTTAGTCATAGTCCTAGCTATGAAAGAGCAAATGTACTTAGGGTTTTTATAAACATGTAAGATTAGATACACTTAAGAAACAGATAAAAATTGATTTAAAAAAAATACATTAAATGCACATAAATGCTCGAATACATATGAGGATACAATCAGACTTGGAGTTTCTCTTCAGCACAAAGGTGCATACATGGCTTCATACTCTACATCACAACCACACTGCACACTTCCCACACTACACACTTCCTGCAGAACACACGCGCAGATATTCACACACAATAATCTCTCACTGTGATAAGCGCGAGGAGGGGAGCGGAAGAAAAAAGGGAAAAAAGAAAGATGGAGAGCTAAATTTAGGCAAGATGATAGGGAAGGATAATAAGTTGAGAGAGCACACATAGAATTGTGGTGGGGTGGGGGGGTGATGTGGGCTCTGGTAACCAACGGAGACAAGAGATTGTCAATATGATGCAATAAAGAAAAGCCTGATTTACTCTCCTAATGTCTTGCTCTGACAAAGGATCTTAATACAGTCCTCTATATTTGAACTATAAAGTATAATAAAAGAGTGTAAAATCTATGTACAAATTACGGCAATTTTACTATCTTATCACACACATTAATGCGATACGTCAACATAAGTAGAAAAGTACCATAGTTTGACATGGAAAAAATAATAAAAAATAAAAATAACATTTTATCGAATGCATTTTTTATTGATATTGATTACGTGTCTATCGTGATACATATCATTATCGTTTTATCGCCCAGCTCTAAGTGGTATAACTAAGGGCCCGTCCACACGGAGACGCGTATCACTGTATACGTATACATTTTTTATCGTATTGGCGTTTCGTCCTCACGGATCCGCCGTTTTGGGAGACTGAAACCGGGTCCTAAAGTGGATAAATCTGAAAATGACACCCTTGCGGTTTCGTGTATAGAGCCAATCCGTATATTTTGTGAAACGGTGATGTCATCACACCACGTCCTGCGTGGCACTGGGCATGCGCACATCAATACTGCGTTGTTTAATTACTGTATTTGCATTATTGTAAGGGTATGTTTAGGGTTGGGGTAGGTGTATGCGTTAATAAAACACATCTGGTAAGTAGCAAATTTATTTATTGTTATTTTATTGTGAGATTTTACCTCACCTCCGACTGTTGTCGTACCCCTTCTAGCCACAACTTTTCTTCTCCATTTTTAGTGTATTTCTGTGGCAGAATTACAGTGCCACATACTGGCCTGGCATGTATACTACATCGTATTGAGCCGTTTTCATGCTCTCGTGTGTACGCAGAGATTTCTTGAAACGAAGAAAAAAAAAAGATCGGATAGGGAAAGTTCTGGCTTTGTGTGGACGGGGCCTAAGTGGAAGCAATTGGGAACAACAGCAACTCAGCCATGAAGTGGTAGGCCATGTAAAATCACAGAGCGGGGTCAGCGCATACTGAGGCGCACAGTGAGCAGAAGTCACCAACTTTCTGCAGAGTCAATAGCTACAGACCTCCAAACTTTGTGTGGCCTTCAGATTGGCTCAAGAACAGTCCGTAGAGAGCTTCATGGAATGGGTTTCCATGGCCGAGCAGCTGCTCTAGAGCAGTGGAGACGTGTTCTCTGGAGTGACGAATCATGCTTCTCTGTCTGGCAATCCTATGGATGAGGCTGGGTTTGGCAGTTGCCAGGAGAATGGTACTTGCCTGACTGTATTGTGCCAAGTGTAAAGTTTGGTGGAGGGGGGATTGTGGTGTGGGGGTTGTTTTTCAGGGGTTGGGCTTGGCCCCTTAGTTCCATTGAAAAGAACTCTTAAAGGGTAACTAAACCCTAAAACAACAATGATCTGCAAGACTGGGGCTTTTTTTAGTGCTGTTCATTGATTTGAGTAAATGTTTTGACATTTGGGTATAAAGTATTTTAATTCTACAATATATAGTGTAAAAACATCTGAGTGCTGCCCTCTTAAGGTTGAACGGTGGTTACTGCAGTTGAATTTTCCTATTGGATGTTGTTTGCCATCGTGACGTTTGTTGGCTCTTCCAACGGCTCACTACCCACGCCCCTGGCACGAGCTCACCATGCCCTAATCAATCCATCACTACTGGTCTCAGGTGCACGCCCCCCGCTCAGCACCGCCCTCAGTTTTTCCCCTCTGTCTCCGCCCACTTTTCCAGCATTTTTCAAATATTGTCAATGGGTGGAGTTAGGCTCTGATCAGGGGTTGAGTTACCCCTGAGTTACTTTAATGCTTCAGCATACCAAGACATTTTGGACAATTTCATGCTCCCAACTTTGTGGGAACAGTTTGGGGATGGCCCCTTCCTGATCCAACATGACTGCGCATCAGTGCACAAAGCAAGGTCCATAAAGACATGAATGAGCGAGTTTGGTGTGGAGGAAATTGACTGTCCTGCAGAGGGTCCTGACCTCAACCCGATAGAACACCTTTGGGATGAATTGGAGCAGAGACTGCGAGCCAGGCTTTCTTGTCCAACATCAGTGCCTGACCTCACAAATGCGCTTCTAGAAGAATGGTCAAAAATTCCCATAAACACACTCCTAAACCTTGTGGAAAGACTTCCCAGAAGAGTTGAAGCTGTAGCTGCAAAGGGTGGGCAAACTCCATTTTAAACCCTACGGATTAAGAATGGAATGTCATTAAAGTTAATGTGCATGTAAAGGCAGGTGTCCCAAAACTTTTGGAAATATAGTGTATATACACACACATATATTATGTAAACAAGAACCTTTGTGTTCAATGCAATTAATCGTGATTAACTGATTTGACAGCACTAATAAAAAATCACTTTCATACATATATAAAGGATGTATAAATAATTTTCAGACTCGTAGTTCCATTTGATACAATCACTGTACTATACTTTATAGTGTTGTCAAAAATATCGATATTTCGAAGTGTATCGATACTGAAATATCTGAAACGATACGATATTCCTTTTCTATAGTATCGATACCAGCCGCGCTCTCCTCTCCTCGCCTCTCCTCTCCGACCGACAGCAAATTGACACACCTGCCTCCTCTCATTCAATCCAGTTAACCCTCTGAACACGGCGAATGCGTGTTCTGCTGGATTTTTCCTCATGACTGCGTGTTAGTATGGGTGGGACCGGTCTGAATTTCACACGGGATTGCACACAACGTTAATTCTACTCATTCCCGCAAATTTCACGCTCGCATCTGAAGCGCACACACACATACCGTAATAAAGCCGCCTCTGACATACAAGGGCAAAAATGAGCTCCTTCTTCCAGCTTATTAATGGTCAAATACACTCAAAAAATATCTCAATGTACATCTTAGTGAGTATTAACGTAAACACAGTTGTAAACAGTTCAGGAAGAATGTGTAGCAGGAACAGTGTTTGGGATCCATGCATGTGTCAGGTCTTAAAGGGACAGCAGTTATTTATTATTCAAACTACAAAAAGACAAACTATCACTTACTGCTGCTCTTGACTGATTAATCTTAAGGCCTGTTCACACCGGGACGATTTTCGCACGCGTTTATCGCCGACGTTTAACGCCTCGGGACTAAACAATGGGCGCCAATGTGAGTGTTCACACCGACGCGCAAAACGCCAGGCGTAAAAGCGTCATTTTTAAAAAAACGCCTCGGGTTCGTTTTTTTATTTTGACGCGGCGCATAAAAAACTGGCCGACCAATGAGATCGGCGCTTTTGTTCACGTGCCTGGAGCTGCTGAAGTGACAGTAAAACACGACTTGGTGGCGCTCAAGCACAAAACGCTCTTGCCGAGCACACATTGATACGACGAAGAAGTAGTAAGTAGACAAAGAAGAAGATGAACTGCTAATGCTGCTTGCCAGTTAGCAAAAAGTGTGTGAATGGTTTTGTCCATATACATAATATGTCTATGGTTTTGGCAAGCACGTAAATACTGTCTCTCTTCTCCTTCTGTGTGACAAGCGAGTGTCAGAGGCTTAAAGTGCCGCAGCACCATCTTGTGTACCGGGAGCGCATCTACTGAATGTGCACGTTCACTCGGCGCAGCGCCAGTGAAAATCGCTTGGGTGTGAACACTCAAGACGCGCCGAAAAACGGCACGAAAAACGCTGGCGATAAGCGCGCACGATATTCGTCCCGGTGTGTACAGGCCTTTATGGATTCATCTGTTTAAAAATTTTTTATAATGAAGATTATCCAATGTTATTTTAAAATTGATTACTTCGTTTTTTTTTTATTCAGTTTATTTACCTGAATACTTTTAGACCTAACTGAAAAAAGCAGTCTTTTTCATTTGTATCTTTATTCTATTGTATTTATTTGTGCTATTGTTAGTCATTTGTTTATTTGTTCTTATTTTATTACTGTTTACTCGTCTTTTGTAAGTTCAATTTGAAATACATTTTCCTTGAGCTGTATGTAAGCTATTGCAACACAATTAGTTAGCAAATATTTGTGAGATCATTGTAATGGTAATTGATCAACGTTTATATATGAGAAAAACCTTAAAAGCTTTATCATATAAAGTGATCTCTTCAGAAGAAAATTTTAATTGCCTAGACTTTCAATAGACGGACAAAAAAAAAATTATATTAAAAATATCTATTTGACAGTATGCAACATTTTTTCCCTGTGTTATCGAAAATCGATACTTTTTTAGGTATCGTATCGAAGTTAGAAATTCCAGTATCGTGACAACACTAATACTTTATATTATTTATAAGAAACTGAAAATGTATTATTTAAAACTGTTATCTGAAATTGTTTCTGTGAATGGGTGTGACGGTAAAAATTGGGTCTTTGTAGACATGCAACCATCTCCCCGATGTGCATGTGAAAAGTTTGTATGTGTTTGTATGTATGTGCATGTGAAAAGTTTGTGTGTGAGATGTTTGTAGGACTCTGTAGGTCGCTATCGCAGGAGCAGGTTGGCATGGCTGAATACGAAAGTTGATGATAGCACATTCCCCTCACATTTCACAGGTTTGTAATCATCGCTTCACTCTTCTCGCTTGCAATCTCTCACCCCTGCTATCTCTCTCTCTCTCTCTCTCTCTCTCTCTCAGAGTTTGACTGCTTAGCCTGTCACTCATGTCAGCCTCGGAGCCCCACTGTGAGTGTGAAAAAATACTAACCGAAGGTCATCTTCTTCTGCCAGTCATCTCACTTGATACCATGATGTGTGAATGAACAATATGTGTCTGTTTTGAGCAGTTGTGTGCTTATACTAGAATCTGAATTCTCACATATTCATGCTTACATACTCTTAATACATTCAAACATTTAGTATAAAGCACCAATGAATGTGCATTTCATAATTCTGCATTAAGAAATATTAACATTGCTGAGGCACTATTTAATAAATTCCTGCTGTGTGTAGCACCTGTGGCTCTGCATATAGCTATACTTGAAGGATCCTCCTAACACAAGGAAAGATCCAGACTAGGGCTGCAACGACGCGTCGACGTCGTCGATGACGTCGACTACGAAAATACGTCGACGTGCGTGAAATGCGTCGACGCGTCGGCGGCACAATATTTACGTTCTAGAATGGAACAGAAGATCTAGAATAATGGCAGCTTCTGCTCCCGGGCATAGTGAAAATGATCATTTATCATATAAAGCCAGACCGCTACATTCAAAAGTGTGGGAGTACTTTAAACAGAAGCCGAGTAAAACTGTGCTTTGTTCGCTCTGTAACGCCGGTTTCACACTGCGCGCGGTGGCAGAGCGGGAGCTGTGCGCGTGGAGAGCGGGAGCTTTCACACTGCCAGTCAGTGTTGCCAAGTCCGCTTTTTTCCGCGGAATTGGGCTACTTCTACACTGTTGCCGCGGGCTGCGTCTCATGTCCGCGGGTTGAATAAAAAAAACACACACATATTTAACCCCCCGAACGCGATGTTTACCAAAGAACCTCCCCGAAACGCGATTGAGCTTGTTTTGGGCTAGTTTTGAGTAACGAATGGGTGGGTTTTGTTGTGTAAACCTGGCAACCCTGCTGCCAGTGTTCTTCTCCATGGTTCTCTCGTGCAGCTGAACGCGCCACGCGTGTATTGCAACAGACCGGTCACATTTTCCGGGGTTCTTCTCCGACCCCAGTACGTCTCGTGCTTTTATTTATTATGGGCTGCATATATCTGCTGTAAATGCGACCTGGTTCCGCTCTGTCCCAAACACATATGCATAATAACTTGCTGTATATAGGTAGTTTACATGATTAAAGTAACATTAAAGTTAAGATATGCCTCTAGCTTTAATCATTTAAATGTGTCTTTGAAGTTTGGGCAAAAACTTCTGGCAGCTTTAGTCGTTGTTTATGCACATGTATCTTCAAAATAGACGACTAGTTATACATTAACACTATGCTGAAAGCTCCTGTATGTGAACCTTTTGCAGATAAATACAAGTGCATTTTCGTTTACTATTGACAAAAAACAATAAGTAAATCATACTCAACTACTATAGTAAACAACTTTTCCTAATTAGGCCTACTCTGTATACATTTTATGATGAATAGTATCATTATGTTTAAAAAGCTTCTTGTGTTCATATATTTCATTATAAAATGGCATACTATGTACACTACCCTTCCTGAAATACAATTTATATTGTCATCATTCATTGATTTCATGTTAAAATAATATACAAATTCACTACCCTCTTTGAAATACAATAATCAGTAAAAAAGAATAATGAGATTAATCTGGAAAAATAATCGTTAGATTAGTCGACTAATCGAAAAAATAATCGTTAGATTAGTCGACAGAAAAAATAATCGTTAGTTGCAGCTCTAATCCAGACGTTTAATTTAGATAATTTCAGACTGATTTAACAGCTTGAGTGGCACATTTTAGTGCAGATTGTATTGTGAACGCAATGTACTCTTTCTAAAAGGCTATTAAAGTATGGGGCAGAGCCGAGGCAAACTACTGTATATTGCAGCACCATATCTCTTTTCACATGCAAAGACAGCATTTAAATTAAAGTCTTAAAGGATTAGTTCACTTTAAAATGAAAATTAGCCCATGATTTACTCACCCTCAAGCCACCCTAGGTGTTTGACTTTCTGCTTTCTGATGAACACAATCGGAGTTATATTAAGAAATATCCTGACGCTTCAACGCTTTCTAATGGCAGTGATGGGGTCCATTGAGTTTGAAGCTCAAAAACGCACATCCATCCATCCTAAATGTACTCCACACAGCTCTGGGGGGTTAATAAAGGCCTTCTGAAGCTAATAGATCGAGTTTTGTAAGAAAAATCCACCAGACCGCCGCCTTCTATGGATTCAAAATTTGAAATTGAAATTTGAATTTCAAATCCATATAGCCTAACCCACCCAACCCTAACGCCACTCGCAGTTCAAAACGCTGCCAGTACGTCCGATGTCACACAACCCACCAGTTACGCTTTTCCGTAAGTTGAATACGGAAGGCGGTCTAGCAGATATTTTACTTTATTAAGTTTTAAATATGGATATTTTTTCTTACAAAACCCCGTCAATTAGCTTCAGAATGCCTTTATTGACCCCCTGGAGCCATGTGGAGTACATTTATGATTGAGCTTCAACTCAATGGACCCCTTCAAAGCTTGAAGCGTCAGGATATTTATTAATATAACTATGATTGTGTTCACCAGAAGGAAGAAAGTCAAATACACCTAGGGTGGCTTTAGTAAATCATGGGATAATTTTCATTTTAAAGTGAACCAATCTTTTAAAGGCAAAGGAGCGAAAAAGTCCACAACAGTTAAAAAAAACATTTTCCCCTGTGGTCTATTTACAGTAAAATGTTAGTCACAGAAAACTGTTCTCATAAAGATCATTGGGAGAATTGTCACGATAAACTAAATTCTGTCCATTATATGAGCAAAGAATGTGACTAACGTTATAAATAGACCCCATAAAAATGAAATAAAAAGTACAATATGACCATTTCAAGGCTGCTTTAGGTTTTTTGTTAAAAGCCAAACACTATGTACACACTGTTTCATGCATGCAAATGTTATATTTTTTAATAGTTCGACTTGAATGGAAGTGTGAAATCCTTTGGTATTTATGCTGATCTCTTGCACATGCAGCATGCACAGACTTCAAATTAGAAGTGAGCTTGAACTTTACAGTGACTCACATACAAGCTCAAATAAAAGCTTTGCATTTATTACAAGTATACCGAGAACATGGGAAGAAAGAAGAGAGGGATAAATCAGCTGAGAAGAAAGAAATCAGTGACTTAGAATCAGAAAGTTAACGGTGTTAAGGTACAGTGGCAGAAGGAAACTCCACGCAATAATTTCAAGACTGGACATACCTGTTGTTCTTTGATTATGTCGCGGTCGATTTGTCTCCTGTGCCGTTTCGCTTCTCTCCGGTTTCTTTTAGCTTTCTGTCGGTTTCTCAACTCTCATGCCCTCGCTGTGGTGTGTGTGAACTGGAGGCAGGTGAGCGGATGATGAGCTCAGTTCATTTCTGCTGTGGCGGCGACTCCAGTCAATACAGTCTCCTCCTTCTACTCGCTCCTCTCCCTCTTTTTTCCTTCCCTCCCTGTGAATGAAAGGGGAACGATGCCCTCCACTGTTTCCAAATCATTCCTTTTGTCTCTCGTTTCACCTTCAACATCGTACAGTCAAAGGGAAAAGTCAAAGGGAAAAAAACAAACAGTAGAACCCAGAACTATAGTTGACTAATGGTAGCTAATTCTGCTTCCTCGTTAAATACAACCATAAAAACCCAAATAAAAATGGCTCTATAGCGCCACCAATAACCCACTTAAAAAAATATTTTAAGGTACTATTTATAGTTTATATAAATTCCGTTGTATGGCATAATCATGATAAAAACACGTAAAAAAAAAAATTGTATCATAGCAGATTCCAACAGTTGATCCAGATTTGTCAAGACAACGCTCATTTTGATTCATAGAGATTCCATGACCATCTAGAACGTGAATTTATTTCAGTTTCGTTTTAAAGAGTATTGAAGCGAGTACAAAGATCCAGGACGTGCCAGGTCGAAGTATATGGTCGCTGTGGATGTTTGTGTTAATATACATTTATTCATTGGTGCAGTGACCAATTCATAATTTGGTCCGTCTGACCAATACAAGGAGATACAACCACCTTCCACAGCAAAATGAGTCGAGGTCAGTAGCAAAAAATAAATTAAATGCATTTTTACAAATATGGTGCCTATTACAGTAAAAAAAGTGAAGGTGAGGCAAAAATAATTCAACTTTATTTTTTATTAATAACAAAAACAGCAAAACCGCACAATGCCAACATCGAAATCCACAACATATATACATGGCAAACCCAGAGTACAGTGATTAGAAGCTCTCAGACTAGAGCACAAGAGTGAGACCATAGGAAATAAAACTGCAAAATTTCAATACAAGCCAGTCAGATTTGGTTTATAAAAATGTGATGAATCTGCTACAGCTATTAAATCAGCCCCCATTAAAAAACAAAAACAAACAAAAAGTGTAACAATAGGTATAAAATGACAGTGCTTTGTGTTCAACAACACCCATAACTCTTTGCAAACTTTTAAAAACAAATCTCAATTAACAAAGGGAACTGGTGCGAAAAAGTGCTGGAAAAATAGAAAAAGGAAGCCTGACTGTGTTCACAGTGTTTATCGATATTCCGTCATCGCTTTAATTTAAAACAAGTCAACCGTCCTGTGACCTGCTGTGACTTGCAGGGCTGAGTATAAAATTGTATTGTCATTTCTGAATTAATGCAATGATTTTATTTACACCTTTCAACTGCGTTAACCCTAATGAAAAAGAAAACCAGCATCAAGGAAAGAAATTAATGGAAGTACAGTGATAACGACTGATGAATGAAAGTAGATTTGTAGAGTAAAAAAAAAAGGGGAGCCACTGTACCCTGGTGCTCAATAACCAAATAGAAGAAATCCGAACATGTGCCTTGAATGTGAAAGTCCCAAAACAAAACTATTTTAACAGTGAACACTCGACAGCTTGAATCAGTAAACAATTGAACATAGCTTTAAAACAACACTGAAAACATCAGAACAGTTACCTAAATGCATACGGTGCATCACCAACAGTGAGTCAAACTTTAAAATAAGCAAACATAAATAAAATATAAATATGTATTTGTGAGCTTAAAAGTGTCTTTAAAGTTAGTTGGCCATGAAGAAGAAAGAAAAACAGACAATACAAATAAATGGGTGGAATAGGCTAAAGCGAATAAAGCTTGTCAAATGTTTCAGTGTGTGGATGTGTGAGGCCTTAGATTACAACATGATCATATGATCATATCAATGTTGTCCCCTCAAAATACACCTTCACATCACACCCAGGATGACCCTATCTGCAACTGGGTTTGAAAACACGCACACAATGAAGTGCAGTGCTTGATCGCCATCAAGTTGTTCTCCTCTGCTTCTATGGAAGTCTACCCTAAGAAAAAGAAAAAGTGACTCGGTAAAAGTGACTCCTGAAAACTAAAGATGGCATCTTCATTTAGAGGCACAAAAACTTACCAAAAAAAGGAGTGAAGGGTTAGCTACAGAAGGGTCAGTAAAGTCTGGACTCCACAATCCACATAGTTCTGAAAGACAGTCACACATTTACTCTTCTTATATTAATGAGCCTTTCAATTTTAGTACACTTTATTTTCCTGCCGGTGTCTGCCATTTTTATACCAAGTCAGCACTGCCATCTAAAGGCTTGCCACAGCACAACAATCAAATCTAACCTTCATTAATACCATACAGTGCAGTGCACTGGCCAATAATTAATGTCTTAAAACACATAGCATGCATAAACACAAGCAATTTTTCCGCTGCTTATTCTTTATCTACATTTATTAGTTCTCATATTTCATACAGTTCAATTAAAGTCCCCCGTAGTCAATTTTATCCCATAAAACTCATCTTTGATCACCAAAAATGACAATTTAAACCTTTATTTCCCTGTGAAAAAAAAACCTTAAAGCCTTAAAATGGCATAAATGCAACTACACCCTTGCTTCATTTTGTATTTGCGGACCCATGAATATACAAATTAGCCCCGCCTCAACACAATCACACAAGCTCAGAATACCTGATCCACTAGGTCAACTTTACTGTAGAAAACGCTGCACAATGGACATATTGGTTTAAATTCTGCCATATACATTTGAACCAGAAACTGATTTCGAAGAAGTGGAAGAGTGAAATAAGCCCTGTTTCCATCGAAATTACCCGGAACAATTTGTCTCAGGAACTTTTTTTCCCCCAGACCTATTGCTGTCTGCGTTTCCATCGCAGTCTAAAGCACCGTGAAGATTAGTCCGGTGACATAGGACTGCACACGAATTTCCAGAGCCCAGTGGATTTCTTCCTCCGCAAATACACCTAATAAAGCCTGAACCTCGTCGTCGGTCCATCGGTCACATTTTTTAAACTTCATTGTCAATTCGAATAGCAAACAACTCTGACTGCACGCACCACAACTGACTTTTAGGTTGAAATAAAATGCTGGGGGACCTCAACCAATCAGCATGTTCAGCGCCTAAGTCCCACCCCCGAAAGTTCCTGAACTTTGAAAAAGTACTACCTTGCGAGCAGGGCCATTTCGAGGTTTAAATTTTTACCCGGAACTTCATTTAGACTCCAGTTCCTGCGGTTGAAACACAGATTACCACCTCAAAGTCCCTAGTTCCTGGGGAAAGTTCCTGCAGTGGGAACGCGGCTTTATACAGGCTTGTCTATAGGGTTGGGCACCGAGAACAGGTTCCAACTTGGAACCGTTAAAAAAAATAACGATGCCATTGGAATCGTTTAGAAATTTTGTTTTCGATTCCGATCATCGGTTCCAAACTCATCCTCCTTGGGCAACCCTGCGCTAACCAATGTTATTAAAGGGATAGTTCAACCTGAAATTAAAATAAAGCCAACTTTTACTCATCCTGCTGTTGTCCCAGTGCCCTATGTCCTTCTATCTTTTTAGGACCTCAAAAGCAGAAGAGAGAGAAAAAACAAACAAAAAAAAAAAGTCCTGCACGCGCTCCTTCCTATTATGGCAGTGAAAAGCGACCAGGCTAAAACATTATAAAAAAATAAACAAATGTATCACGCAATCATACAAGGAGACGCGCGCCGTATATGGAAAGTGTTCAGAGCCATACTATCAGGTTTTGCGAGAAAGAAAGTATTATTCAGTCAAAACACTGAGCTCGGCCATTTATTCTGCGCGCATTCCTGTGTGTGTGCACTCAGAGCCGTCAGCAGGCACCAGCGCTCATGCCCACTATAACTCGCACTGTTGTCATGGCACCCAGGATAAGCACACACGCACCATTTTGAGAAATCAGGCTCAATAGAAACAAACGCGACTCTCGTCTTTTATATGACGTATATGATAAGAAATAATACAATAATACTAATAATAAAACCTCCTGAAGTGAATGTTGTGTACCGGTTGTCATGACAACATTGCATGAGGCTACTGACGGCTTGGAGTGCGCACACACAGGAACGCGTGCAGAGTAACGGCCGAATTGCCCACGCTAGTAGCAATCCTAATATGACTGCTGCTAATGCTATTGCTAAACCGGTGGAGACTCGGTTTGAAACTCCATTCACCTTTGCAGCAAGGCAGGGGAAAATGCCAGCGGAGAAAGTCCCAAAACTAAAACTCATTATTGAATCAAAATAAAATTTTCCTCTGTGAAATGAGCCTGTGACATGTTTTGACACCACCCCTCGAAGAATCGGAATCGAGAATCGAAAAGAACCGAAATCGAAAGTAAGAATCGCCAAATCAAAACGATGCCCAACCCTACTTGTCTACAAGTCGTGTATCAGAATGTTAATGCGTTTTATGTATCGCTCTCTACAATGGACACATAATGGTAAATAACTTACCTTTTGCTTGATTACGTTATCAAACAGCTTATGTGTTGCTAATGTTACACAAACTATGAAATAAAAAAAATCAGTATCCTTAGAAATGTTTTGAACAACTTATAACGTCAGTAGAGAAAGGCATATAGTTCATCATAACATCGTAATATACATCATATGAAAAATCGGGTAGGTTTAGCAATATACCGGGTGAATTATGTATATCAACAGAAAAATATACCAGGATAACCTGGCTTCTCGAGACAACCCTGCTTCACAGCATAGTAATGATATGCT
The DNA here is from genome assembly GCF_949357685.1 of Gobio gobio. Lineage (NCBI taxonomy): Eukaryota > Metazoa > Chordata > Actinopteri > Cypriniformes > Gobionidae > Gobio > Gobio gobio. Next base: position 35,983,234 of record NC_137104.1, read on the forward strand.
AAAGCCCGCCCACACAATGACATGATTGATTACAAGGTAGTTTGTGACGCAAGGAACATCAGCGATTTCAAACTGCGTTGAGAGAGTCTTTGGTTCACTGGACTTTTAAAAGGAGAAAATACCCAGCAATGGTGTTGACCTGTGACTTTACACCAGGGCTGCACAAGAAATCGTTTTAGCATTGATATTGCAATGTCTGCATCCGCGATAGTCACATCGCTGGATGTGTGACGTCAAGTATAGGGATCTTGGTTGATCGGTTGCGGCTCGTAACGCATTTGATTTGTGGATTAATTGCAAAGTTTAACCATCATAGAGTGAACGTTTATCGTTAATATTGTTAAGTCCTGTCAGTTTAAACAAGCGCAAGAAGACTGGAACTCGCGCAATGTTCTCTGTGCGTGCACACAGAGCCGTGCAAACAGCACGTGAACACCGGATTCAGGCCTCCTTCTCCTCTTTTGAGCTTGAACGAATATGTGCATGCAAAATTAAGTCAAAATGCCCGTCTATGCGTTGAATACAGTTGGGAAGGCAAACGGATGCGTATCATTAATTGGATCGGTGCATTCGTCTTAAAGTGACAGCAGCCTAATTTACCCTCAGCTGTTTGTCACCAATGTTAATCAAACAACAAAAGAGAAACAGAAAATCACTTTTGTAGCTTTAACAAAGATTAATTGTATCAGTTAATTATATTAATTATATTTAATTTATACAGCAAAGACTATGCAGTATTCACCTGCATATTACCTCAATCATCCTTTATAAATAGAGCTGTTCAAAACATCGCTGTATACTGTATAACAGTGTCTACTTTGCTTATCAGAAGAAAATTGCACGGGTATTTACTTATTTATAAGGCCATTTTGGGGATGTTGCCATCTTATCTTTGCCGTCTTATGAAACAGAAAATAGTTGAGAAATACTTTCTTCGCTCACAAAATTGTTATATTCTCTCTGTTCCTTTTGTTCAATCTGAATTAGGCAAAAAGGCTTTTATGTATGCAGCTCCTACTGACTGAAATCTTCTGCTATTGAAATTACAAAATTTGCTGTCTTTGGATCATTTAAAAACAGTTATTCGACAAATGGACAATGATATGCAACTGTTTTTAAGTGTTTTTTAGTCTGTTTGTGTTTGTAATATTTTGTGATGAAACTGATGTATTGCTGCCCAGGACACTCCTGCAAAAGAGATTCTTAAACCTCAGAGTCTTTTCTGGTTAAATAAAATAAATAAAATAAAATCTGGTGAAATTGTTTTCATATTGCAAAATACTTCACAGAAAAAAAATGATCACAATGTCAGTTTTTTCCAATATCGCGCAGCCCTAATTTGCACATGGTTTGCCTTAAAGCATATTAAAAACACCACAGACATATAAACAACATTAAAAACCTTGATTTTCACCACAGGGGGTCTTTAATGAAAAGCAAGATTGAAAATGAGAACTTAGGAATTTACACAGATATTGTAGATTCACTAGACTTTCTCTCAAACGCAACCTAATTTTGATACCGTTTTGATTTAGTGTGCACTAAAGGGAAGCCGGTGCTTATTGATACGTTGCCCTGACAGCTTTTCAAGTATTATTAAAATGCTAGAGGCAGCTGTTTCAGACTAGCTAACACACTCTTCTCAATTTAATTTACAGGGCTAACCAATGTGGTTAATATCTCTGCTCGGTTATATCCTAAGCAATTACATTACCACGCCAATTCAAATTAAGTTTCATACGAGCTTCAACAAATATTGCTGCACCTCCAAAAAAAGAAAAAAGGTACTACATTACTCATTTGTAATTTGCTATGGATGAAAGCATATAAAAAAAGAAAAAGAAAAATGCAGCTCTTAATGTAGCCCTTAAAATAAATACTTATTTCAGTATACATGCACTACCATTCAAAGGTGTGGAGTCAGTAAGATTTTGAAAGAAGTCTCTTGTATTTACCAAGGCTGCAATTATCTGATCAAAAATACAGCAAAAAATGTTCTACATTATTTTTTCAAATGGAATATATTCCTGTGATAGTAAAGTTGAGTTTCCAGCATCATCAGTCTTCAGTGTCACATGATCCTTCAGAAATCATTCTAATATGCTGCTTTGGTGCTCAACAAACATGTTTCCATCCAAAGTTGCAAATTTAAGTTGAGCAAAATTAGAATAATTGCAAAAAACATTTGAGAACACAACCTTGCGAGATGCTTCTGGTAGGGAATTAAAACAAATCATTTTGATGACAGACTTTGATAATTCTGAAATGCCTCAGCCAAACCAACATTTGAGATGCTGTGCAATGAAATTGGTCCGCTGGTTAGTCCAGTTATCCAATCACATTATCTTCAAAGTCACTTTTTTTGTTGTTGTTGTTGTTGTTTCCATTGCAGTTTATGCACGTTTTCTTATCGGATAAAAAAAAAAAAAAATTATCCACCTCAAGTGAGCGCACAAATGTTTATGAGCATTTTTAGAAATTATTCACATTTTGGTGTTTCCATCCAGCATTTTTTAAGCGATATCCAAAAATGTGCATGGAAACAACTAACATTGAAAACAGTTGAGCTGCTTTATATTTGTGTGAAAACTGCTAATTTTTTTCCAAGACTCTTTAAAGGGGTGGTAAAACACGATTTCACTTTTCTAACTTTAGCTAGTGTGTAATGTTGCTGTTTGAGCATAAACAACATCTGCAAAGTTACAACGTTCAAAGTTTAAAGCAAAGGGAAAATATTTGATTTTAAAGAAATCAATTTCTAAGGACCTCAGCAAACGACCGGTAGGGACTACAGACATTCCTCCAGGGTTGCTGACATCACCAGTCCCAATATTTACATAAACCCCTCCTCTGAGAATAAGGGGGGCGAGGCCATTTTTTATTGCTGTGGAGAAGAGTTGTTGTGGTATTCTTAGATTTCATGTGACGTCACACAGTGAAGCCGGCGCCATTTGTAGGACTGAATTGCAACATGCCGTCTATCTGCTGTGCTGTGAACAGCAAATCTAGTTAGTAATCAGATTTGATATTGAATGGAGTGTTGTTGCCGCAATGCCGACGGAAATGCTGTTATTTTCATCCGGATTGCACGTCCACTTTGTTCAGCCTTCCTAGGGACGGGGGAGTTAGGGATCAATGGTTATCTCGCTCTCTGTGCTGCACATTTTACGGAGGAAAGCTTCCACAATCTTCGCGAGTTCAATGCAGGATTCGCATAACTGCTTGTCCTGAAAGATGGATTTAAAAACAGAAGCTGCTTACGGGCCACAACCTGTAAGTATTAGGGTTGGGTACCGAACTCGGTACTTTTAAGGGAACCGACCGAATTACGTCGGTACTACTGAGTACCGATTCACATTAAATCAATCGGTACCAAATTTCGGTACCTGAGAACACATCTGGTGATATAGATAGCGTCTGTGAATATTAAACCGCAAAAAGACTATTTAAACACGAATCCTGCGTGTCTCTGTGCGAATGAATGCGGTAGAAGCGCGGTTTACCTAACACACACACACACACACACAAACACACACACACTCGCGTGTTTCCATCTCTGCCGTCTCATATGAGGACATGAACGCACGAACGTCATCTCCAGAGCCACTGAGAGTCACTTTATGAGCATTTTACCGTTTCATTTAAGAAAAACTACCGTCATATCATAAACACAGAAACTCAAAGGAACGGCAACCCGTCAAAATAAAAGTCCGGTTTATCTTGACAAATGCATCACTGTTGTACAGTAGAATTTACATACGTCTCAATTAATAATACTAACACTAATGTAATGATCAAAACTATTTTTTTTAAGTAATAAATTAAAGATTTTCTGTTTTAAGGTTTTAATTTTAACCGTATAAAGTTGTGCAGCACTTTGTTATACAAAAAAAAGTTTAATTAAATTAAATTAATGTCTTCATTTGATTACCAGAAAATACACAGCACATAATTTGTGGGACATCTTTTCATAGAAATGAAATTAAAAAGAAAAAAAATAATATGGTTGTTTTTAATAATTAAATTTAAGTAGCTAGTAGCCTACTATCTAGTAAATATTACAGTATACAAACATCACAGACAATTGCAGACAGAGACCAGGGCAGCTCTGGCATAATGTCAATAACACTTCTATAAATGACTTACAGGTTATTTATAGTTATTTATGTAAATCCCTAAAGTACCGAAAAAGGTACCGTTGGGTACCGGTACCGGTATAATGTGAACGGTACCCAACCCCAGTAAGTATGATTTATTTTTCGTCGATGCGTTTTCCTGTAATATTTCGTATTGTTAATTGTACGTTGTAGCAAGGAAGTAAACAGAAGACAACGCTGTTTGGCTCAGCAAACCAGTTTGTTAAATGCTCATTCATACTTAAAGTTATCCGACAAACACCTAACGTTACAAACTTTTTAAAATCTCAACGGCGAACTTGGAATTAGTTTTAATTATTCTTTGATTAGAGCTTTTATGTATTGTTTATCTACTACAGGCATGCTAAACATGGTTCTGTGTTTGATTTGGCTACTATAGTAAAGCCAATGTTTAATGTTCGTTTTGGGTTAATAGTTCTTGCGACAGATATTTGGCTATAATCGTTCTAAAAATACAAAAGTAACAGTGCCATTCAATAGCGATCACTATAGATCCGCAATCTTTACTCAAAAAATCCCTTTGAGGACTGTAGTAGGCTATACAACAAAAAAACAAACCATTCTGAAACGTCGTTTAACAGCCGTTCTTGAACAGGTTCTGCTCGATCATCTTCACTAAAATGTTCTGGGTCCAATTCGGGCTCAAATTTGTATGGTTTTAATGATGCCATTGTTTCTAATACTACCAAAGCACAGTGTACCGGTAAAGGTAAGGGGCGTGACGTTTCCGAAAAACGTGCACTAGGCGGTTAGCGAATCACATATCATCAAATATCATCATTTTGCGTCATCTGATGATTTTTTGGCCAGAGGCTATAGACTACAGCCAGGAGAAAGAGCTAGTTCCGCAAGTTTTCAACCCACCCACAGGGGAGGGATCTTACTCACGGAATGTAAATGCGCATGCCCGCTGCCGCTCGGATCGTGCATTAATAACGGAGTGGTGTGGAGCAAAGTGAGCGTTTCAACTTTTCAATGAATTCCTATGAAAGTTAAGCTTCCATATGCGATCTCAAAACGCGCCAGACTGGACACGCGCTGAGAATGACAGCCGCGCTTACCTCAGCTCTTCTCTTGTGATGAATTAAATCTGACTCCTGCTGCGTCTGTGCCGTGCCTTTTGTTCGACTCACTCACACTTTATAGAAAAGATGCGTTCAGTTTTTAATTGTAGTGTCTATTCTCAAACTGAACAAAATTATTGTATTACTATGAAAAACAAAACGACGGTGGGGGCGGTGTAATGGTGGGCAAGTGATAACCAGTGGCCGTGGCTTTGGGAGTGGCCTCGTTGGGCAGCAAAGCAAGTGCATTCTGGGAGTTGTTGTCTTTCATCCACATGAGACAAATACATTTTCTGTCTTCTCAGTCTAGAAGGCACCAATTTCAAAAATAATAATCACATTTCAACTACATAAATGACCCAGTTTAAATACACATTCATCTTCTCAGCACTGAAGTACATTTTTAATGAATAGAAAGTTTAAAAGAACAGCAAAAAATGTTTTTGTAATGTTTTTAAATAGAATAAAAAATTAAAAAAAAAGTAACATTGTCTTAACTTTCATTTTGATCAATTTGGTTAAAAAAAAACCCAATTTGCTGACTTTAAACTTTTGAACAGTAGTGCAACTTTTTTTCTAGGAATGGCATTTTGATACAACTACAACAATTCAGTTCTTTTGCCCAATCCCTCATTTACCAACCCGAAAAAAAGGAAGTGGAGCTGACCTGATTGACAAGCCTTGTCCTCTGCTCTCCACACCACTGTGGCAGGGGATACTAACACACACACACACAACATAAAAAACAAAACATGGTGTTCTTAGTTTTTTTTTTTTTTTTTTTTATTAATACGCCTGGAAAAGATAGAATGTGTGAAGAGTTTACACAAGATATCCAAGCATGCTCATCTGAGAGATGAAGGCAATGTGATGTTTGCAGGTTATTGTGTACCTGGTAGGCATAAGTGGTCTGTGCATAGTTCATGGGCACTGGTGGGACCATAAATCCTGGAGAACTGGAGTAAGAATAAGGCTACAAAGAAAGAAAGACACAGGTAGAACATATCTTATGCATCCAAGGAATGTACAAAATATTTAGGAAGCACAATGTTTAAAGGGCTAACCAATGTGGTTAATATTTCTGTTCGGTTCACAAGATAACTATAAAACAAAAAAGGCTATAGTAGGGCTGTAACGATTTGACCAAAAATAAAAACCTCGATTAATTGAACATTTGACCTCGATTACGATTAATGAACGATTATTTTTCTTCTTTTTTCGCCCTCATAAGGTTTTTGAGTAAGTTCACTGATAAGGTTTGTACTGTAAATATTTTCTACTATTAAAGGTGGAATTTTTTTTTCTAATGAAAAAGTGCATTGTGATTTTAAAATACTTGAAGGAAACGGTTCATTTTCAGGAGTTATTGTCTATGGAGAAGATTTCTGTTTGTTGTACATCAGATACAGATAAATTAACACTGTAGGCCTACATTACATTTATTTGAATGCATTAAAGGGGTCATAGAATGACATTTTTGTACAAGTTAATATGATTCTTTAGTGTCTAAATGAAAAGTTTGTAATATACTTTCATTAAAAATTCTCATTAGTATTGTAAGAAAACACTCATTTTACCTGGTCAAAACCAGCTCCGTTTTCAGCAAGTCATTTCAGTGTATGTGACTTTAAATGATAATGAGCTTTGCTCACCCCGCCCCCTCTGCTCTGTGGGGCATTCGGTTCGACCCGACACAACACCACAACACACGTGGAGTGTTGCCTTGACAACATTTGAGGGTATATTTTCGAGAAATAATGGCAACGGGAGTCTCTGAGGACACATCTGAGCAACCTTATCAATTTGAACCGGACTCGGACCAGGAACAGATGACGAACCCATCGAAGTTCGAACAGGACGTTTCTGAATGGTTGGTTAACGTCATGTCACTTTGATCTATCTTTGTACTGGCAGAGTAGTGTAGTTGCTATGTGTTTACTGATGTGTTAGTTCATTGACAGATTGATGTTATGTTATAAGATTTTTTTTTTTTTACATTACTTCTTAATCAGTAACAGACACCGTTATAAACTATGTACAAAAGTAAGCTTAGTGTAGTGTTACCACGTTAACTTTATCACCCGCGTACAGTTTGTAATAACAAACATAACGCGTTGTTCATTATAAACGTGGGATTATGAATTATATTGAGAACGTCATACACAGAAAGCATGCCGTAATGTAACTTACCCTGTAAATTTTAGCCTCATTCATCGTGAAGCGTGCAAGCGATTTGCAAAGATTAATATAAAGGTTAATAAAACGTTACACTCACATCTTCTGAAGGTGCAGCAGGAACACAATCCTTTTTTCAAGAGCAGCTTATTAGCAAAACCTGCTTTATACTGACGCTCGTTTATAAAGCAGTCTGCTGAGAAATGATTCGCGCAAACATTGACGTTGATCGGGGGGAATACTCCCTTCTAAAACAAAACTCAGCAGCCACTGGGTCTTCAGCGGTTCGGATTTAGGAACATCAAAATGACTGCTGTGTTCGTTATTTCACCCAACAACACAACACCACAATCGCTTAGGCGCCATTCTGCTCCAGCGTATCAACAATGGCGGACTGATGACAGCTCGCTCAGGGCGGGTCTGTGTTGAAACGCTGCTGTCAATCAACAATCGTGGGAGGGGCGTACACCGTGTAAAGTCACACGGTCAGACGGCTCGATTTGAGACAGGGGAAAATATATAAGGAGATAAAAAAAAAAACACTGGATGTATTTTTATCATTATAGGATGGTTGTGTACAGGCACTGCCAACACACATTTCCGTATAATCAACTTGTAAAAGTGCATGTACCATTCTATGACCCCTTTAACAATATCGTTACATCCCTAATGCCTATAACGGTTGAGTTTCTAAGCTACTTTAGTGACTTTACTTTAGTCACAGCTTCTGTCTGAGTGTTCGTTTGTCAAAATATATCAGGCATTAGTTCAACATAATACACATCTGATGGTCAAAACTCGCTTTAATGTTCAAACTGGCAGGGCTTAAACCACCTACAAATGACAAGCTTTGTGAGGATGCAGGTGAAAGAGGTCTGCCTTCAGGGCGCGCGCGTTTTCAGAGACGCGACACGGCTCGGCTCTGTGTCACTAAAAAAAGCTGAGCACTGAACGGAGAAGTTTTCCGTATTGTTGTTGTTGAATAGTTCACAATCGCTTTAAATGTTGAAACTGGCAAGCCTTTAAACGCATTTAATTGACAAACTTTATGAGCACGAAAGTGAAAGCGGCTTCGGGGCTTGCGCGTGCCGTGTGTGTGTGTCAGCGCGTAGGCTATAAGAACAGCAATTAACTGACCTGTATAAACTGTGTAAAACATGCAGTTACTATAATGATTCTGGGTATCTATAAACACAGATAACTGCTCCTGCATCTCTGTGTGCCTTCAAACTGCACTTGATGTGACTGACGGGGCGGAGTCACGTGAAAACCGAAATAACCGACATGGGAAAAATACGTCGTTAGAGGTTCTGAATGTCGGTTTCGGTTATTTTTCGATTAATCGTACAGCCCTAGGCTATAGTGGCATTCATTATAAACAACATTGTACGGCTGTGCAGAAATATTGATACAGCTTTTTTTTTTTTTTTAAGTTTAAACGGATTTAAAATTACATTAAAATGTTATCAAATCCCTCGCGTGTCAAACAACCTCCTTCTATGGAGAACATGAACTTGTTTGTGGAGCATGTTTATGCTGCTATTTGTGGATGTAAAACATTTGTGGTATTTTTAATAGGAATGCCCCGATACAATTTTTTCTGAACGATCCCAAAAATTGCACACTTTTGTTTCAAAATGAAATGTAGAATTTCTATACTTCAGTGTTGAACTGATAAATCACGTGTGTTTAACACAATCTACTAAATACAGACAACTTCATTATAAAGAAAAACAACAAATAAAAAATAATTTAAAAAATCACAATCTATGACAAAAATACTAATATAAACTAAATGGTGGATTAACTAGATTAGTGGATAATTCAGCAGCAAAAGTTACTCTAGAAAAATCATGAGTGCACAATAATTGTAAAAAACTAAACATTTAGTGTGGAACAAACAAAAGTGAATAAGTGTAGCACTAAATCTGGTCAAATGTTACACGTAAAATACATTCATAAAAATAGGGCTTATATACTAAGAAATTAAAAGACATTTATTTCAAATGTATAGCACAGCTTTTTAATGAGGCAGCAATATATTATAGATAGGGGGGCAGAACAAGAAAGGCTAATAATAATAATAATAATAATAATCATCATCATTTCATTGCGCAAAAGTATTACAATACGAAAGGCTCCAATACTGAGCCGAACAAAGCACGTACATTAAAACGGCGTGTGAATTATCACGATTTTGAAAACTTTCGGTAAATCCTGTTTAGTCAGCATCATTCTGTCACAAGCGCAGCGTGCAACATTGTTTTTTGAATGAGAACAAATTAGGGCTGTAATCCACCAAAGAAAATCTTGGTCAACTGAGTTCCTTAACTTTTCGCCTAAAAATTACGTTAGGAAAAAACTTTAAATTAATTAGCTGCGCACTGTGCGCAGTACTTGGTGGCCTTGTTGTCTGCCTAAATTAATTATAAATAAACAAACTAGTAGGCTTTTTGCAGTATATTAAATCGTTTTTGACATTTTTATTTTGCACTGAAATGAGTCTGTCAGCTCTGACAGCGTTGCATCACGTGCACCTGCGCAATATCATAGCCTATGATTTCCGAAAATAGTGTGTTACTATGTTGTCAACTAGTGATATCACCACAAGAACTTTTGAGGAATATGCAACATAATTTAGACAATTGTTTGTCACATGTATTATAATAACTGACAGACACTATAATTTCAGCCGCTCTGTGCAGCTCGAACATAGGATCAGCTCAGCTTCGCGGCTGGGACACGAATAGACTATTAACTTAAAGCTTTAACTCTTAAACACAAAAGGCACGTCAAATTTAATAAAAAAGGAATATTAAACAAGCCAGATTAAGAGCAGAAACAAAATAAAGTGCATAACTGAAAAATAAAGCATAGGCTCAAAACTAATTTAAACAGTGGGCACAGCGCATCGGGCATTAGGCTCCAAATAAAAAATAATAAAGTGCCCAAATCCAATAAATAATACTAGAAATAAATTTGCAGTTTGCACAATAATAAAAGGGACGGGGGAACTCAAAACACACGGGGCAACCTAACGCAGACAAGTTAGCTTACTGTTTTTAGGTGATATGACATGTTTGTTGTCGAGCTGTGATATGCAAACTGTTGCTTGCAAAATTTGCATTCGACTTTTCCCCCCATTTTCTATTTAAAAAAAATGCTGCCACACTGCCGATGTCTTTGTTGACATGGTAGAAGAGGACTGACTAGGAAAATTTTCACAATTAAATTAATAGGCCTATACAGCGTACTTCAATCTATCTCTCTTCTCCAGTGGGTTGGGCTAATCCAAAAGAAGTGAAAACAAGGTTCTGAAGACAGCTGTTATCTGTGAAACAGGGCTCCTCTGAAAACACCCCCATTAGCAAATAGTGCTTTCCACCTGATGAAATTAACGTGGCCAAACTGATGAAATGAACGCGGCCAAAATAATGAAATAAATGCAGGAAAACTGATGAAATAAATGCTGCAAAAAAAAAAAAAAAAAAAAAAAAAAACGACCAATCAGAATTTTGGTCAAGCCAGAACGTATCGACTCATAATCGACTGGGAGATTACAGCCCTAGAACAAATGGCAAAAGGCAGTGAGCGCCGGGAGGCTTTTCAGCATTCTAAAATGAGCACATCTGAGGTGTGGTCATATTTTGGCTTTTACAAAAGTCCTGAGGGAAACTATCCTACTATATCGAAGATGGTCACCCTGTCTGCAGAACATGCAAAAATAAAGTCGCTGTAATAGGGGCAAACAATTCAAATCTGCGAACGCAAGGCAAGTGGACTTCAATACTAAAACTACGTCTGGAAAATAATAACGTGAAGCTTGAGCCAAAGACGAACAAACAAGTTCAGCCAAGACTAGAGTGACATTTAAGGGATAATAATGTATATACATTGTACACTTATTACACAGATTTTCTTTACCACATAAATAATTAGAGGGACATATTGAATTGAGATTAATGTTTTAAATCTTACTGTTTATAAATCCATTTTGTACATAATCGTCCAGACAAGATGATCACAAGAAGTTATAGCAATAATTATAGTAGTATTAAGTAATTTATAGTAAAGTCCTCTGATTTCATTTTTCAATACAATAAAAAACAGAGACGCAAGTTGCATATGAATGAAACGAGTGTGTCCGTTGTGATGCGTGGATGTGTGCTGTTATAATGCGTTGCTATTAGGGATGCACCGATCCACATTTTTTCACTTCCGATCCGATCCCGATACCTGAATTTGGATATCGGCCGATAACGATACTATTCCGATACCAGAGCTGTGTTTGCTTTAATATTATTATCATTATTGTTGATTTTATATGATGCTGAAATAAACTCCTCTCAACAGGCAAGTAATATATGTACGTATTAGGGATGAAACTAGGGCTGTACGATTAAGTAAGGAATAATTGACGACGGGCCGTTCAATTATAAGAATGATAATGCACACCCGAGGTGGTGATGCGGTCACGACGCGAAGCGGAGTGGCCGTTACACCTCGGGTGTGCATTATCATTCTAATAATTGAACGGCCCGAAGTCAATTATTCCGCTTATACTACGGTTACCACACCTCAAGACATCGATCCGATTATATATTTAATGGGATTCGTCCGGTTTTTGTACTTAAATCGCTATTGTGAGTAGGACTATTTCTTCCGCGTCTCATCCAACAGCTCTTTTGCTAGTTCCGAAACGTCATTTTAAAGCTGTTAAGGAAGGCTTGAGCCGTTGATAGCATTCTACTGCAGTTATTAATAAAGTTATTAGAAAGAGAGTGAGTGAGTGAGTGAGTGAGTGAGTGAGTGAGTGAGTGAGTGAGTGAGTGAGTGAGAGAGAGAGAGAGAGAGAGAGAGAGAGAGAGAGAAAGAGCGCTTGTGTGAATTAGGCTACCTCTGTGCGTCTCTAAACAGCGCTGTTATTACCTCGCTAGTGAAAAAATGTCACGTGTAGCCTTTAAGTTGCTCCACTATATGGGCTAACTGATCAAATCGTCAGGGCAGCGCTGACACCTTTTTGTGCAAACTGTAGTGCGTGCGAGCACGTGTGATTTCAGTAATGAGACAGAAAAGCTCGCCTTTGATGTCCGCTTCCCTTTGTTGTTTTTCATCTGGACTGTCTAATACTGCTGCCGCCCAGTTGTTGAACGTGTTATATTCACTGTAAATATTAAGATTTACTGTAGGAAAATCGTCTGTCATATTGTTGTTTTTTAGTCCTGTAATTTCCGTTATTACAGTTAACTATTTGAAGTAATATGGAACTGTAATGCGGTCAAGAGAGCTGCCTGGAACTACGTTCGCTGTGCATCTCCCAGAAAATAATTGCACACCTCCGAACGTTCATCAGCCAATCAGATTCAAGCATTCAACGGCCCCGTAGTATAATCAAAAAATAACCGAAACCGACATTCAGAACCTCTAACCGACGTATTTTTCCAATGTCGGTTATTTCGATTTTCACATGACTCCGCCCCGCCAGTCACATCAAGTGCAGTTTGCAGGCACACAGAGATGCAAGAGCAGTTATCTGTGTTTATAGATGCCCAGAATCACTATAGTAACTGCATGTTTTACACAGTTTATAGTATACAGGTCAGTTAAATCGCCGTTCTTATAGCCTATACGCGCTACACACACACACACAGACGGCGCGCCAGCCGCGAAGCCAGATCGCTTTCACTTTCGTGCTCATAAAGGAACTTACTCAAAAACCTTACGAGGGCAAAAAAAAAAAATCCGTTCATTAATCGTAATCGAGGTAAAATGTTCAATTAATCGAGGTTTTTATTTTTGGTCAAATCGTTACAGCCCTAGATGAAACTGTATGGAAATTTCACATCACGATAATAGTGACCCAAATTATCACGGTTATCAATTTATATTTGAAAATCAACAAACACAAAATAAATCAAACAGCTCTAAGCACTTTAAGCTAGATTCTGTGGGATTTCCTTCCTTATAATGGCCGTCGTCAATGGCAACGCATAATGCATAAATCTCTAATATTATATCTCTAATATCTCTGTAAATATATTCTCAAGCAATATTCTCAGTGTTCTATCAGATATGACATTTAAATCTAGCATAGTTTGTGTAAGAACCCATACAGTATCCTAGTGAAATAAAGCATATATTTTCATATGATTTGACAGTTTATTTTATTAAATATCAAAAATCCAAAAGGTGTGCATCATAGTCATAAAACGGACTGTAAAGTGTTCATCTAGGTGTAAGGTAGGCTAAGTCATTCTCTTCTAATGCCATTTAAGTTAGAAACGTGTATAGCCTACCAATGTTTTATGTAACTTTAGAGACGGTCCCTAGATTTGCGAACGTCAAGCCAACCTAATGCCAGTCATACAAGATGCGCTATGGTTCTGCTGTGTTTGTTTGAAACTATTTTCGGTGCTGAAATATAACAAAAACAGTCCAGCACTGTATGATGAATGAATCTCCTGCGTACATCGCATGTTTATCTCTGCTTTGAGTGTAGATTTCAGTGAGTGAGAGTGGCGCACGCTCTGAACAAAACTCCGCTAATCTGAACGCCTCTGATCATTATATTCATAAAATCAATAGAAACGTGTGATTGGTTATAATGCGCAACGCGATTACAGGAGATGGCTTTCGAGAAGACCATAATAAGTTCAAAGTGGCTAGTGTGAGTGTTACACGCCGGCGATTGTTAATGTCAAGCCCTGATTATTATCTCTTAAATGTCACCCTAGTCTTGTCTGAACTTGTCTGCTTTTTTAAATGTTTGATTGCGTTCGTTGTGTTGTACGACGCGAGGGAGCTTCCACCTCTCTGAATTACGGTTTTGCAAACATTGTCTTGCTCTGCGGTGTTTCCAGTGTGAAGTATTTCCACGCAGCTGACATGTTGGCTAGCCACAATGCTGCTCAATGCTATCCTGCAATCTGGCTGCAAACTGCGGAATGGATTTCCTGAGCAGGGCGTGTCTCATAACTCTGTGTCTCATTGAGCCGCGCCTCCGTTCAGGAAATCCATTCCATAGTTTGCAGCCAGCTAGCAGACAAGCCAGCGGGAATCACTTTTGGAGTAATTTCAGCAGACAACGTTATAGCGCAGACATGGCTCATGGATATCAGATTTCTCCGCAGGTTGGATCGGGAAAATCCGATACGTGAATTACGCTGGTATCGGTCCCGATACTGGATCAGATCGGCCCCATCCCTAGTTGTCAGTCAGGAAAATAATCAAAATTAACAAAACGCTCATAACAATTCTCCACCAGATTTTCTATCCTGCACGCAAGTTCACGCCAACTTAAAAACTTGCATACACAAGCTGAGACCTGACGTGAGATTTGATCATAGCCACTGCTCACATCCATATTGATAAATGCCAAGTTTTGCATGGAAATGTACCTACGCTCAATTTTCTGTCGAAGTTAGTTTCGTAAATCAGGGCCATTATGTTTATACACAGCGTGTGATGTGTTACCTGCATGTATTGATTCCCTCCATTGAAGACAGGTGAGGGCGGGGCCAGGCCTGGAGGACAGCAGCTGCAATACACATATGGAGTGGGGCTGACCCACTGTGATGGACCAATCATTGGAGACGACACTGAACCTGGAAATAAGTAAGATTCCAAAATATTTTAAAATGTTCAGTCGTTAAGATTTCATTAATGATTTCAAAATAAATTAAAAAACATTTGAATGTCCACTACCAATCCTTGAAATGACTAAAAACAAGCAGTTACAAATGACAAGAAAGTACAAACGTCTCTGAGACCATTTAAAATGTGCATGTGATATAGACTTTACATGACTTTTTGTACAAGACAGACCTAATAGAAAGCAAAGCACAAGGACTCACGAGAACTTCGCTCTTTCATGATGGCAGGTCCCAGTTTGAGTTTTTTCCCTTTAAAACTGATCGGCTGCTGTAAAAGAATTAAAATATACAAGATGTCACTCTGCCATCATACCTCCAACACCCAGACAGAAATTAGTGAAGTCAGGTAAAAGTGACCTTACATCAACGATAGTCTGGATATCAACGTCATCGCTGAAATAAACGAAACCATACCTGGAAGTAGAAGGTGAGCAACACATCAGGGGTATAAATGAGCAGGTATGAATGTTTCCTGAAAACGGTTTCAAAGTAATATTGTATAAGGACCGTTTACCCCCCAAAAATGACAATCTGTTATTTACTGATCCACATGTTGCTCCAAAATGACTATTGTAAATGACAAAAAAACATTTGGATGGCTTAGTCAAGTGCACAAGTGTGATACAACATTATAGCAGGGCAGATCCAATAGTTTTAAACTTTAACAGAGTACCCGCCTTCAAGGAAGTAAACGCTTGTCAATGGAGAGTGGCTAGACTCTCTGTACAAATGAAATGTATAAGAGTCTGGTAAGACCAGGGTAATTTGACGTGGTCCTTCTCACAAAAAGTTTAAGGATTTGTAAATCCAGAGAAAATAATGGCTCGTCCCTTGTCATTGTCGCCTATCAATAACTTAATATCCACGCTTACCTCGACAGTATGCAAGTAATGCAACATGCAAGTAACTGTTCATTCTAATGTCTGATCTGAAATGTAATGATTCATGTACAGTCAGATGTTCTTTGTCTGTCAGTAAATCAAACCAGTGACTAAACGTAAAATAATCTGTTATTTAACAGTGATTAAATTCCATAAAAGAAAGCGATTAAAGAAAGCTCCCTTTGCAATCGTTGGAGCAGCGCGCTGAACCTGTCAATCAAACAACGAGATTTTATCAATGATGCGTTTATCAGTGACTCCCGTTTTATTCAACGAATCTCTTAACTGCATCACATTTGCACTGTTAGTGAAGATGAAAGCCTTCTTTGTACAGAAACTGAGTTGCAATGATGACATAACTGCTTTTAATATAATGACATAGATCTAAATATAATGCCATAGATCTAAAGGTAATGCAGTAGATCTAAATGTAATGCAACACTTTTCACGATTAGTTAACCATGAGCGCTGTAATAGAAAAACACGCTAAAAGAGAGAGCAATACCATTTCAAATGGAAAGACGTTAGCCAATCACAGCAGTGGACGTTTACACTGAACTTGCAGCAGACACGCCCCTTAAAACAGCGTTCAGAGCAGAGGGCTAAAATCAGGGTAGGAAAAATGCCTTTTATTTATAAATTATGACACTTTTTGATGTAAAAAGCATTAACATTATAAGTGCACCCCAGGAAACATCATTAAACAATAATACAAAGCAGTTCATGACTCCTTTAAGATATATGAATGCCGAAAACGTTGAGGTACCGTCGTAGTAGTTTCGTGCGCTCGTGAACGTCATGGCAACACAAAGTACCTCACCCAGGAAACAATTAATATAATGCATAAAAGCACGTAACTAACGTAAATCAAGCAAGCTAGTGTGCATTGGCCACGAACTGTTGGCGAAATAACTCATTAGCGGACTGAAAAGGGGTGGTGGTTGCACCCTTGTTTTTATATTAATCATAATGACCTTGCAGATTGATGAATCGTTCTATATATACTGGTTTTGCATTGATGTAAAGATTGACATGACTAAAACTTGATATTTGCATCTGAACATTGCTTCCAACAAGCACGAATTTAAAAGAAAACATTACTAAATTATCACACATAACATATATACAGGGAGTGCAGAATTATTAGGCACGTTGATTTTCTGATCATATTTTTTTTTCCAGGCACAT
Organism: Gobio gobio; assembly: GCF_949357685.1. Taxonomy (NCBI): domain Eukaryota; kingdom Metazoa; phylum Chordata; class Actinopteri; order Cypriniformes; family Gobionidae; genus Gobio; species Gobio gobio. The sequence continues at coordinate 36,000,351 of NC_137104.1, forward strand.
TTGACCAATTCCAAACCACAGTAATCCTAATAACTACTATTGATTTAGTATTTAATAATGTATAAGTGATATATAATTGTTCATGAAGGCTGGAAATGAAAATCACCTTATATTCAGGTGTGCAGAATTATTAGGCATGTTTTCTTTTACAGATAAATTGAGCCAAAAAAGAGATTTAACTCAGACTGAAAAGTCAAAAAGTATTAAATGCCCATGAGAAGGATGCAATACTAATGCAATACTAGACATTGCAGTTAAGGCATGACCATTGGACAGTGAAATGCTCGTTGGGTCAGCAGGATCTGACAAAAACAGGTGGTGAAGAAAAGACACCTGTTAACTGCAAAAGAATTAAGAATTAAGGTGAAGAATTAAGGGTGAAACCATCAGGAACCCTTTAGTCTCCAGCGCCACCATTTTCCAAAGCTGCAACCTACCTGGAGTCTCCAGAAGTGCAAGCTGTCAGGATCTCAGAGACTTCAGTTAGGTAAAGAATCCTAAAAAATGACCCCCACTAGATAAGAATCACAAGCTGAAGTGTTGTAAAATACATGAAGAAGGTTTTTTTATAGGCTTTATGGACAGATAGGTTGAGAGTGACTCTTGAAGGACCAGCACCACATCCTCTAGTACCACTGTTTGAAGAATTCATCTTCCAGAATCTGCCAGTACGTTTTGGGAGTTCATTTTTAGTCCATCTCTGCAAAACGGACTTCAGAATGGACTAAAATGAACTCCCAAAACGTACTGCCAGATTCTGGAAGATGAATTCTTCAAACAGTGGTACTAGAGGATGTGGTGCTGGTCCTTCAAGAGTCATTCTCAACCTATAAAACCTATAAAAAAGCAGGCTTCATGTATTTTACAACACTTCAGCTTATGATTCTTATTTAGTGGGGGTCATTTTTTAGGATTCTTTACCTAACTGAAGTCTCTGAGATCCTGACACCTTGCACTTCTGGAGACTCCAGGTAGGTTGCAGCTCTGGAAAATGGTGGCGCTGGAGACTAAAGGGTTCCTGATGGTTTCACCCTTAATTCTTCACCTTAATTCTTCATTCTTTTGCAGTTAACAGGTGTCTTTTCTTCACCACATGTTTTTGTCTGACCCTGCTGACCCAACGAGCATTTCACTGTCCAATGGTCATGCCTTAACTGCAATGTCTAGTATTGCATTAGTATTGCATCCTTCTCATGGGCATTTAATACTTTTTGACTTTTCAGTCTGAGTTAAATCTCTTTTTTGGCTCAATTTATCTGTAAAAGAAAACATGCCTAATAATTCTGCACACCTGAATATAAGGTGTTTTTTATTTCCAGCCTTCATGAACAATTATATATCACTTATTAGGGGTGTAACGATTCATCTACTACATCGATGTATCGATTTATTTTCCTATGATCTAACTACATCGATCTGTGCTCGGCAAGATGGCCTTCCGGACGACATATATCGATCTAACATCGTTTTAAAAGGTAATCAATCGATTGTATCGATCATGGGAAATAACGCATTGGATTTAAGCACGTCAGACTTTATATGGATATATGATAATGATAAAGCCGTTAAACGTTACTCGATTAAGTCTGCCTATCTGTGACATCATCGCAACGCACGCACCAGCAGCAGCGCAAAGAAAACAAAACAGCATGGCGGATGACAGAGAAGCCAACGTGCGAGAAATTATCAAGCCACCAGGAGAAAGAGCTAAGTTAGTAACGTTTTACCTGTACTTTCAACCCTTGCTTGTCACCTGTGCATTCCTGGCCCCAGTGTGCCTGCAGAGCGAGTTTTAGTACTGCTGGCGACATAGTGAACGCACAGAGAAGTGTTCTGCGGTCAGATCATGTTGATATTTTTGAAAAAGAAATCTGTAGAGTCATTGAAGAGTAGTTGGTTACATTTTATCTTTGTTAAATATTGTTTGTTTATTAAACTGAGAGTAGTAGCAGGTTCAGCCAGTTTATTCAACCTGAAGAAATGTTGGTTGCACTTTATTTTTTATATTAATATTGTATTTGTATTATTTTAATGTTGTAAAACAACAGCAAAAGTAGCAGGTAAACCTACTATTAATTAAACCTGAAGAGTAGTTAGTTGCACTTTATTTTTTATACTAATATTGTAATATTTTTATGTTGGAAAACAAAAGCAGAAGTAGCAGGTTAACCTACTGTTGAAATGTTGGTTGCACTTACTGTGCTTTTATTGAAAATGTATTGAAAATTGAAAATGAGAGCAGAAAAGGTTAACTTCCTTTTAATTCAACCTAAACTGTTGGTTGCACTTTATTCAAATAAAATTTGAATGCATTTGCCATTAATTGTTGTTTACTTGTTTGTTTATATCCATAATTAATTGATACCTGATTCCCTTACAAGAAACAACAGGAATCTAGGAAACTTCACCTGCATTGAGCAGTCTCCAGATATTTATTTCAGTCACACAATTTTTGGCTAAAAAGTTACTGAATCGATTTCAAGTCACTGAATCGTTTCGGATCGTATCGTTCTAAATGAACCAATATCGTCCTTGAATCGTATCGACAACCTCAAATCGTGATACGAATCGAATCGTTGTTAAAACGAATCGTTACACCCCTATCACTTATACATTATTAAATACTAAATCAATAGTAGTTATTAGGATTACTGTGGTTTGGAATTGGTCAAATGTGCCTGGAAAAAAAATATGATCAGAAAATCAACGTGCCTAATAATTCTGCACTCCCTGTATAACAAAAGGTTTATTGCCATGGGTGTTATTTTATTAAAGTAATATTTCCATGACAACGCATCATGCCCGTGACACCGCAGCCACAATAGCGCTATTAGGCAGATGTATCTTTTATTCAAAATATTAATAAACTGGCTGGCTATGTCATCAACTACCTGATATGCTGATTCTCAAATACATGTATGTGAATGCGTTTTGTTGTTGAAAAATATAATGATCATGTTAGTTGATCTATAATGCACGACAGGCCATGTTAGGTTGTGCTGCAGTTCAGAGAATCGGATCTGTCAGATTTACCATACTTCAATTCATCCACTTCTCCTGAAATACAAGAAAGTAAGTGGATGAAGAATAGAGTAAACTTTATAGTTACTAACACAATGTGTCTCTGATATGAATATACACCATTGTGATGTATATGAATATATCACAATGGATTGTTGTTGCCGCTTCCACAGCCATCTTTGTGTATTTTACAAACTATAAATGTATAGTTTTGCTAGTACTTGTGTATTTAAATGTGAAAAACCTTATGTGGTTGAAAACTGAAACTGAATGGTTGTTATCAAGCGCTGAGCGTCCATCTCTGTCTGGCAGCCAAAGCGCAAAAGCATTATGCGACAGTGTCAAATTTTAACTCGCACATTACATAGATATTTCTGTCTGCTTTTCAGGTGGTTGACGCAACATTTTCCGTCGCAAGCTCTGTCCGCTGGTGGGAGTGTGCTCACCGGTGTGTGCGCGCGCATCGGGGCGGAACTCCATGCGCAATACAGAGAGCAGCAGAGAATTGTAAACGTGCGACCATGTAGACAGAAATGACATGCCGTCATGTAAATAAAGTTTAGTTTTTTTTAATAAAAGAACAATGTATAGACTATGGATGCCGCAAATCTCAATATAATATTGAACCGTTCGGTACGGCATTCACAGTTCAATACGCGCTTGTGAATTGCGTTTTTCGGTTTTGCATTTGATTAATTATTTTTCTACACATTCTATCATTTGCCTCCATCCCAATATACTGAACAATGCGACATACATTCACATCACACGTTAGTGGTGGAGTTATACTCATGGAACACCATAGTTATTCACAATCAAGAAAGTTAATTTGCATACGTTTTAAAGCCTTGCGTTTAGGGCACCATGCGCTTTTCCGAGCGCGCGCACTAAAAGCCTGTCAAACAAGTGATTACTGGACTAAGTGGTCTTACAGCGCGAATACTGTCAAATACACACAAGGTTAACATAAACACAGTCGGTTATGTCTAAAGTGAAAGTAAAATCGGCATGTGTCTGTATATTAGATGCGTGCAAGTCTTAAATTGACAGCAGGCAGCCTAGTGAACATGCTGTCCTTAAAGGGACAGTTCACCTCTAAAATGATGTCATTATTTACTCATTCTAATGTTGTTCCAAACCTATATTCATTTCTTCTGTTGAACACAGACTGTTGAATACCAGACAATTGATGGTAGCCATTGACATCCATATTATTATTTCCTACAATGGGGACCAGCCACTGTTTGGTTTCCAACATTCTTCAAAATATATTTTATGTCCAACAGAAGAAATTGATTTATTCAGGTTTAGTTTAAAAAAACTTGTGCGTGAGTAATCAATGACAGAATTTTCATTTTTGAGTAAACTATTCCTTTAGTGGTTAACCCCTAGGAGTCTGAGCTGTTTTGGGGCCCTTTAGAAGTTTTGACATGCGCTTACATTTGTGCTGTTTTCAGTTGCTTATAAACACATTGATGGCAAAAGTGTAATTACACTGTATTCAGCACAAACTAGGATACCATAATATGTGAGCAACATGTATGTACATGCTTGTATTTTTGAGAGAATGTTTATGCATGATATTTGAAAAAAAAAAAAAAATTAACGTTTTAAAACACAAAATTGATTTGTGTTCACAAGAGTTTTTGCTTTAAACTGATGTGAGAATCATTGAGCATACTCATTCACATAAAACAATACATTAATTTACAATTTGTAAAACACTTTATTTACTAACCAAGTATGCGAGGAGGCGTGAACGAACCATGAATAATGCTGTGATTCACAGCTGAGAGACAAAGGCGGCATAATGAGCTGCATAATAAATGAGCGACAGATACTAGATTTTAGGTTTACTAGATAATAGGGCTGTAGCGATACACTAATCTCACGATACACGATATTCAGCTCACGATACGATATATATCACGATATTCAACCAACGATACGATTCGATATAATTCGATACACTTACATCATTTTCTGAAAGATTTAAAGGGGACAGAGTGATTTTGGTGACATCTTGTGAGTGTTTCATTTACTTGGATTGAATTAACTGAAAACTAAAATCAATTACACAATATATGTCTCTGACTGGACAGAGAGTCTACAGCTTGCAAATGCTGGACAAAATGAATCAAAGAAATTTAGTTCCAAACTGTAGCTTACAAGCCTTTGAAAAGTAAATAAAGTGCAGTATTGCAATTAACAATGGAGTTTTAAAAATTGCAGCAAATGGCCTGTCCTGAACAGTTTCTTTGACAGCTTTTTTAGCTTGACACTGACACTTGGTAGTATTCCCAGAGTATTTCACTGTAAGAGTCGGTTTTGGTGCTAAGACAAAAGCTGAGCTACACACCTCAGTAATTGAACAATAAAAGTCACTAATCTTGAGGAAAAGATCTCACAGAAACTGTGACAACACCCTGACAAACATTCCTCCCCCCTCCCCATTTTGCCCTCTCCTTGTCCTGGTTTCAAGTCACCAAATGCAGATATATCAGTGATGATGTTATTTGTAAATTTATTGTTTTATCCTTTTCATGTTTGATGTCTTTTTAAAGGTCTCAGTGCGAATGGTAAAATGGTCTCAGTTTCACTGCAGTCAATGGTAGTATTAGAAAGATTGGAAAACTAATGAGAATTCAGTTCTCCTTTGAGTAGTCTCTTCAAAGATATCTGATCCACTCCCCCAAAACCAGGTGGGGGTGTTGCAAATATTTGCAGCCCTTTTGTTCTAGTTGGAGTATTTAAGGCTGGATGTTCTAACTCTCTGGGGGAATATTCTGCAATCAGACCCCCCGTGCAAACTGCATGTAGATGTGCCAGACATGATGACTCTTTTAAATTATTTTCATATTGCTTTGCAATTGTGTTTTATGTTTTTACGCTGATCAGTTGTGTACCATGGATTCTTGTTTACGTATTTACTTTTCCTGTCTGGCCAAAATAAATGTTAACCTTCATTTCTCTTGTATGGTTCCGAAATCATTATTCTAGTATGGATCGATGTAGAGTCCTTTATTACCGCAAAATCTAGGGTTATGATAGATCACACCGATGACGCCACGACTGAAGCATGGAGCGCAGCGTGCGCGATATTCCGATTTCTGACTATCGCTGGGTTAGCACGTTGTAGTCCGTGAATATTACTAAAATTACACTTTTTGTTGAGTGAGCATGTGCAACCACTTAAAGGTAAAATATTCACCCTGCACCCTCTGACTAATCACAGAAGTAACCGTTTTGTGCCCGTGAGCGCGCGAAATCCGGACGCGTCATGTCTCTGTGCGATTTAGGGTCTCTCGATGAACGAATATAAAAACTAGGAAGATATAAAGAAAATCAACGATCTAAATTAAATCGCAACTAATCGTAAAATCAGCTGATAAACTCTAAATGTAGCACACTTTATGGAGTCACTTAGAATTGGAGTCAGATAAAATTATTAATGGAGTCAGATTTAAAATGAGATATCAATAAATTAAAAGAACTTCACCGAAAGGCTGAAAAGGCTTACACGCAGAATTCCTTTTGACCACGTCATTAGTTTTCGGTTTTTGGGCTAATGGATGGAGATTTACATCACGTTTGTGTCACAGCTTGCAAACCGCGATGCTTTGTCCAAGTCAAGGGTCTCCAACTTTTTTTCATTTGAGAGCTACTTTTTAAAAATGAAAGTCACATAGAGCTATTATATAATAGGGATGGGCATTTTTGTCAATTTCTCATTTCGATCATCGATAGGTCTCAAAAACGAGTACTCGAGTAATTGGGGGCGGGGCATGTGCAGGGGGCGGGGCATGTCCGTTATTGAGATAATGAAAACTGTTATGAAAATGGTTGTTGACAAATACAAACGTGACATGAAAACAGGTATATGAAAACATGAACATATAAAACAAAAAATAACTGCTTGATTATGATGCATAAATGTCTTTGAAAAAGAAACATCTTTATAAAAAGGACTCAAATAACCAAGTCAGTAATATCGAGCATTGTCTTTGAGCTGAAACTGTGGAATAACACCACCCTGCAGAGCTTGCTAGCTGGTTAATAAACTCAACCAAACGTACCCCATATCAATGTTAATATGAAGATTATTATGAACCTATTACGACATAAATCAACACAAAAGGACGTGAATGCGCACGTGAACTTCAGCGTGCTAGATTTTACAGGCGAAGGGTTTGAAACGGAACATTTTGAATGCGCTCTTCCCTTAACCACGCTGATACACGGACAACGAAAGCACACAGAAACAACATTTTATTAAAATCCTGTTCTCATTATAATGCTTTGACAGATTGACTCTGCACATCATGCACTTAATTGTATTATTCATGATCGAAGCGTTTACAGACATCACTGCGCGTTTTCAAACTCATAACGAAAAACAACTTTAAATAAACTAGGTCTACTGTTAAAAAAAATACGAGAACAGTATAGCACTGCTGCATTACTAATGTCAATGATTCTGAGAAAGAAATAGCCTATCTGAAAAGAATATCTGTCTCTAAACCATGTCGAGCTCGAGCATTAATGCATTTGAGCTGAAACTGAAGAGAATGAACAGCCGGTATAACGGCAGCGCGTTTCTATCTTATTAAGCTCAACCAAACGCGTTTTATATTAGATTAATCAGATAAACAACATAAAGGTAATCTTCTGCATCTGCAGAAAAGGACGCGAATGCGCACATGAACTTCACGCGCTAGTCTGAGTGTTCTCGCTAGTTTCTCTGAGGATAAGCTGATAAACAGGGAACTAAGCACAGATCATTTAGCAGCATTTTCCACGGTGTTCTCATTATAATGCTATGACAGATTGGCACTGCACATCTTGCACTAACCATTTAATGATCAGTGATTCCAGACATCACTGCAGTGCACGCCTCTTCACTTTATTTCGCCGCGGTCATGAGGCGTGCTGTATAACGCCAACCAATCAGACCTCCGGTACCGCGCAAAACGACGCAATAACCAATAAAAAAAGAGACAAATATTTTTTTTTTCAGGGCGATCATCGTTCTCATGATCGATGATCGCTGTCACGTTCGAGTACTCGATTACTCGACCACTGTTGCCCATCCCTATTATATAATACTTAAAACTCTTAAATAATGCATCATAATTCTCATATTAACAACTATCCAAACTGTTTTACACCTGAAAGAGTATAGTAGTAGTTCCAGTAGTCGGTACAATTAGGGATGGGCATTTTTGTCAATTTCTCATTTCGATCATCGATAGGTTTCAAAAACGAGAAATCGATTACTCGGGGGCGGGGCATGTGCAGGGGGCGGGGCATGTCCGTCATTGAGATAATGAAAACTGTTATGAAAATGGTTGTTGACAAATACAAACGTGACATGAAAGCAGGTATATGAAAACATGAACATATACAACAAAAAATAAATGCTAGATTATGATGGATAAATGTCTTTGAAAAAGAAACATCTCTATAAAATGACTGTCTCAAATAACCAAGTCAGTAATATCGAGCATTGCATTTGAGCTGAAACTGTGAAATAACACCACCCTGCAGAGCTTGCTAGCTGGTTAATAAACTCAACCAAACGCACCACATATCAATATTAATATGAAGATTATTATGAACCTATTACAACATAAATCAACACAAAAGGACGTGAATGCGCACATGAACTTCAGCGTGCTAGATTTTACAGGGGAAGGGTTTGAAACGGAACATTTTGAATGCGCTCTTCCCTTAAAGGGGGGGTGAAATGCTGTTTCATGCATACTGATCTTTTTGCACTGTTAAAGACTTGGATTCCCATGCTAAACATGGACACAGTTTCATAAGCTAAGGTGGACGTTTGATGGGAGTATTTCTTTGCCAAAATTAGTACTTCCTGTTAGTCATAAGTTTCGGAAAGTTTTTTTCGATCATGGGTCCGCTTGACGTCAACAGGGCGGAATTTCCTTGTATGGGCCGTACGGACAATTCTACCGGAAGAGTGCGCGCGAGAGAGAGAGAGAGAGAGAGCGCGTGAAAGCAATAGGCTACGCCCATTAAAGCGCTGGCTCGTACAGATGGAATTTGCTTTTCCGGATCAGCAACTGAGTTGCGCAAATATTTATGTCTGTTCCCTGCATTTCGGTGCCGATTGTTTTATAAACAAGGCCCAGTTCGACGCCGGATTTTCAGATCGCCTAATACTGAAGGATGGAGCGGTCCCAACGATAAAGGTCCCAACGTTGGAACCGCAGGTTTGACTGCTTCAAATGTCTGTTTTTGCCTATGCCCATCAAGTAGCCCAAACATGATCACGTATTGATCAATGGAGCATGCGATGTATAGTGTGTACATTTGTTTAGCTGGCCACTATATGTGTATGTTTGTGTATTGTAAAAGCACTCCAAACAACAATACACAAAGAGTGGGGAAATATGTTGAACTAAATAAGCGCGCTTCTTCATTCAAATGGGCTACTTTTCCATGTCTTTCTATGTAAACACTAGCCTGACGCGCAAAACCAGTCCGCTTACTACAAATCATGTCTACACAAACCACGCGTAAACACACACACACACACACACACACACACATTGTAACACTCGCGCTTGACATGGTGTTCCAAATAACACAAGCCGCTAAACATATTATATAGTTAGTGTAACTTATACCACATAGTTGACGTCCTGCTCTAGCCGTTTTTGCTGCTGCTCCTGTTCAACTTCAGCCTCTGGATCTGATTCCGGATCATAGATGTATGGCTGTATCTGATTAAAAGCCATTTTTTATTTTGAATAAAGTTTTTCCCTGCTTTTAGGGATGACGCAGCTTTCAGACGCACTCAACACAGTAACAGCGGCGCGCGCTTGACATTCTTTAGCTCCGCCCACACGATACGCCCCCAGCCGCACGGCTTTTTCCGGAAAGACTCGGAACAGCGCATCTTTCTTTTATAATTATAATAAAAATAAATACTTTTCGGAGATATGCAGGATGCAATGCTACTCTATAGGTACTCAAGATTGACATGAGACTGACTGAAACTGAGTGTCCCCCCCCCCCCCTTTAACAACGCTGATACACGGACAACGAAAGCACACAGAAACAACATTTTATTAAAATCCTGTTCTCATTATAATGCTTTGACAGATTGACTCTGCATATCATGCACTTAATTTTATTATCCATGATCGAAGCGTTTACAGACATCACTGCGCGTTTTCGAACTCATAACGAAAAACAACTTTAAATAAACTAGGTCTACTGTTAAAAAATACGAGAACAGTATAGCACTGCTGCATTAGGCTACTAATATCAATGATTCTGGGAAAGAAATGGCCTATCTAAAAATAATTTGACTGTCTCTAAACCATCATGTCGAGCATGAAATATGCGTTTGAGCTGAAACTGAAGAGAATGAACAACAGCCGGTATAACGGCAGCGCTTTGCTAGCTTGTTAAGCTCAACCAAACGCTTCTTATATTAGATTAACCAGATAGACAACATAAAAGTAATCTTACAACGTGCATTTGCAGAAAAGGACGCGAATGCGCACATGAACTTCACGCGCTTCTCGCTAGTTTCTCTGTGGATCAGCTGATACACGGGGAACTAAGCACTGATCATTTACAGCATTCTAATTTCCATCGTGTTCTCATTATAATGCTATATAGGCTATGACAGATTGGCGCTGCACATCTTGCACTAACCATTCAATGATCACAGTGATTCCAGACATCACTGCAGTGCACGCCTCAGTTTCACTTTATTTCGCCGGTCTGGAGGTGTGCTGTAAAACGCTAACCAATCAGACCTCCGGTACCGCGCAAAACGACGCAGTAACCAATAAAAAAAAAAGAGACAAATATTTTTTTTTCAGGGCGATCATCGTTCTCATGATCGATGATCGCTGTCACGTTCGAGTACTCGATTACTCGACCACTGTTGCCCATCCCTAGGTACAATACAACTATTTTTTTAAAAATAAATGTTTATTATATATGATGATAATCATAAGTAAATAATACATAAACATGTAAAGGCTGTATGCTGTTTAAAAGTAAACATTGTTTATAAATGAAAGATCAAGTGAAAAATAAGCTACCATTAATAATTACATTATTATTATTATTTATTTCATAATTATTATTATTATTATTAGTAGTAGAGACGTATTATTATTATTACATAGAGACGTAGCTAAATTTACTGTAGGCTACAATCTGTAGTCAATCTCTTCACGTTAAACCGAACATTTATTTTGACGGGTTGCCGTGAATACCGGTGTCTGTGTTCATGATATGACAGAGGGTGTGCGTATCATTCAGCTCCCTAGTTCAGTCAGGGCTCAGATCAGGGATCAGCCCATTGACTTATGTCCTGATCAGTGCCCTGACTACTGAACCAGGAGCTGATTGAGACGCACCCAGTTCTCTCATATGAAACGGTAAATTCTCATGAAGTGACGGTTTATGCGTTCGTGTCGGCAGAAACTACAAGAGCGAGTGCGGCGCCTGTCATCCACATAGACGCAGAACATGCAGGAGTAATATTTAAATAGTATTTTTAATATTTAAATATTATATTTACAGACACTAGTATATATATATTTGGCTTCAGTCTGGAGCCCTGCGCTTAAATTAACACGGAAGCGACTGAACGCAGCTGCTATGGTGAGCTATTTTTAGAACAGACCCGCGGCCAACTCGTGTGGTCCTTGAGGGCGACTCATGTTGTTGACCCTGAGTCTAAGTCGTCGCTTTCCTTCTTTTTAAACCCAACGTGCTCCCACACATCTGCTTTTAAGCATGTAGGTGCTGGATTTATATTCGCCGCCATTTTCTTGAATCTCCCGGCTCTGCCTCCGTAAACAAGAAGAGGTAGACGTCAGCGTTTTTGTAAAGTTAGTAGTATGGGTACCTTGCTCTACAGCGGTACTAGCGGCTGGCTGACCAAATCGCTCTTCCTGCTACGCAAATGGGGGTAAACACGGAGATTTGAATGGGACTTATGTATCGATACTTTCTTGGGAGAAAGGATTAGACCTTTCTTGGATGCTGCTTTTGTACCAAATCATAATTACAATCACCTGTGGACATCACCTGTTTCAAATCACATCATTATTTAACCATTTTACCTCATTACTAGCCCTAAATTGCTCCTGTCCCAACTTTTTTTGAAATATGTTGCAGGTCTGAATGACAGGAAAGGATGCATATTTACAAATGACATGAAGTTGACCAGACAAAACATGAAATATTTTTGTGTTCATATTGTCTGCAATGAAATACAAGTCAAAGTAGAGAGAGAGAGAGAGAGAGAGAGAGAGAGAGAGAGAGAGAGAGAGAGAGAGAGAGAGAGAGGAGAGAGAGAGAGAGAGAGAGAGAGAGGAGGAGAGAGAGATGAGAGAGAGAGAGAGAGAGAGAGAGAGAGAGAGAGAGAGAGAGAGAGAGAGAGAGAGAGAGAGAGAGAGAGAGAGAGAGAGAGAGAGAGAGAGAGAGAGAGAGAGAGAGAGAGAGAGAGAGGCTGAAGATCGCACATCATGTGCGTTTTCTTTAATTGTAAAAAGCACAACAATTTGTTTTTATTGTGACTGTACACAAAAAAAATTAAACTTAAAGATGAACTATGTAGGATTTTTGCAGTAAATATCCAAAAAACCACTAGGCCAGTGTTATATATTTTGTTCAGTTGAGTACTTAGAATATCCCACGTTTCCAACTATTTGTAAATCGTGAGAAATTGCTATTTTAACCAAGGAACCGGGACGTGTGAGCTATGCGTTTGAGGCAGTCGCCTGTCGATTGCGTCATATCTGCGTTACCCTCGGTTTTATTTAGCAGAAACGCTGTACTCTTACTGCAGTGTGAACAAGTGTCATAGCAGCTGCCGAGCGAACGTCATAACTTCCTTTTCAACACACTCAGATATATCTAATACGATAAACAGAGTTGTGCTACCTCATACTCATGACTGGAAAAGAGGAAGTGGCACCGGCAACCGTGTCATAATAAAAGTCCCGCCGGCGACTATGCCATAATAACAGTCCCGCTCTTCAATCGCTCCTGCGGCCTTGTTCAGCTCAACAACACTCGGTCCTGCTCTGCTTCATACTTCAGTAATGTTAATAATCGCATCCATGAACATGATTTCTGCCCGAGTCCTATCCTGACTCTTTTCCACCGGCTGTGAGGTTAAGACCCAATGTTCCAAGATTCTGCGCTCAAACGTGGCATCCTCAAAATACGCCTTTGTTTTGAACTGGCGACCTCTATTGGACGGAACAGTTACATAGTGTAGCTTTAACAGATTATAATGATGTATAATACTTGCCTGAACGATAAAAAACAAGTTATTTAAGTCTCTTTGGCACTGATAAGAAAAAAAGAGCCGATCGAGAGGGTTAATACAAAAAAAAAAATTCACTCACTCACTGCTCTTGACTGAAAGACTTTAATACAGTAGCTTTAATAAGAATCAATGTATATTTTATAGTGAAGTCCATGTAGTGTTTTATTTTTACATTTATTCATTCAATTTCATACTTAAATGCTGCTGTAGAGCTCTGAGCTGCCAGTGTAAATCTTTATATATATTTATACAGTACACTAGGAATGTGTACAAGGTTTTTATAAAGTAAATTTTTAAGTTTAAAGGTCCCATGGCATTGATTTTTTATTTTATTTTATAATGTATTCTGAGGTGTACTTATATTGTTAGCATGATTTTTACATCATAAAATGTCATAACTTAGAAATAAAAGGCATTTTTTCTATACTGATGTTTGCCCTCTGGCTGAATGCCCTGTTTCAAGGGGTGTGTCTGCTGTGAGACTTCCGTAAAAACGCCCAATGTTGTGATTGGTTGACATCTTTGCATTTGAAATGAGTATTAGATCGTGTAGCAGAGGGGGCGTGGTCTACGAGGTACGAGCCTGCCAGAGAGACAGATGGACCAGAGTTTACTTCTCATCGGTTCTCTCAGCATGTCTCAGTTCAGTGAACTGTTGTAGTTACTAGCATATATACTTCAGGTTATTCGTTTATTTCTAGTCGGAGGGACTGTCACTCATGTCAGAAAGTAAGTAACTTTAGTAAATGATGGATCAGCGCTGACTCGAGACGTGAACCGTTTAGAACAATTCAGTCCGATTTGGTGAACTGGTTCGACCGGTTCACTAAAAAGAACCGGTTCAAAAGAACGATTTGTTCGCAAACCGGACATCAATGGACCAGAGACGGAGAGATTGCTAACAGTGATATTGTACTGAGTTGTGAGAGCGCCTTCCTCCTTATTCTACCAACTTTGTAACACATGTAATGTACCATTACAGGAGATAAACGAGTTAAGAGTAAGTGTTGATTATAGCATTATTTTTAGATATTTTCTAAAATATCGCATTGAGTAGACAGCGCAAACAAAGACACAACATCGCAGTAATCAAATGTAATACAGTTTATTGTGGGGATAGCTGGCTAGCCTAGCTACCTTCTGCTTAATCTCGTGCCGCGTTTGGTGCCTCCGCTGTGGGCCAGATGCAGTACTGGGGGTTGGTGATGTTGAAGGCCGACCGGTCAGTGCAGCCCAAGCTTCGGCCTGCGTGAGGTTTATCTCTAAAGATGTGGCTCTGCCGATGTTGAGCAGAAACTCACGACTGTATGCACATTTTAGAACAGATAGACGCGACGAGGACGTACAAAAACACTGACGTCATAACAGGAAAATTCCAGATCAGCTCGTCTAAGCTGACCTTTTCTCAAAAGCAGAGAAAGACAGCCAGAACTTGATTTACACCGATCAAAATTTCTAGCCACAATATTGGGGACAATATTCAGGCACATGTGCGACCAGTAAATTTGCCTGCTGTCGGTACTGGAGAAATTAAGGAAATACACTTAGGCTACTAATTATAATTGATAGACGTTATGTCTGGCAAATTCTATCTTTGCCAGCCGTTTCTATATGAGAAAATATTAAACCATTTGTCCGTGATGCATTTTTGCCAGAGAGAGAGAGAGAGAGAGAGAGAGAGAGAGAGAGAGAGAGAGAGCGAGAGCGAGAGAGAGAGCGCTCTCTCACGTGGAGCTACAGCGAACACAACACCACAGTCAGCTTAATGAGTTACGATGGCCAAGAGAACTACACAAAAGTTTAGTCTGCTTAAACTTTAGGGATGTGCTGTGATATTAATCTAATTTTATTTTCGATTTTGGCTTCCAAGAATTATAAAAAGATGGTATGAGGTAAAACTATTCCTATAGCCGTGTTCGTCGAGCTCATCCTTCCCTTCACAGCTGCGCTGTCATTTCTCCCTAAACATAAACTAAACATCAGATTCATTGATTGTTGTAAACTGCAGTCTCTACTGTTGCTAAACTGCGGGATGTGTTTGATAATAAAGAGCTATTAAATGCACAAAAATCCGCGCAAGAGACGCTGTTTCCAACTTCAAGGCGGCTTATATGTGTGTGCTGCGAAATTGACCGACTTGCACTTAATATTTTAGGCTTCGTGTGCGCGTCTAAACCATCAAATAAACAACAAATAGCCGGTGTCAAAATGACCGGATTGGAGAGTAGTTATTTTAACAGTTTATATCTTAAATGGGCGTAAATAGTTTGGAGAAATAGGAGAATATGATATTATTAGTTCTACATTCGATCGGTCTTAAAGGGGCAGCGTCTAATAAACCTGCTGACGATTGAGCCATTCATTCGACTCGAACAAAAGGCAAATAGAAAATATTCACATCTCTTGAATTAATAACTTTTATAAGCTTTTATAAGCATTAATCTATCAATTTATACAGTGAAAACTATGCAGTGTTATTTTACATTTCATTACTTTATTAGATTTCTTTGTAGGTTTGTTCTTTACTGTAATATTAATGTTAGCAGACCTTCCGAATGCCTGCACACTGGTCCATTTACAAATAGATGTTTTATATTTTTGTTCAAACTTTGCGGTTTCTTTTGCTATATATATTTTACTTTTCAGATTATAAAGCCATGTTAATTATGTTCTTAATTGTGTTTATTTTTTTTATAAAAAAAAATATATATATTTAAAGTATAATAAAAAGAACCGATAAGAATACTGTTAAAGTACCGGATCGATAAGCAGTATCGGTAAGAGTAGTAATACCATTAAAACCTTAAAGATACAGATCCCTATTAGTAATACAGTGGAAATTAGTAGATTTGGTTAGCATGTTGATTTACGGTGTGCGCCCCTAAAATTTTCAGTTGGGGGCCACTGTGCTCCTAGTGAAAAAAGTTAGTCTGGAGCCCTGGGGTGCCATTGGAGGGGGCTGCCTAATAAAATGGCAGGGGAAACACTGCAAGGACCTGTATCTATGTATGTTTATTTTCAAAAACTTTCCAGGGCCTTACATTTTTTTTCAGATTCCCCAACTTTCAAGAATTTCAAGGACCCGTGTGAACCATGTAGAAAACAACCATGCTAACAAAAACCCAGGATAAACTAGCCTAAACTGTCCGGCTGGCCTCCCTGTTTAAGTCAGTTGGTTTAGCTGGTTAAATTTTAGAGGGATTGACCTTTTTTATAGGTTTTTCCAGAAAACTCACACTCACTCACCCTTTGCATATTCCTCCTCGATAAGTGATGATTTTCACTTCTTTCACAGACCCGTACTTGGCAAAGAACTCTCTGATCTCGTTCTCGTCCACCTGATGGAAAAGTGGTGGACAAAAGTAAACAAATCAAGTACTTGAGCATAAGTACACAAACCCTAAAAAAAATAAAAAAAAAATAAAAAAAATTACTCCAGGGAAAGCAGGGCTCAACACTAATGCTTGTCCGTGACAAGCGCAGTTTTTCTTCTCCTTTCAAAAAGTGACCGTTGCTAAGCAATCATGAGCCATGTTCTCCATGAAGACATGGAAGTTTCAGCAACAGATAAATAGATTTCCAGCCCTTGCATCTGCTCTGCTACTAGACATATTTATGAAGATATGGGGAAAAATGTCCCAGTACCCGTACAGCTATATCAGCAGTTTATCCATTTTGGCTGAGCTTTCATTGTTACGGAAAGGGTGAAGCTGGTTCTTGCCACATGACCTGCAGTGCGCTTGCAGCATTCTGAAAAGTTTAGATTTTTTCATTTTGCTATATCGCGGATGCGCCTGGAAAAAACGTGCACACGTCTAAATTTAAAATATCAAACCTGAGCGTGCGAAAGTCGCGACATGTGAACTGTAGCGTGCAATCTGATTGCAACGTGCCTTAATCTAGTGTAAGAGCAGAACAGAGTCCGTTTAACATTAAGACATGGAAGAAATCATAAAAACAGGTAAGGAATTCAGGGCAGGATAAGAACCAAAAAAAGTGAGACATGCATTAGCGTGGCTTGAAATTAACTTTTTTTACTTGGTAGCACTTTTCCCCCCCACAAAATTACAATTGCATTGAATAACTTTACGAGATTGTTTTAAATATATTTAGAATATACAAATAAAATTAAAAAAAGGATGCTTTTAAAAATTAAACTGCCAGTAGGTGGAGGCAAGTGACCGTCTTAATGAGTGAGTCATTGAGTCATTCATTCAAACGATTTGTTCAAACAACTGATTCATTCGAGAATGACGCAGTTGTTTATGAATGGGTCTTTGAAACTTTGACTCAGATTCGTTCAAAACGCTGAATCATTCAGTAATGGAAGAGTGTTGCTGTGAGACACAATATGGTTCTGCTGTGACCTTTGTTTGGAACTATTTTCACTGCTGAAACAGAACAAAAACAGTCAATATTGCATCTAAAATGTAAGTGACTTGATTTTAACCGTTTATTGCTCTGTAAGAAATCAATGTCACATTTTCAATCGTTGTGTGCGCTGCACTGATTTGTTTTGTTTTCTCTTCGAGAGGCAGCGCGAGTCTCAACACCTCACTGTCAGTACATTATCCACCAGCAAATCGCCCCTTACACTAACTGAAATAAAATCAGAATCAGTCTCGTTTTCTGGCGATTCCTTAGTTCCCAATTTTTTGTCATTGACATTTTAACCAGACTTGTCCAGTCGGGCAAGTAAAATTATCTTTCGCTTGCCCCTTCAAAAAAATAATTCTCTCTTCAACTCTTTACACTAGTCAGCTCCCTGTCACGTGGCAATGGAGTGCAGCGAAAGGGAGTGATTGACGCCTAATAATAACCAACCTAAAGACTGCTTTAAAGTTAAAGGGTTAGTTCACCCAAAAATAAAAATTCTGTCATTAATTACTTACCCTCATTTCGTTCGACACCCGCAAGACCTCCGTTCATCATTTGTGTTCCGAAGATGAACGGAGGTCTTACGGGTGTCGAACGACATGAGGGTAAGTAATTAATGACAGAATTTTCATTCTGTACGGGAACAGAAAAGATGATTAATCTATATTTATTTTATTATTTATGCAGTTAAAAAAAAGGTGTTTGATAACCATTACATTTCTGTATATGTCTAACAGGGAAGGCCACAGGTAAATATAACATTTATTATAATGGGTTTATTATAATGGGATTGTTTTAAGTTCAATTAAATTAAGAGGTTTTTTTTTTAAGCCTAATAAATGTTGAAATTGGTAGCTTTCAGTTATACTGTAATGTAACGTCATTAATGTTTCATAGAGACATTAGTATCAGTGGATACTGGCCTTCATACATAAAAAGATGCCATTAAAACAAATATTTAAAATATGTCTTTAAATTGTTTCTACATTCATTTGGAGAGTAACTGAAATTACTACAATATCAAAATATGAAAAACTCCAAAAATATTAAAAACTTGTGATTAATCGCGATTAATTACTGAAAACAATGTGATTAATTAGTTAATTTTTTTATCGACTCCCAGCACTAAACTATACCCAGCACTAAACTATACACATCACAACATGTAAATAGGAAAATGTTGGTGTTATTTTGTCACTTATTGAGCAGTAGGCTAGCTGAGGCCGTTTTTGTGCTAAGCTAGGCTATCGGTGTGTGCGTCAGAGAGTTATTCCACGCACAGAGATGACAATGGTATGTATGGACTTATCTAACTTTAGGGGATATGGTGAATAAGCTAAAGTCCCAAAAAGTCGGCGTGTTCCTTTAAGTGAAAAACATGGTGTAAAGTCAAGTTGATTCTGTGTTGATTAAATCCACATTTTTATGGGTTAGTTCAAGACCTTTGGTGACCACATTTGTTTGTAAGCTAACAACATGGACAGCCTGTTCTCAATTAATGTTCAATGTTTGTCATGTGACAACATTGTAGCATACACCTCTGAAACATTTTTTGTTTCATATTGTATACTATTTCACACACTATTCATAAAAAAAATAGTAGGCAGTACTGTGTACTGTGTAGTAAGTTACCAAGTTATCAGAAAAGGATCAGCTCGTTCATGAATTGGACAACCCTCTTGCGTGGGGGTGGCGATTTCTACAGCTCGAAATAACGAGGAACGTTTATATAAAATGTAGTGGACTAAAAAAGTACGATAGTACGCTTTAAAATGTTGTGAAGTAAAAGTTTCCCAAATTAAAAATAGTCAACTAAAGTACAGATACTTGAAAAAATGTACTTAAGTTGAGTAACGAAGTAAAAATACTTTAATTAAGTTACTGCGCACCACTGTGAAGTAGGGATCAATTTGGGGAGTAACGTTAGATAGAAACTATGGAATGTAGATATAATTTAGAACCGTACCATTTTGAACACGGTAACGTTAGGCCACAAAAACATCAACAACGTCATTACCTTCATGTCAATCCCGCCGACGAACAGTGTGTTGGGCGTCATCTTGCCCTCAGGTAAAATATAACCGTTAGACAACTTCAGAGAGGACGGAAAGCCTTGACGGTGCTTCTGGATATCCTGTGGATTTTACAATATTTTCAGCACATTATTAACAATAGAATGAACAGGTAAAAAAGTACAACATGAGCTCTCAAAAACAACCACTGACTACGGTTTTGACATTCGAAATACGATTACCTGTGAATACAACCCACATATAAGGCACAGGGGTAACTTAACGCCCTGATACATCTTAGATTTGAAATAAGGCCTCGCGGTTTGTTACCGATTCCCTAGAAATAAACCTCAAAGTTGACCGAAACGCTTGATTCAAAAGTTTCAAAGTGCTCGACCACATGCGGCCGAAACCGGCCCGATCCCGAACACGATTGTTTCATGTTTCTTCATTAAGTAATCTTGGCATTTAGGCTAAAATTAGTTAATTGGACGAACATTTGTGCTCTCCTGGCAGATGTACATCATTTAATGGCCGACGGTCTGATTTCCTTTGATGGCGACTTAACCGCGCGAACTATTTTACAGCAATAAACTCGATATTAATAACAGAGAACTTCATAGATTGCGGCCAAAAGATGAAACGATCAATTACTATTACTATTTGTGTGACTTACCATATCTAAAACCATTAAAATGACAAAATAAGTTAATGAAGTGAGTGGCTCGTTGGGTCTGTGCTTCTGGCTGGAGTCGCATTAGAGCGCCACACCCATTCTCAGTCCTAATTGGAAAATGCACATACCAAATAAGGCGAATTTTAAAGTTATTATTACGGAATAACACTCTTTTTTATCATTAATCCGTCAAAATGTAATTATTACACACTCTAATTATTTCTAAAATAATGTGACAGATTTGATAATCTAAATCATGTAATCCATTTTGGTACAGTCTAAAAGTTTGGGAATGTACATGAAATACTTCGTGGACGTTAAAAACTTTGTAGGCTATCAAAACTTTGTTTAGCATTTAAATAGCAAAATAAATCTGTTTTATTTAAATTAGAAAATGTACTAATATAGTCTGAATTTGACGATATATTTGATGCAATGCTAGTTAATCCATTATTAATGAGGCAATCTTGCGATAGCTGACCGCTAGATGTCGCGTTTGAAAATTATGAGCTGCCTATCTGGACTGAATTTTATGTAATATCATATGCCTCAAAACCTTCATAGCTATACTGTCTGGTGTTGACTATGTGGAGGTAGTTTAAAGGCAGTCGTCTCCAAAGAAAAGTGAAATAAATGGCAAAAAAATTACTTAAGTATAAAGAAAACCGTAGCGTGAACAAATCTTTGGATTAGCTTTTTATTCATTCAGAGTTAATATATCAGTATTAGAAACATCCTTCGTGTCATGTGCAAAACAATACACAGTTACCACGGGAGCCAAGACAAAATGAGGCTACTGACACCAGAGAAATACAAGAACATAAAAGTTTCACATACCATTGGCTTAAAAATAATGACAAATATGAAAGGGAAAAAAAAATCATAATTTAACAAATGACTATGGTGTGGTCTATGGACTAAAAACTCGATCTTAAAAAAAGAAAAGAAAATACAGACAAAAATAGAACATGGACAACTGCTCAGGCACTGGTTCATGGAAAATCAATAAAGATGAGAGTGAGTGAACGAGAGAGACAGTCCATATTCATAATAAAGGCGCTCTCTACAACTAGATTGAGCATCTGTCAGTGTCCTGTCCTTATCGCAACAGCCAGTTCCCCCCAAAAAGAGACAAAGACAGAGATAGAGGAAAAACTGAAGCAGAATATAGCTTTTATCTGAGGCAGAGAGTGTTTGTTAAATGCATTTCACAGGATATTGATTTAGGAGAAAACAAATATAGGTTTTCTACATAAACATCAAGGTGAGGTTTAAACCTTTAGCTGTTAGAACATTTTCAAAGAAAATTACAGAATGGAAAATCTCATTAAAGTTGAGGCTGCTTTTTATGGCTTTAGATACCACATTTGGGTAGCAGAGCAAAGGATGTATGGCAAGGGTCTCACATTTGGGGCATGAAGAAGAGAGCTGTTTTGAATTAGGATGTACTTAAATACACAGCCAGAGGTCCAGGATTTAAGAATGTGTGGTTTAGGGATTGAGTTACAGGGCATGGGGGCACATGAGGCAATCAGCCTGAGTTCATATGTGCAAACGTCCAGCAGAGTTTCTTAAGTGTTGAAGATGGGTCCAGTCATATGTTGGGAAAATCAAGGTTCAAAGGTCAGTAGGATTAACAATAGTGAAGTCAGAGTCCTTGCTGTGAGTGCTGCCGTCATCTGGACTGGAGGACCCAGACGTGATCCCCAACAGAGGGTCTTGAAAATCCGCCTTGTTTAGGCCTCGTACATGCTTAAAGAGTGGAGCCATGGTGCTTATGCTTTGCTCCTCACTCTCAGATGGCTCGCCATCCTGTGAGACCAAGATGTAGTCGTCCCAGTTTCTCCCTTCAGAGACCTAAGACAATAGAAAGGGTGTATGAAATTGGTGTTTTTACGATTGCGTATTGGGTGAATAGCGTTAACATTTGGAGTCTTTTCTCAGCTAATATTCAATCAAATATTAAAAAATATACCAATTCAAATAAACAAACTATTAAATAAAACTGAAATGAAAATTAAATAGGCTATTAGATGAAAAAAATGAAATGAAAATGATAAATGTTGTATTGGCAACTACCCAAAATAAAACAAAGCTTAAGTATTAAAATTACTAAAACTGAAATAAAAATAAATAAAGCTAAATAGAAATATAAAAAACGAATAAAATTATACTTTGATAATAAATGACAATGAATACTATAATAGTATATCAATAATACTAAAATATCACGGCTTTAAATACACTTTTTATTGATTGACAGCCCATAAAGCTAATCTCATAAAAAATCCCATTTTGCATGAATGAAAATCATAAATGAAAATAAATCATATAAGTCATAAATGAATGAAAATCATATTCATTAATATTTAATTAAGGACCCCCCCCCATTCTCATTATGTAACAAAAATTAAATAAATACAAATACAATAAATAAAAATATTAAAGTATTTATACATCAATTTTTGTACTGCCTTTAATTTATTTGATTTTAAATGGGGGGAAAAAATTGTTTTTTCTTTTTGAAAAATGCATGTGCCTACATGTGCTTACAAAATGAATATTGCATGGTCCTAATCTTGGTGTCCTGAAGTAAAACGTTGAAATTAATTTATAGAATGACTTAAACACATGAAAAAGGTTTCATCTCTAACCTGTGGATCTGGTATTGTGGGGACATTCTCAGTGGTCAAGACCTTCTCCACCTCCTCCTCCTTCACCTCCTCCTCCCTCTCCACCACCTCCTCCCTCTCCACCACCTCCTCCTCCTCCACCTCCACCTCCACCACCTCCTCCTCCTCTGCTACCATGTCTCCTTCCTGGTGGTCGTAACACTCTGGAACCATTTCTTGGCTGTTTGTAGAACCAGCTGCGTCTGCAGACAAATGGTCTGGATCACTCTGGTCGTTTAGTGTAATATACTGGCTAGAGCAGTAGTGATCGTCTGCTATGGAGATCTCCTCATTCTCTTCTGCCTCCAGCTGACTCTGGTTGAATCTGAGAGCCCCCTTCAGGATGTCCTTTATCTGGGGACAATATGGTTAAGAGAGACCTCTAATTATATTGTATATGAAGGCAGTGTGTTATACTGTAATTGCATTTAGAAAACTTTTTTTCTCATAAATGTAAGAAATTGTACAGTCAGCTAATTATTAATTGTCAAAAAACCCCTGAGCTTTTGTATAATCCAGAAATGGTTTATTTTGTGTACTAATTATATGGTTATTTACTAATAATCAAAATTTAGTAACAATCTGTGCTAACACTTTACAATAGTTAATTAGTTAACTACCTTAGTAAACAAAAAATTGTAATACTTCTAAGCATTTTATTGATCTTAGCTAATGTTAATTTCAACATTTACTAATTCCTTATTAAAATCTAGTATTATTTAATGGACCTGAGCTAACAAACTAACAACGAACCATTGTCATTTTTTAACTAACAATATCTAAGATTAATAAATACTTCAACAAATGTATTACTCATAGTTAATGCATTAACTAACATTAAAGGGTTAGTTCGCCCAGAAATGAAAATTCTGTCATTAATTACTCACCCATGTCATTCCAAACCCGTAAGACCTTCGTTTATCAAATGAAGATATTTTTGATGAAATCCAAGAGCTTTCTGACCCTTCCATAGATAGCAATTTAATTACCACTTTCAAGGCCCAGAAAGGTCCATGTGACTCTAGTTGTTCACCCCTAATTTTATGAAGCGACAAGAACACTATGCGCAAAACCCCCTTTATAATTTTTGTGCGCAAAAAAAAAAAACAATAAAAAAAACCTGACTTTATTCAAAAATCTCTTCTTGTCTGTGCCAGTCCCATACACTGTTGAGGTAGTAAATTGAGTGCAGCTCTTTCGAAATGCTATGTCAGAATGCCGGCTTACCATTGCCCGATGCTGTTCATGTAAGCACCAAGACGCATGCGTGTGATGCTGACGCAGGAGCTAGCCAATGGTAAGCCGGAGTTCTGCCGTAGAACTCGGAAGCACTGCACTCTATTTACCACGTCAACAGTGTATGAGACTGGCACAGATGAGAAGAGATTGTTTAATAAATTCGTTATTTTTGTTTGTTTTTTGCACACAAAAAGTATTCGCGTCGCTTCATAAAATTAAGATTGAACCACTGGAGTCACATGGACTATTTTAACGATGTCTTTACTACCTTTCTGGACCCTGAAAGTGGTAATTAAATTGCTGCCTATGTAGGGGTCAGAAAGCTTTCGGATTTCATCAAAAATATCTTAATTTGTGTTCCGAAGATGAACGAAGGCCTTACAGGTTTGGAACGACATGATGGTGAGTCATTTTTGGTAAATGGGAACTCATTTTAAAATGTTACCCAAATGATTTTTATTAAAGGTGCACTGTGTAAATTTTAGCGGCATCTAGTGGCGAGGTTCCGAATTGCAACCACCCACCGCTCACCCCTCCCTTTTGAAGCACATAGAGAAGGTACAGTGGCCGACACAGGACAAAGATGTCGTCGTCTGAGACAGCAGAGAGTAGCTAGCGCTCTGTAGAGCAGTTTGTCCATTTAGGGCTACTGTAGAAACATGTCGGCGCAAAATGATGGGTGCGTCTCAATCAGCTCCCTAGTTCAGTAGTCAGGGCACTGATCCGGGAATCAGTCAATCTCAATGAGCCAGAATCAATGGGCTGACTCCATGATCAGTGCTCTGACTAATGAACTAGGGAGCGGATTGAGACGCACCCGGTGACTTCACTGTAAGTGGACCCGCGGTGTATGTGGCTCGTTCTAAGGTAATGGTTCATTATGTAAGGTCTTTATACACCACTGAAACATAAGGTGCGTCTCATTCAGCTTCCTAGTTCAGTAGTCAGGGCACTGATCGGGACATAAGTCAATGGGCTGACTCCCTGATCAGTGCCCTGACTACTGAGCTAGGGGGCTGATTGAGACGCACCCATAGTTATGTATATTATATTGCATTTCTATCAATAGATCCTCATAAATACTACACACTGCACCTTAAAGTGAGAAGAACATTGACTGAAAAGTTAATACGTTTTATTTTCTCACACACACACACACACAAATGTATTAAGTTTAGTGGTGGGCATAGATTTTTTTTTAATCTAGATTAATCACACTGTAATCTTGGAATTAATCTAGATAATCTAGATTAAAATGGCTCATTTGAATTCTGCCGAAAGGCATTCAGAATATGTGTGCTCGTAAGTGATTGTTTGTCTTTTTGTAGTTTGAATAATAAATAACTTTTGTCCCTTTAAGACCTGACGCGCGCATGGATCCCAAACACTGTTCCTGTGAGCTGGTTACGACTATGTTTACATTAAAACTCACCAAGATGGGCATTGAGACATTTTTGAGTGTATTTGACCATTAATAAACTCATTTTTGCACTTGTATGTCAGAGGCGGCTTTACTACGGTATGTGTGTGCGCTTCAGATGCAAGCGCGAAATCTGCGGGAATTAGTAGAATTAACGTTATGTGCAACCCCGCGCGAAATTCAGACCGGTCACACCAATACCAACACGCTGGCATGAGGAAAAATCCAGTTCGCCATTTTCAGAGGGTTAAACCAGACTGAACTTCGAGACTGTCAACTCGAAAGTCATCATAGCTTGCGTAGTATAGACCCAGCTCCCAACCCAACTTTGAGAATAGATTAACGGCAATATTTTTTTAACGCCCGATAAAAGTCTCACGTTAACGCAGCACGTTAACGGCGATAATGGCCCACCACTAATTAAGTTATATACATTTAATATGTAGTGTTTATCTTATTATTATTACTCTTTTTTTTGCAAAGTGGAGACCTAAGACATACTTGTTTCAGTCCAGCAAGTGACACCAGAACCTCATCTTCCTTCTCCAGATGCTCCTGCAGTATCACATCTTGAATTTTTCCTGTCCATTAATCAAAAGCACAATCATTTTGATTCCATCACCAGTGTTAGTGCAGAAAAGACAGACTGGCTCAGTGACTCACCTATGTGCATGTTCATCATCTTGGCACAATATTTACTCATGGCCTCTAGGTCATTAATCTGACCCTGTAAGAACGATACCTGGGCCTCCAGCTCTTCCTGTGTGTAGGAATACATACGCATAAATTAGCATATATATAGTACCTGTAAAATACAACACAAACAGGAGCAACAACATAATATCCAAGTAATTGAACTGCTATATGAAGAAAGAATGGACACAAAATGGGAGCCTGGGAACGCAAATGGTAAAGTTGTAAAAAAAGAGTTGCAAAAACTACATTTGCTGCTTACCGCATCCTTCTTGTTTATAGTTTTACTGTGGGAGCGTGAGCGACTGATATTAAAGAAAGAGTCTTTCTTCGTGGCAGAGGAAGGCGGAGATGATGTGCTGGAGTCTCGCCCCCTGGACACAGGAAGAGGAGGGGAAGACATTGCATGGTCCCGCCCACTATACAAACTCTCAGTGCTAGGGGAGGAGCTAATGGTCCTGGGGGTGTGGCCTGCAAGGTAGACATCAAAAGAACAGTAATAAAAGTTAGTCCCGGACAGCCTATGAGGACAGACAACCAAGAGCAAGATCGAAGATAACAGAACAATAAAAAAAAAAAAACATAAGCTACATACATAGCACGAAGAGTCTGAGACACAGCATGCAATAAATCACAGATAATTAATAACTAAAAATTATTTTATTACATTTATATAGTGCTTTTCTCTGCACTCAAAGCGCTTTACATATAGGAATCTCCCCAACCACTACCAATGTGCATCCACCAGGATGATGCGCCATATTGCGTCAGAACACCCACTACACACCAGCTTATTGGTGGAGAGGAGACAGATGATGATGAAGCCAATCAGAATATGGGGATGATTAAGAGGCCATGATGGACAGAGGCCAATGGGCATTTTTGGCCAGGACGGTTATAGGGCTGGGTATAGACACAAATTTAACGATTCTATTCAATTTCCATTCACAAGCTTTCAATTCGATTCTGATCCCAATTTAGTTTTAATTCAATATCGATTATTGTGGATATATACTTTTTTTTTTTACCCAGCCCTAGAAGGTTACACCCCTACTCTTTTTTTTTGAAGGTCATCCTGTGATTTTTTTTTTAATGACCACAGAGAGTCAGGACCTTAGTTTAATGTCTCATCCGAAGGATGGGGAAAAACAAGTAAAACAGGAGGATGTAATTTGGACTATGAAGATAACTAACAAAACACTGACAGAGAAAGTTTATGGAATAATTATACTACCTACCAATCAATATTGAACAGTTTGGGGTCAGGAACTTTTTCTTGTTTTTGGAAGAAATTAATGCTTATATTCAGCAAGGATGGATTAACTTGATCAAAAGTTACAGTAAAAACATTTATGTTACAAAATAGGTCTTTTGAACTTTATATTCATCAAAGAATCCTAAATAAAAATGGTTAATGGTTTCCACAAAAATATTATGCAGCACAAATGTTTTTAACATTGATAATAACAAAAAAAAAAAAGTTCTCGAGCATCAAATCAGTATATTAGAATGATTTCACAAGGATCATGTGACACTGAAGACTGGAGTAATGATGCTTCGCCACAGGAATATACATTACATTTTAAAATAGAAAATAGTTATTTTAAAATTGTAATATTTAAAATGTACTGTTTTTAGTGTATTTATAAATCAAATAAATGCACCCAATATTGACCCCAAACGTTTGAACGGTAGTGTAAATTATATTTTTTAATAGGATTAATACAAATACATAATTTTTAATCAAGCCTGGTGGCAAAAAGCAGCATGACTCATTACAAAATACATAATTACACCAAGTTTATTTGAACACAGACACACATGCATGGATTACAAAGCGGACATGTCACAGTAAAAGCACACAAAGAAACATACAAAAACAGAATCAAATAAATGCATTTATAAAGCATGCATGCACTCTCCGGTGCTTTTGTTATTGTCATGGCAGCAGTTACCTGGGGTATCAGATTGAATCTGGGCAGGAAGCGATATCTGAGAGGCTCCACAAGGACCTACGTCTAACAGACAGCAGAGTAAGGCTACAACACACACCTATTCTCTCACATCTACCTATGCTTAAGCACATGCATGTACACATTCACATAATCCATGCACACTGAAGTAGTAATGAATTCTGTAGGCGTACAGGGTTAAAAAGGTGTGTGTACGAGTGCTCACCTTTGCTGAGGTGCACTGGCATACTTTCAGACTTCAGCAGTCGGTGCTGATGCTGCGTTTGTGTGTGCGGCTGTGATTTGATCTGCATGTTTGCCGGAGCGGTGCATGATGGGGGCTCAGCCAATGGTCGTGACACAGGATTTTGAGGGGAAGGAGCTGATATCACCTCACTGTTAATTGGCGAGATACCGCTGGAGCCGCCTCCTATCGGCGCAATGAGCTTCCGGCCGAAATTAAGAAGAGAACTGGACACTTTATTAATGTTGATAGGTGCTACTTTATTGCTGGCCCTGTAGAAACAAAAAGAAAATATTTTCTAAATTGTAAATAAATATAATTTTTAGTGCTGGGGAAAAATTCATCGTCATATACATAACATATGTGTGTACTGTGTATAATCATTATGTATATATGAATACACACACATGCATGTATATATTTAAGAAAATATTTATATATAAGA
Source organism: Gobio gobio (assembly GCF_949357685.1). Taxonomy (NCBI): domain Eukaryota; kingdom Metazoa; phylum Chordata; class Actinopteri; order Cypriniformes; family Gobionidae; genus Gobio; species Gobio gobio. The sequence continues at coordinate 36,029,432 of NC_137104.1, forward strand.
TAAATTATATATATATATGCAAATATTTCTTAAATATATACATGCATGTGTGTGTATTTATATATACATAATAATTATACACAGTACACACATATGTTATGTAAACAAAAACTTTTATTTTGGATGCGATTAATCAGGATACATTTTTCCCCAGCACTAATAATTTTATATGTGCATTGTGCACAAAGTAAAAATATGCACAAAAACACAAGATACCGAGTCTTGTTGACCAAGTCGGCTCCACGGGTTTTGTAGTAGTCAAGGTTTTGCTGGAACTGGTAGTTTACTGGTCTCTGATTATTCTAAAGTTATATAAAAAGACATATGACAAAAATAAGTTATACTGAGTACATACTGTACTTTCAGCATTATAAAGTGTCTCTGCTTTTGAGTTTCAAGCAAGCTGTGTTTGGGACACTGGGATAAATTCCCTAAACTCATATAAAATAAGTTCCAGAGAAAATAATAAATAAATAAGACATAATATATTTATATAATGAAGTAATATATTAATGACAAATAAATAATATTATACATACATATTATATTATTTAATAAATCTATCTTACATATATGATTTTAATATTTAATTTATTACTTTTAATGATATAACAAGTGAAAATGAAAGAGCGGGTGTGCCTGACAGTACCTTAGGGTCTCTGAGGAATAGTGCTTTTAGGAGCAGTGAGTGGATGTCTCCAATAGGAGGATAGTGCATCAGGAGGCCAAGACACGTCTGAAAGTTACTAGCGATCACTATGACATGAACAACACAGGAACGATACAGTTACTGGACTTTCAAATAAACTGATACATTTCTTCTAGAGCTCTTTGTAAAGATACATGTTCAATGCCAAAAGGCATAACTCATCTGCATGTCATTAGCTCCTGTGTTTGGAATGTTATGTAGGTGGCAGTGATGCCCTATGACTAGACACATTGTGGATTGTGTATTGCTTGATATCCATAGAGCTCCAGGGTGAACACCCAAAGTTAATTTAAACCTTATGAAGTCTATATCTTGTGTTCCATTGGTTTGTTTTATGAACAAAGCACAAATGAGAGAGAATTTTACTTACATGCATCTCTGATATACAGAAGCATAGCGACAAACACGTAATCCACCAAGTCCAAAGTGATGCTGTCTGCAAAAAGAGCATCCCAGACCACCAACAGATCCTGCAGGGGAAACTCCCGACCAAACAGCAGTCGAACCCAGCGACTGCCCGCAAACATACAGAAACAGAGAATTTATAAGTGATGGAAAATTGACTTACATATCTTAAACGTATAATATTGATATTGATATTGAGAAATATTGATTAAATATAAATAAGTAATATAGATCATTATAAATATGCAATAATATTATATAATTGGAATAATTTAATATCAACATTTTTAATTAAAAATGAATGTATGTATGCATGTATGTATGTATGCGTGTGTGTGTGTGTGTGTGTGTGTGTGTGTGTGTGTGTGTATATATAGCCTATGTATTGCCCCTATATACATACATACATACACACACTAACCGGTGCAATAACCGGTTTTCAACCTGTTGTTATTATTATTAGGGGCAATACATAGGCTATATATATATATATATAGCCTATGTATTGCCCCTAATAATAATAATAACAACAGGTTGAAAACCGATTGTGGAATTTTTTTGTGATTTCTGCGCAGAATTTTTTGAAAAATCTGCGGAATTATGCGGAATGGTTTTAAATGTGTTTAAAAGATCTAAGAATATTGAAACTGAAAGAACTGAAAATATTGGAACTGAAAAAAGATAAAATATTCACTTCTTAACTTTTATTTAAGGTTTACAATACAAATCCAAATAGAACAACTTGTTTTTTAAAACAAAGCTAGATCTCTCTTATTGTACATCCATTAAAAGATAAAAAAAATATTGCTTTATCAATTGTATTGAACATAAATCATTAAATAAACAATTTCATATAATTCAACAATAGAGCAAAATAAATACCTACTGAAGTAAATAAAAATAAAAAAAATGAATAGCTATAAATAAGTAATTTTTGTAGACAAGTGACGTTTTCTTAACTCCTCTGTGGTAAATTTACATTTAAAAATATGACCCTCTCACAAAAAAATGTCACATCAATAAGCGCAGGCTACTACCCCTCACAATTGCGCACGCGATTGTGTATGCTTCTCAAATTACGGTTTTCTGCGGAATTCTGCACGCGCAGATTCCATGTGGGCCTGACCCACCACACAGGAATCAAACCCACAACTTTTGGGTCATGTGCTCATTGCCTTATCAAACTGCATTTTAAGATACGATTTTATTAAGGCAACATTATGAACATAGCAAAATTTAAAGGGTATACATTTGCACCACACAGGATTTGACTAAACGATTTTTCAACATCCAGCACATTGCTCAACACAGTGCGCCAATCAATAAGGTTGTGCAATATCAAATAGACTTAAATAAAATAGGCACAAATAAAATGAATGGGCCAAAAATAAAATAGTATCTAATGTTATGACATTTGGTACTACACGTCTTCATTATAACGTTCCTATAAAATTTTAAGTTTCATTGTAAGAAATGGCCAGAAATATAACTTAACTACCAAAGAAGTATGGTATGCTGTACTACAAAACTTTTCTTTTTTTTTAAGTCATAAGTTAACTATGATAGCTTATGTGTAGCAGAATTCAATTTGCAATGTAATATGCAAAATGGCAATGCAATATGTAAAACGGCAATGCATTTCAGTATTTAAATTTACATTTTACATATCAACATCTGTTGCAAAATGATCATTTCCAACACCTGGCCCCGCCTTGATGCGATGATTTGCTGCTTCCCAATTCGCATACTATCCGTACTAAATAGTATTCGAAAAAAGAATTAGTATGTCCCAAATCTTAGTATGTTGAAAAAAGTATTCCAAAGATTCCCGGATGGTTTACTATTTCCGGTCAGAATCCGAAGTGCAGATCGATGCGCACTCTAACAGCTGATATTGCCCACAACCCATTGCGAGATGGACGAGGATTCGATTAGAACTACAAACGCGGATAAAAAGTGTTTAAAAAACTACAAACATGACGGTTACGCGGGTCTGACGGTTAAGTGGAGAGGATTAGATAAAGTGGTTTGAGTGAGCAATTATCAGTATTTAACCTGACGAAAAGATATTTATTCAATATTATCCACATTATATTTCTCCTTCAGCAGCATTGAGAACTTTTTTAATGATACGTTTGGCCATTAACTTTGCAAACACATGAGAGGAGTCTCTGCATTAAAGACCCACGAAAGGCAGATCAACGAGTGACTACATTTCTCTCCGATACGGTAGGAAATTAAATTGAAAGTGGGGGATTTTAACTGTGACGATGATTGACAGGGCAGTTTAAACGGTGACGGGACGCACGTAACAGAGTCCGTTAAAGATGACGAAGTAGTATGTCCCAAAGCTTGCATACTCTTCTGCTACACACTCAAAAGTATGTACTTTTTCTTCACAAAAAGAGTACATACTTTTAGGACGTAGTATAAGTAGGCGAATTGGGACGCAGGCACGCAGCCATTGACAGGGCGGGGCGGAGACTTGATCGGCTCGGATTGCATTTTCAATTCCACATTGAATTTTGCTACATTCATTGCGGGACATATAATGAAAATGCAATCGCAAGTATCTTATCTGTGAGTGTAAATGCAATTAAGAAAAAATAACATTTAAATGATCATTTTGCTACAATGTTTGCTTGAACATGTTAAACACATTTAATCATTTCTGTAATACATTTTCATTTTCATTTTGCAACTTATAAAGCGTTAAAATATATTTTTAAATCATATGTTAAAACTAGTGTATGAAATAGCAAATGTAAATTATATTATTCATTTTGAATTATCATTTTGCAACAAATGTTGGTATGTAAAATGTAAATTTAAATACTGAAATGCATTGCCATTTTACATATTGCATTGCCATTTTGCATATTACATTGCAAATTGAATTCTGCTACACATAAGCTTCCATAATAACTTATACATATCCTAAGATGTTGATATATGTAAAATAAACTCTTGAACATACTTGGCATATCAGTAACATTTTGGACATCACACCATACGGGATTCGAACACGCAACTTTCTGGTCAAGTGCTCATCACTCATCATCACACTGCACCATGTACATGACACACAATTGATTTACTGCTGAAGAGACCCTTCAATATGAGGTGGAACACACAAAAGTTTTAGTTAGCATGCTAACCGAATAGCATATGAAGATAACTTAGCCAATAACGTAGCCTATGTTTAATTTGAAAGAGCCACATTTGAACGAATGGCCTCTAATTAACATGTTAACCAATTAGCATGCTAAGCTAACATAGCATAGGTCAACAAACACAGGGTGCGTCTCAATCAGCTCCCTAGTTCAGTATTCAGGGCACCGATTAGTTAGTCTGCCATTTTAAGGACGGTCTCAATCGCAGAACCCTTCCAGTGCACTGAAACGTCCGCTCCCTAAAAAGTCCCACAATGCACCGCAAAACCCAGGGTGCATCAATGCTCACTATGTTCCCTTACCGGAAGTTCTGAAGCGCGAAACTTAAATCACGTGAGCCAATTCACTACACATAACGACCGATAACGAAACGCAATATATGTTTTTAAAAATAGAAAGCATTATTTTATTATATTTCAGGATAAACATACATCGCTAGATAGGTAAATGAACACAATCTAACTAACATTTATAATTTATTTACGTCAGTTCTGCTGTTTTTCAGAAATACCAGTATTGATGTTCAATGAGGATATTGTCACGTCGCCGGAAATAGAGTCATTAGTGTCCCAATTTGTAGTGAGCCAGAGTCCTTTACCGTCCTTACCAGTGCCCAAATTCGTGTACATGATATACTGATTCATGAGCTCGGGAGCTAGGGAACTGATTGAGCAAAAACAGGCAGTGTCCACTTCGGAAAGGTGTTTCTCAGAAACGGTAGTGAATATCAAAAATCTGTTAAGTCATTTCTGTGCGGCTAGATCCAAAGATCACCTGAGCTGAGCTGTTTTTGGATATAACTGGACAAGATTTGTAGGAGAGGTAGTAAAAAAACAGTTTTTCATATATCTAAAAATGGTGGTTGAGCATAATGTTGGAAAATTACATATAAGAAACCCCCATAAACGAAGGAAAGTATCGGTACTGAAAAAATTAATTAACTTAAAATAATTGTTTTGCTGAGATGTCAAAGCATTTAAAACAAAAAGAGTTTATGACGAATTTCAAAATGCCGGACAGGCATTTCTGACAAACATTTCAAAAGTTATTAGTAAAAACAGCCAATTTTTGGTTCTCATAAACCGTAGTTGATGCTGTTTCCAATTTACCCTCAGATCATGGTGCTGATGAAGTGAGCCAAATTTCGTTATGATAGATCAAATTTTTGAGATGATGTATCTATTTTGTGTCGACATCATTAACTTTACATCATCATAACTTTTTGAACAAAACATGTATCAAAATTCTGTTCAGTCATTTCTGTGTGGCTAAACAAACTAAACTAAATTTTAAAATGGTGACTACTGTAATGGGCGGAGTCTTAATGTAAGATATTGAATGTGATCAGCATGAGGAGAGTACTAAACATTTTCTTTCTAGGACAAAGTGTTCTAAAGTTTAAAATAGTGTTAATTTCGTCAGACGAGACGAGACTAAATATGTTCGTTAACGACCTTTTTTTCCATGACGAAGACGAGACGATGACGAGACTGCACCAATGTCCAAAAACACTGACTAAGACTAAATTAACATGCATTATTGTTGATGAAAAAGGACGAGACTAAAATGTTTTGCATAAAATAAAAACTAAGATAAAATCTCTCTTCATTTTCGTCTACAATTGTCTCTACTTTTACATCATGAGATGAATATTCAGCTGTTCAAAATATTCAGAAAGAGTTCGCGCTGTTGCTGGAGTGCAGGTCTCTCTCAGACTCCGCCTGTCATCTCGCGGCCGCGCGCGTGTGGTCACGTGGTTCCCGGAGCGCTCAATACCTCTAGCGCTGTGTCAGTATATTTGAATGGCTTAAGCTGCGTAAGTTACACAACAGCTTCACTTTACAGGTGTTTGCAGCAATTTTTGGTAAACAGTACAGCATAGTGTGCGTCAGCCACATTTACAGTATCATTTTATTATGGAGAGTGGTAGAGATCAACATTGTTAACATTAATATTAATGTTTTTCTTGTATTTAGCCCTCAGGTATTCCTTACTAATTAAGTCACACTTGTACTCGTTGATGGTCAAATGTGACCATACACCTTAACTATTTCAAAAATAAATAGCCTATATTTTAATTCAATAATATTTATTGAATATTTTGAGGAGATCTTTTGGTACTAAATACTATTTGTGCAATACTTATGGTCCATTAATGATCACTTAAAATATTTTTCTTCTAATATTTTTATTATTTATATTACAATTAGTGTATTAATTAAGGTTAAAATAGAGAATTCCACTGCAAAGAGGCAAATTAGAGTCATTTTGTGGCTGGAAAAATAAAAAAATTCACTTGTAATGCCATTACCCACTGGGTGCCTGTATGGCTCTTTAATACATACACAGATCATAACTGCTTACTTTTTGTGAAATTTTGAAATGTTAATAATAGTGAATAGTAAAGAATGCAAGCAAATATAATATAACCCCAAAAAAGTGTAAAAAAACATATTTTCCCTTATACTATGTACAGTAGGCTATATACATATGAATTCATACTGAATCAAGATCGAACTCGATATTTGTGCCCATCGTCTCATAAGCTAATGCTGATCTAATCTGTAAATCAACCAGTTAGCTATGGTGTTGTGGCACAAACATTATGCAGGTTATATGTACTTTATGTAACTTATTTTGCCACAAAATATATTGAGTTTTCCTTTGACTAAAGCTAGACTAAAATGACTAGACTTTTGGTCGACTAAAACTTGACTAAGATACCTTGAGTTGTCTTTTGACTAAAACTAGACTAAAATGACGAGACTTTTAGTCGACTAAAACTTGACTAACAAAAAAAGATATGTGAATGACTAAATATGACTAAAACTAACAAGGACATTTGGCACAAGACTAAGACTAAATTAAAAATAGGTGACAAAATTAACACTAGTTTAAAAAGTGAATATTGGAACTGGTGGTGACACTAGAGTTGGTTCTAAAAAGTTCCAAAGTTGGTCAGATTACTATTCAGGACCACCACTACAAGTGTGCCAAATTTCATCATTTTCCTACTTAAGGTTCACAGGACTGTCGTAGACTCCCATTGCGGAGGAAGATTAAGAATACTAGCAGGTACAATAGCAGCTTTGGTGTTTGTCTCCTAATAACATAATAATAAAGTTAATTCATACTCACATGCCATAAATCTGGGGTGCTATCTCTAGTCTGTTGAGGTGCATGTACAGTTCAATGTCATGTTTTTTTACTAGCTGGTCCTGAATACGGTTGACTTTGGTCACTATCGCAACAGAAGGGCCAGAGTCTTGTGGTCTCGCAAAGGGGATGCTGGTTAACATCTCTTCTTTGCCCTGAAATGTTTAAACAACATTTAAGTCATGTTAACAAAATTGAAGTTGGAACCTGACAAAATATCAATGCAATTAGTTTGACATAAAATCATCAATAGTACCTTTCTGACCTCCCGCTCAAAACTGCTGAACCAGGGTTCTGCGGTCTCCATGAGCAGAGAAAACATGATACTATAGGATATTTGATGAAGAACAAAAAGACAGATGCAAAAAATTGAGCGAAGTGTGTTTAGCAACTGTATGCAGTTAATCAAGGCAATTTTGTGTAAGATCATCCAGTGTGATAATCTGAAATTTACTCACTAGGCATCATGCTCATGGAATTTAGGATCCAGAAGGACTTTCATCTCTTCACTGTAATTGAGGAACAATATAGTTTAAATAAATATACCAAGAAATACTTCTACTTCAATTAATAATAATTAAAAAATGTAAACACTTCACAAACAAATTTAAAGTTTAATTTGAGCAGGTCTGCGTGACATTAGACAGTCTCGCCTGTGTGGTAAATAGCTCAGACCTGGGATTGGCTGTCTCACTGGCATGCTGAAACGCCTGGTGATCACAGTGGAGAACAAACACTATAGGGGCCAGTAACTCATGCATGCCCTGTAGAGAGACAGAGAGGGAGGGATAAGGATACAAATTTGCAGATAAAAATAAAAATATAATAAAGATAAAAATGTGTATATTGTTATTTATGTATATTATTAATTGTACATACATTGTGTTGCCATACTGCCATGTTACAGAGACTTGCACCTAAGAATTTCACTGCCGGTACACTTGTGTATTTGATGTGTGACAATAAAGAGAATTGAATTGAATTGAATTGAATTGAATTGAATTGAATTGAATTGAATTGAATTGAATTGAATTGAATTGAATTGAATTGAATTGAATTGAATTGAATTGAATTGAATTGAATTGAATTGAATTGAATTGAATTGAATTGAATTGAATTGAATTGAATTGAATTGAATTGAATTGAATGACGAGAGAAACAAGAGGATAATGTAGAGAGGTAAATGCTTATTTTTGGCACTACAAAGGAATACAATACTAATGCTTAAAATTACACTACAAGATCGACTGAGCCAGTTTGACAGGTTATGTTGTGTTGTAGCAGTATTTGTCATTAAGTGTGTATAAACCTGCTTATACAGTAGCTGCTCATTCTCTCGTGCGTAGCAGAAGAGAATATCAGTAAGCTTTGTCCTGACATCCTCTTCCTGGAAGTACAGCATCTCTGGAAACCTGCAGACAATCAAGGAGTCACAGATATTATGTTAATCGTATCGTATCGTATCGTATCGTATGGTATGGTATCGTATCATATGGTATCATATCATATCATGTATTATATATTATAAACTATGTGTTATGAGTTCAGTGGACAGCCCCCGAAGAGCAACTAACACCCAAAAAAGCAGAATAGGCCTCTGGTTAACACAGCAGCAATGGTTTACAACCAAAAGGAATGGCTCACTCCATTTTTCCATTAATTCAAAGGCAAACCTTCTATGAATGAACATGCATATCTCCAGGACATTATGTATATTATTATATTATATAATATATTACAATATAAAAAATTCTATACTAGTTTGTGTGAATTAAAAATAAAAAGCAAAATAAAAATAAATAATATTAAAATGCTACACGTGACTTTAGTATGTACTAAAATGTATTATATATAATTTCTATATTTGACTGAATTATTGAACACGACTGCATTTCTCATGACCTTAAAACCTTTTGATCTAAAGACTTATGTTTGAATGCTTAAAATGAGTTTAGAAGACAAACATAAACTGTGTCTAAGTACAGACTGATTTAAAATAATATACAATATGTAAAGTATGTGCTTATTTAATGAGAGAGTAAAAATTGCAAATAAGATATAACATATTTCCCGGACTATAAGTTGCACTTTTTTTCATAGTTTGGCTGATCCTGTGACTTATATATCAAAATGAATTCATATTGAAACATTTACGTCTACAGCCGCGAGAGGGCGCTCTATGCTGCTCCTGTAGCCTACCCCTGAAAAAAAATTACTGAAAACAACTGAAAAACTGTTAACTGAAATATTAACTTCAAGACAACTGAGAAAGACTGAACACAAACAAAATGCCCCTAAAGAGAAAATCCTATTCTGCAGATTACAAACTGCAGGTAGTAAAATATGCAGCCGAAAACGGTAATCGAGCAGCAGAAATAAAGTTTGGAGTGAGTGAGAAACTTGTGAGGGACTGGTGAAAATCTTCATTACTTTAACTGTAATGAAGAAAACAAAGAAAGCTAATCGCGGACTGAAAGCAAGATGGCCAGAGCTGGAGGAACGAGTCCATAGATGGGTGCTTGAACAACGCTCTGCCGGGAGATGCTTGTCAACGGTGCAGTTACATCTCCATGCCCTGGTAGTTACCAAGGAGATGAATATAAATGACTTTGCAGGCGGGCCTTCTTGGTGTTACTGCTTCATGCAACGCAACCACCCCTCTATCAAATTGATTTTGTGAAATACATTTCTAAATAAACGAGACTTATAGTCCAGTGCGACTTATATATGTTTTTTTCCTCTTCATGATGCATTTTTTTGACTGATGCGACTTATACTCTGTCCGGAGCGACTTATAGTCCAGAAAATACGGTAAGTGTTTACACACAACCATTCAAAATTCACCATTCACACAACCATTGGGGTGGGTAAGTTTGTTACTCAGACATTTACACTGTTGCAAAAAACGATTTTAACTACGATTAACGATTAACTTTTGAACTATCTGTTCATTAAAGAATCCTGAAAGAATTGATGACGGTTTCCACAAAAATTAAGCAGCAAGAAGGTTTTCAACATTAATAATAATAAATGTTTCTGGAGCACTAAATCAGCATATTAGAATGACTTCTGAAGGATCATGTGACATTGAAGACATTATGCTGAATTATGCTGAAAATCCAGCTTTGCGATTATAGGAAAAAATTACATTGTAATATTTCATAATATGATTCTGTTTCACTGTATTTTTCATCAAGTAAATGCAGTCTTGATGAGCATAAGAGACTTCTTTCAAAAGAACCCCAAACTTTTGAATGGTAATGTATGTGTATAAGTAGTTTACAAACTTACGTTCGTAAAACATCCTGTTTGATCATGCCTCTGAGCTCCTTATCTTGAAAAAACTTATTCCAGAGACTCTGAAAGATAAATAAACAAGGAAACAGAAAAGGGTGAAGATGTCAATCAAACAGTAATGGGCAGATCCATCCACTCTTATGGTTTTACTGAATTGGATGTTCTCTCACCCCCTCATCCTGTGAGAGTGGGTTGTTCACCACCAGGTCCTGTTGGCCAGCAGCTTTGCGAGGGTTTGTAATGTGCTGCAGTTCAAGACAAACAATCATGATCTAGACTCAAAACCTACTGAATACACATAAATCACTACCACATACATGTGTGCACACACATACCGTCTCTTTGATCTTCTCGTACTGTGCTCTGAGCTCCTTGGTTCGACTGATCCATTGAGTCTTATCTTCTGGCAGGACGTCCAGATAAAGCTGGAATGAACAAAACCAAAGCTCATCATCTACTCCGTTTGGCACAGAAATTGCACACTTCACTTTTCAACCCCAGTAACAACAAAAAGACAATTTTCATGCATTAAGTCTGTCAGGTAGCCATTACCTTCCAGCATACGCTGCGGAATCGGCTGCTCCGTAATCTTCCAATAATGCCAGCCTGCCTGATCCGTGTCAGGTAGTTACTGTTCTGGAACAAATCATCCCACTCCTTTCTGTAAGGAGCATGTCAAACAGAAAGTTACAGGATAGAGATACACCTTCACCACACAGCAGTGAGTTTCAGATGTGAACCAGAGTGAGTATATGGTGATTTGTGACATTAGGGAAAGATGAGAGACCTGTATGACTGAAATGTGGACTCAACAGCGCTATCCAATGATCCTCCTGAAATTAAAGAAACAAAATTACACTGAGAAAATAGTTAAGACATCATAGTTGACCTAAACACACAATGGAATCCGTTGAACTCGGAACAATATAATTTAATCTTTTTCATAGTGCAGAATAGCACTAGGCAATATATTGCATATTAATAATACAATCATAGTGATTTTTCAATTGATATGAAATTACAAAATAAAATAAAATAAAAAATTATGTTTTCCATAAGTTTGATTAATTTCACCGCATAAATCCAAACTCAAAGAGTTTCGAAAGAAGTCTGCGGACATTAAAATAGTTTAGTAAAAAATAAACATAAATATAGCTGCAAGCAGAGATGATGGATCTTTAGGGAAACTGTGCATGAAAGGCAATCAGTGTTGGGTAAGTTACTCTAGTAACTAGTAATTCATTACTTTTTTTTAAATTATATTTTCAATAGTGTAATTAGATTACTGTACAAATTACTCTCTCCAAAAAGTAATTAATTACTTATTACTTTCTAAATCCTATATCAACCTTGACTAGTTAAAGGACAACTCCGGTGAAAAATGAACCTAGGGGTAATTAACACATGGTTACCGAGTAGATCGTCCTCTGGGATGCGTTTATGACAATCGAATGTAAAGAGTTTTATCTCTAAAAACAGATTAGCTTATAACGCTAGTCTATGGGGCACAGAATTAGTCAAATTAAATCGCTACGAGTCGAGCCACGAACGTTGTGCTAAGCTGGACTTAATTCCTATCGACCAGCTCACTTAGCACAGCGTTCGTGGCTCGACTTGTCGAGACTGTTTTCCAAGATGGCTCCTGTCTGTATACGCGTAATGTACTTTCTTTATAAAGTATCTTCTTATTAAACTGTTTGTACACTTACAAAGTTCTCAATGCTTCGGTTTGCATATAGGGACCCTCATTATGCTACCGTGTTAGTGTGAGGCTATTTTGATCCTTGTTAGTGGTATTAACTAGCGATTTAATTTTACTAATTCTGTGCCCCATAGACTAGCGTTATAAGCTAATCTGTTTTTAGAGATAAAACTCTTTACATTCGATTTTCATGAAAACGCATCCCAGAGAACGATCTACTCGGTAACCATGTATTAATTACCCCTAGGTTAATTTTTCACCGGACATGAAACGGCTCTTTTAATTCATTCAAATAAATAATATAAAACTACATAAATTATTATTATTAACTGACCAAAGTATTACAAATGCTACAGGATGCAAAGGATACATAAAAGTTAGACTTTAAATTTTGATGTTAATTCCACTATTGTATTATATGTTATAGTTCTACAGTCTAAACACAGTATTTAGTTCAATTACATCAGAAGTAACTGTAATTAAATTACAGAAAAAATAAGAGTAATCTCTTCCTTTACTTTTTCAAGGGAAAACTAATTAAATTACAGTAACTAATTACTTAGTAACTAGTTACACCCAACACTGCAGGCAATATGCATTTAAAGCGGGTAAATATAAAAGGACTGTCAAAGTAATTTGAATGATGCCACATTTAGTGCAGCAGCTGGTGCTACTATGAAGACCATATGCATAAGACCACTGCATTATGCAAATTTGTTACATTGTTACGTATGAATGTAACGGAAATGAGACTGGAATTACTGACAACTCATTTCGGAAAGTTCAGAATCGGTTCTTTCATTTGGGAGATGATAACTTTATTTATTGTGCACGTTAATCTTTAAAACTGTGCAGATATTTTACATTTCACAAACAAACTATATTACTGTTACATAAAGGTAATATCTGAAGAAAAAAAAAAACATAATAGGGGCACTTGAAATATTTGTGACCCGTGCTGGCAAAAGAAGTCAGAATGCACAGGATAATTTCGAGCTAGTGAAGTTTTCACAAAAATGAGTTCTAAAAGTATCATTATTTGTACGTTTTCTGAGAGGAGTACCTTTCCTTTATCCATGAAAACGATCTCACTCAATCTCACTAGCGCACGATCCCGATATACACACATATACAGAATTACAGTATTTCAAAATATTCTTGCAGAATATTCACACAAACATTATCTGTTATGTCTTATGTGAACATATGGTTAACTGTTGTGGAAAAACATCTGATGTGTTACATTATTTCAGATCCGTGCGGTACAGTAGGTCTTAATATATAGGCTCTCGGTTTCATTAATGTTAATCAAACAACTGTGGTATCATGGAAAAAAATTTGAATATATATTTTCCCTATAGATATTTGGTGTTGGCTTGGTGTGTGTCAAATGTTGTGTTATTAGTAGGGATTTTAAGGTATGGTTGCTAGGTGATTTTGTTTTGGAACCTTCAGAAAACGAACTCGACTTGCTGACTATTCAAACAGGTGTAGCTCAGTCATTCAAATCACACATTTGAAGGTTTTTTAACAGAGAATGTGAACAATAACAAATAACAAATACATTTGCTCATTGCGACTTATTTTGCCAGCACGGGTCACATTTTTCTCTTTATTTAGAGAAAACATGCCTTGATCTTTTTTTAACTAATGTGTTTTAGTTCTTACATTAAATATGAAAACCCCATGAAAGAGAAAAAATTATGATAGAAATCTATTGCTGTATAATAAGATTCAATATAATTTTAATTTAAAAATATAGCTGCAAGCAGCAATTATCAGGGCCAAGCAAAACAGAAGCAAACAAGGAGGCAAGCAAGCAGCAAACCAACTGCAAAAATGAACTATTTTAAGCAAAAAGTTTGAAAACCCACATAAATACATTGAGTTGTATAGAGCCAATTTCATGTTGTGTTCAATTATAGCGCCACCAAGTGACACAATCCCGCCAATTATTTGATGTGTCCTCAGAGTGCGCCCATACATAAGCATGTCAAATTTGGTGACAATACAGACATTTGTATTTATGAGCATACAAAAAATGACCAATGCGCAACTTTGATAAAAAAAATTTGCCAGTTAATATCAACATTTTGACATTTGGACATTAGCACACAGTCAACCCGTTATGATTCCGATTTTCCTACGGTGCTTTCGTCTCGACTGGACTAACGTTTTGAAAGATATTCACAAAAGTGCTAAATCGCAACATTGCACTAACCATAAGGCGAGTTTGGTATCATCGGACTCAGCAAGGATTCAGCAATCTAAGGAGATGAACTGCGTGAAAATAAGTCAACCACATCCAAAGTTATAGCCATGTAAATATTTTTCCGTCCGAAACTTCTCAGGCTGACCCATACCGAGTTGCGTAATGATAGATTCATGCAGTCATAAAATACAGCATTTTACTACAAAATTCAAGATGGCCAATGCCAAAAATGGCTGACATATCACTGGACTCTGCACGTTGCCTCAAATCTAACAAGACCACTTTTATGATTTTTAGGCAAACCGTTCAGATGTTATAAGCAAAAATCAGCATTTTTCATATCTCTGCACCAGTTGGTGGCGATGCGCCGAAACGCAGCATGTAGCCTCAGGTCATTCTTGTGATGATCTGTACCAAGTTTGGTCAGAAAGCGATAAATCGTTGCGGATATACAGCCTTGTGTCTATTTTCACAAGCGATACATACAATTTGATGAATGGACTTGAATTCCATAACACTTTGTTGGCATTGTCTGAAGATGATCTGGCTACATTTTCGTGAAATTCAGATAAACCGTCTAGGAGGAGTTAGAAAAAGTAGGTTTTTTGGCAGAACATTTGGTGGGAAAATTGGCACTACAGAAATTTACGATTCAATCGAATCGTCTTTAGCCACAGAATCAGCACTTACGGTTCAAAAGTTATTAGCAGAAATATGAGTACAACTTTGGGCAGTTGATGGCACTAGAGGGGTTGAGTTAGAGACTCCAAATTTGCTATGGTGACATTTCAGACTGTCCTCTATCTGTGTGTCGTTTCACTTTCCCACAAGCGGTTCTATGGGCTCTCATAGACTCTCACGGCGGAAGAATAAGAATAAGAAGAACGCCAACGATTACAATAGGTGCTTACTCACCTTCGGTGCTTGGCCCCAAATAATTTCATTTGGGTCTGACTTTTCTTGTGTGTAAACAACATTCCAAAGTTTCAACTGACATAAGAGCTTTTAGGAAAATATCTTGATAAATTAGGACTAAATTAGGAGACAAAATTAATTTCTTGCAAGTCTGTATTTTTTGCACACCATTTTGAACATGCTTCAATGTGATTTGATGCCTTTTTTTGTTCTTAGAATATCAGTTAATAGCCAAAAATTATAAAAATAATTGCAATGCGAAATATGGAGTCCTATTCTTCACACGGTTAAAATGTTAATTTAATGTAAATTTATTAGGCATCTTACGGTCTCTGTTCCTGTTGTAGTTCTGTAGAGGGTCGTAACCAGTCTCCTGCTCGTCCTGCTGCAGCGGGTGACGTGTTTCAAAATTTGGGTGCTGCATTTCCTGAAAAACCACATAGAGAGCTGAAGCCACAATCGACATTACAGTACAAAACAAGAACTACATCTACACAGGTATTGTGTGGATACTCACTTCTCATAGGCCTGATCACAGGGGAGACCACAGTCCAGTAACCATTAATCTGACAACAAACAACAGAGCAAAACAAATGAATAAACAGACAGAGCCTAAACTAACAATACCAATGGCTTGCATATTAACCTATTGGATAGCGTGAAGCAGTGCGACGGAAACAACAAACAAACAAATGAACAACTGACAAAATGTCTTCATCATCAACTTTTTCAGGGCCGGTTAGGAGTAACTCAAATCAACATGGCAGATATACCGTAGCTTTTATTATGTTTGGTTAGTTCACAGCAAACATATTTTGTTAGTTTGGATTAATCACATTGCTTAATTTTTGGTGAATTTTAGCTGCTAATTGCAGCACAGAATATAAATGCATTTCATAGCCAGCATGTTTCTAAATTCACAACAGCAACTGTAATGAAGAGTGCCAGCAACACTTCAGTAACGTTTAACTGGATTGTGTATGCGTGAGTGTACCATTACCTCAGGTTCATTCCAGTAACATTTGTATTCATTTACCAGAATAACCAGACATGCTAACATTTGACAGTTGTGCAGTGATTTAAAACATTCAGTCTTGACTCAAACAAAGAAACAAAAACAGTGCTCATTTGATCTGTTGTATATGTGGTATCATTGTTCTGCAGTACTGAGTGTGCGTGAGCAAACACTGGCGGTGCCAAGCGCTGTTTGGAAGTGATTCCCAGCCTTTTATAAACCAAAAATATCCAAGCTCAGACAATTCAGAGCCAGACAGTGCTGATGTGACAGCATTAGCCACTAGAAAGTGGAAAAACCGGCATGTCTGCATTTTCCCTATTTTTAAACCTAAATACATTCGGCTGTTTTTACTGAGGTTGTATTTGGTTTGTATCTGACACACACAAACTCCAGCAAATGTCCTTCATCAATTATGCAGATCCACTAATAAACATTGATCTAAAATTTCAGTACAACAACAGCCTGTGCAACTCATTCATTATGTATAATTGGGGTTTATTAGCTGATATATAAAGAAATTATGGAGGTGGGATGGTACAACAAACATAAATAACATCAAATCAATCAATAAAAATAAATAGCAACAACTGCATCATATGTAAACTAAAAGCATCACTCTTCATCGACAGTCATTGAAAAGTTTGTTTTCTGACAAAAAAATGTTAATGAGCAAATTATAAGCATTTCATTAGCAAAGATGACAGAACGTCCTGTACCAGCTGAGTAATTGCTTTAGAGATGAATGGGAATGCTAACGGATAGCTTTCTCCAGCTATTATAGACCTGCTTGCCCCAGCTCAATTAGATTTATGCATTAGCTCTGGTATAGTGGGAAAATCCCAGAATCCTCTGCAGTGAAGTACAGTGCAGGAAATTAGCATAAAGCCTCAGGGACAACTACAGGAATGATTAAGTCAAGACAGTCAGACACATGAATAATAATTAAAATATGCTAAACATTACAATAATAATGAACTGGACATGCCTCACACAAAGGAATTCAACGAAGGCATTCACAAAAATATTATTAAGTAAAACAAATAAAAAAGTTTAAATAGCTCTCTATAATTAGCTAAATAATGTTTGGTTGGTGTAGCATGAAACTATTGCCTTAATGTTTAATCTGTTTCTAACACTGCAACGACTGCATTTACTGTCACAGCTGCAGGCTAAAGGCAGCACTGATGCAATCACTCCCCAAATGAATCCTTGCATATTTCATTAGCTATACACATGTGCGCAGTGAGCACACACACACACACATAAATATTTATCACTGCACCAAATGGTTTTAGTGAGAAAATTTACTTGATTTAGACGCTGAAATTTCCTGTGCTTGTATAGCCTGTGTGTATGTGCTTATACACATGCATAATCAATGAGAAAATCTGAATTATGGCAGTATACATATAAATGTACATTAGGGTGGCCATTTCTATAACACCAAGAAAGTACACTTTACAGGATTCAGTGAAGCCAGGATAAAAATGGAAAAATAATCAGATATGTTTACCTTTTTTAATTATTATTGTTTACATTTTTTTTTTTTAAATGTATTGGTAGATATTTGGTATATATCTTCAGTATCACATGATCCTTCAGAAATCATTATAATATGATTATTTGCTGCTCAATAAATGTATGATTATTATCAATGTTGAAAACAGTTGTGTAAAACATTTAAGGATTATTTGATGAAAAGTTCAAAAGAACAACATTTATTTTAAATAGGATCTTTTGTATTTGAACGATTTCTGAAGGATATGTGACACTGAAGACTGTGATGCTGAACATTCAGCTTTGCATCACATAAATAAATTACACTTTAAAATATATTCAAATAGAAAAGTTATTTTACGTTTTAATAATATTTCACAATATTACTTTTTTGTATTTTTAATCAAATAAATGCAGCATTGGTGAGCATAAGAGACTTCTAAAAACATTGTAAAAAAATCGTACTGATCAAAAACTTTTGAACGGCAGTGTAAAAATGTGCTGCACGCTAGAGCTGTCGCGATGAAGGAATTTCCCTTGCTGTGATTTTTATTTTTATTTATTTATTCTTGCTATAAATAACAAACATAAACCTGACAATAAGATTGTTGAACTATTGTTATATGTATAACATTGGCATTGATTTGATGCATTAACCAGTTTGTTTGTTAATGCCATGGCAAACATTTATGGTAAAACTATATGGTTTTTACAATTTATTTTTGCTTGTTTAAAAGTTACTTCAAAAGAGTTAACTAATCATAATCAAGGAACGGATTTAGAGATATCCATTCTATAACATTATTGCATAGGAATGACATTAAAAGGAGGACAATTGAGATTTCTATGGCACCTACATGACATCTACACTTCAATACCAGACTATACAACCTAAAACTGAATGGACATGGACCCACCCTAACGTACATACACGTGCCCATATACGGTAATATGATATATCATGATAATAAACATGTACTGTATAGTTATCATGAGCACTTCAAAATACTGTGAATAATTTATTATTATGAATTATTTAAATTTTTAGAATACTTTTCCATCGACCAGTTAAAATGTACAACACTGTTGTGTGTGCTGTGTAAAAGAGGCATGCACTCTTGGATGTAAAAAAACCCCAACAAGGATGAGAAGCATGAAAGTGTTTATGTTTATGGAATTTTTAACATAAAGAGGAGGTGTGAAGGAGACAGGCTGAATGAAAATGCACATTCACTTTCTGACCGAAGATGGCGCTTATGGAAATTCAGAAATACTGTTTCTGAACAATATTTACAGCCACATTCAGATTTTTGTATTCGCTATGGTGTTCATCACAGCAAAATGATACTTACTAGCATAGTTGCCAAGTCCGCGTATAACACGCGACTTTGGGCTTCTTTTTTTGGCAAGTCGCGTTAAAAAATCACGAGTCGCGCCGGGTTGCGGTTTTTTAGGCTTATTTTAAAAAATGTGGTTGCTTGTTAGGAAAATATAATAAGCAACTTCGTTTCTTTACATTTATGGTCGCTTTTTTGTCCAATACATTGACTGACACTGTCTTCTCACAACAGGCATTCAGTGCAACGATACAAGTGCTGTAGTAATCGGTCCTTTTATATCCCGCCTCCTTCTCCCCTTCATTGAAGAAAAATCGCGTTCAACGTGCAGGCATGTGACGTTATAAATGCACGTAATGAAAGTTAGTAGACTTAAATAGACGTACATTTTTACAAACAATAGCACAAGCAGAGATGGAGAGGAAAGAGGGAGGAGAGGCACCTAATTTAATTAAAAAAATATTTTTGTAATGTATTTAAAATTACAGGCTATTATAAAAAAACAAGTCTACTAATAATAACAGTAGGTATGGTTCGAATTTATTTTATTTTAAATATGTGGCTATATTGCAGCGCTGTAGTGCTTGTGTCCCAACGTGCACACTATCCATCCTAAATAGTGTGACATTAGTAATTTTCAGTACTATCTAGGGCAGATAGTGTGCACAATGAGATGCAGGGCTTGTCTTTTTCACGGTTTGCAGTGTGTGTGTTGTTCACTACTTACTGCCCCTAATATGTGTGCACTAACTCCGACTATGGGTTACCATAATTGGCCTCCATGTCACTCTTTACTCTTCAAACCTCTTCTGTTCACAGCTGATCGGAGGATATTGTGTGTCCTTTATTGCAATTTGATGATTTTTGTAAAATCACATCTGTTTTTGCTTTTCAAACTCTGAGAGGTTTCAGTTTAATATGTTGCAGGCTCATTTATTGCTAAAAGAATTATTTATTATAAATAATATTGATGATAATAAATAATATAATAATATTGGGCTTGTTTTGGGCTTGTTTTTGAAGCTGCGGTTGCTTATTTGTCTCGCGAGAGTCGGCAACACTGCTTACTAGGCTATTTTTTTTCCCCAAACATGTGTTTATGCAAATATTTTTATATTTAACCTGGACTAAAACGTGTCCTAAATATTGACTGAAATTTTTCAGATTTTTTATTGTTATAAATGTGGACTAAACCTGGACTAAAACGTGTCCTAAATATTGACTGAAATTTTTCAGATTTTTTATTGTTATAAATGTTCAGAGTTGTTTTTAATATAGGACAAGTTTGTAACAATTATTATTGTGCAAAAATATTATTGCGATTACAGTGTATACTAGGGCTGCACGATTATGACAAAAAAAATCGTAATTGTTGATTACTCCCTTGAATTTGATTATCACATTAAATTATGTTTTGAATAGCTTTATACCATTGTTAGAAGCTATATTTTTATATGAAAATAAGCTGAAAACATTCTTCCTGGAAAAAATGATTGCTTTTCTATAGCATTAAGACTCAAATTTCAACTATACATTGGGTTGATTTCTTTTTTAAATAAAAAAAATGGTATTATAATATTATACTAAAATTAAAATGGAAAAAACCTTAACCTGTAGAAAGAAAAAAAAAAAGAAAAAAACATGCAGAATAATGTGGACATTCTTTTGTAATTGCGCATTTGAGCGATTATATAATTGTGGTATCCGTAATTGTAATCACGATTAGGCAGCCCTAGTGTATACCATGAAAAACTTTACTGTGATATAAAAACACAACTGTGTGTGTGTGTGTGTGTTTTAGATAAAGAAATGAGGAACCAAAAACTACTGTGAGGAAGATGAAACAGAAACCTGTGCAAAACCAAATTGAAGCAACGGAGCATACGTGACGAGATGAAAAAGAAATATGCATAAATAAGAATGCTAAAAGAAAGTTATTTTAGACTAGCAAAAATGTGCACAGTATTTTGGGAATTAGGATCAAAATATAATCCACCGAAAATGTAAGGAGTTTCATAAGACAAAACCCAGCTCATTACATCAAAACACCTGTGGGTGCAGCACACGGTAGCAGAGGCCCAATAATGAGGGTTACAGAAGCAGAGCAGATCTAAACCTGTTTAAACACACTCACATGCCTTCACTTCATCAGCCAATTACAGAGCAGACCTCCTCCTGCACCAATCACATGACTCCTAGGAATTCAACAAGCTACTGGATGAACTCAAAAACCCAACATTATGAAAGAGCAATACATTAGTGCAGAAATATGCTTGGTCAAAATATAAGAGCTGTACATAATTAAGAAAAGCATGTGCACATATTAAAAAACGCTACAGTCTGGTTCTGTAATAAACATGCAGTCACACACACACATTGACAACCACAAACACACACCTCTCTTTTGGCTGAAAAAGCTCACTATAAACTGAAGACATTCACAACTGCAAAGTGGAGAAACTGAAAGGTGCTTTCCAATATTACAGGACTTTAAGAGAACATTTTTCTTCAAACATAAATTAACCAAAGGCCATTAGGTAATTGTAATCCGACATGGTTTGTATGAGTTAGATAGAAGTGTGTGTGTGTGTGTGTGTGTGTGTGTGTGTGTGTGTGTGTGTGTGTGTGTGTGTGTGTGTGTGTGTGTGTGTGTGTGTGTGTGTGTGTGTGTGTGTGTGTGTGTGTGTGTCTAAACAGGGGGCAAACTGGTCTTGTGACGCCATGGCAAGTCTTTTTCTGTTGTTCAGTGACTATGTGCCCTCAGGTCCAAAGCAAATCATATAGTCCTCCAAAGATCATTCTATCCTATTTCACAAATAGATTATAATGTCAGCCTACATAACATACAAAACTAAATCAAGAATATTAAAGGAGAAACAGGAACCATGATCAAATCCTCAATTAATTCTCAGCAGGAGAACACTAAATTTCTGGTGGCACAGGACAAAACTGTTGGCAAAGAAAAAATAATTAAGTTGAGCTACTCTATATAAATGCTTAATCTTTATTAAAATGTTGTATTTATTATCAGCATCTGATTATGCAATATTGAAAATAGATAATGGCTTAAAGAAAAAAAAAAGAACAAATCTTGTTGTTTTTTTATTGATTATTGCAATATTTAATATAAAAGAGATAGTTCACCCAAAAATGAAAATTAGCCCATGATTTACTCACCCTCAAGTCATCCTAGGTGTATATGACATTCTTCTTTCAGACAAATACAATCAGAGTTATATTAAAACATGTCCTGGCTCTTCCAAGCTTTATAATGGCAGTGAATGGCTGTTTATGCCCATAAAAGTGCATCTATCCATCATAAAAGTAATCCACACGGCTCCGGGGGCTTAAAACTTTACAAACTTTAAACTTGTTCACGAGAGGCTCACGTTCCAGCGTATGACGTAGGATGCTCCGGTGAGAATATGCTAGTTCTTGCGACAACCAAGTTTTGTTTTGCTCTATCCTTTGCGCTTTCGGGTTCGTCACTGGAACTTGCGCTATGCCTGTCCTACGCTGGAATGCCAGTCTCTAGTGAACATGAGTTAGAGGAAGAGGACAGTTAGAGATTACAGTTAATAAAGTTTTAAATATGGATATTTTTCTTAAACACAAACGCATCGCTTTGCTTCAAAAGGCCTTTATTAACCCCCCAAGAGCCATGTGGAGTACTTTTATGATGGATAGATACTTTTATGGACTTCAAAACAGAAACAGACATTCACTGCCATTATAAAGCTTGGAAGAGCCAGGACATAATATAACTCTGATTGTATTCGTCTGAAAGAAGAATGTCATATACACCTAGGATGACTTGAGTGTGAGTAAATAATGGGCTAATTTTTATTTTCGGGTGAACTATCCCTTTAATTAAAATAACTTTCTCTTCGCAGTGACATCTCTTTTGTTCTCTGATGACGCGTTCACTGGCGTGAGGGCGGGACAACCTGTCCAATCAATTCCAGATGGACAAAAACCAAGCCCAGTCCTACATTATTCATTGTTCGAGAAGCCGATTCACTTGGGGATATATATATATATATATATATATATATATATAACAGTAATTGAGAAAAGACAACTTCTGTTTCATGCCAACTTTAATTTCAGGGCTTTAAAAATACTTTTCTTCTCTGCTTACAGTAAACATAATATTAAACAGTTATCCATGCTCTCTATTATAAGTTATGCATCAGATTGGGTTTAAAAATAATGGCCATTATTGTCGATATGTCAAACCTGTAACCACCTATTTAGAGCTGGGGGAGACCAAACATAAAACAATTAAGAATCAACCATTAAAAACCCACATACGTTATTCTGATATTTAGGGGAAATCTGTCCCACTCAATGCCTATGGTGGTACTACACATTTCAGATTTCATGAAGCATTCCTAACCAGAACTAAAAATAGAGCCTTCAATAACATCAGTTACTAAACAAAACACTACATCTTCCCTAATGCCAGGATAAAAGAATGGAGAAAAATGAAAGGATAAGTATATTACATCACAGACATTCAACTTATGTGCACAGTGAACTTACAGGCACCCCTGCAGCCTAAATATCAAAGACAAATTTCAAAGTGGTCGTTATAATAACTCATATGCATTTCCCTGACACTTTACGTCATAAAACAGGTTAAAAGCAGTGTCAAAGTTGGATTTATTGATGGGAGCTCTTGAGTCTAAAGGCCTAACGGGGCTGGCAGTTCCACACTTCCGATATGAATCATTGCACAACTTTTTACACTATTGTTGTCGCTGCGTTTGGTTTTGACAAGCACTCCAACGATCGTAAACGACGGTTTCAATGCAGTAAAGGGAATTCAGCTCACATATTTACCTGCAATGCTTCACGCGGGTCTGCCCATCCTGCCCTGTGCAGTCTGCATGTAAACACTAGCGCGAGTTAGGCGGATATGCCGCGGAACAGCTGATCAAGCACGTGACTCCGGACGGGAAGCCGCTGTGCGCTACTTCAGAATGATATCACAGGTTAGAAATGTGATTTTGATGAAAAGCCAGAAATAACTCGTTTTATACAAGAGCTGTTGTTGGATTATGGAGAGATTTTTCTTTATATCACCAAAAAGCCACCATATATCATATATAGCTAAACAATATATTTTCGAGATATGGGAAAGCACGTCCCACTTTACCTGCCATTAGTTGTTGTTTTTTTAATTATTAATTTGATTAATCTTTGAATTTAATCAGAGATTATTTCAAAAAATGTTCGTAACAGAAATGTACCATCTCATTTGAAGTCCATAAACGCACCTGTCACTCACTCCTCAGACCATAACTCAATTCTTTAATAATAAGACATAAAAAATAAAAATAAAAAAAAAGGTTAATATGTTCTGGCAGAAGGAAGATTTTTTTTTTTTTTTTTAGAATATTCCTCTATTTTTTAATCATAAGGTGGTTTTACTGTACTCTTTATCAACAATATTTTTTATCTTTAGATTTTTGGATATTTTCCTTAATTTTAAGGACATAATGTAAGTATCTTGCAAAATAAAGTGTGACATGGAAAAAATATATATTTTGTCAATGCTGCAAGATTTTTTTTGACTGTGGTAACATTAGAAAATATCCTGTATACCCAATGCATTCATTCCTGGTGAATGCTATATTTGTCAATATTAAATATTTGACACGTTTCTTTTGTCGCAAGATAGTGTTGACCCCATATAGAGTGATATTTATGAGAAAATGGAAGCAGCAGGTGGTGAAAGTATCTGAATAATTAAAAAGAAAAGCTCAGTTTAAGATAGTAAGAAAATGCTTAGGGCAACAGAACTGTCATTTCTAACGCTAATTAGTATAAAAATTAAGTTATAATCGAGAATAGCATCACAGTAAACATCCATATAAAGCCCATTTTCATTCTGGTACTTGAATAAAATGCCTTTAAACATAATGAACAATACAAACACTACATATTTATTGTAATTCATTAGAGAGAGAATTATTCACTGTAATTCAAAGTGCTGTTTCTATTGTGTTTTGTTCTATTGACAATAATACAGTAATGTGTTGTTTGCTTCTAAACATATAATACATCACGGTTTCAGGGTCTCTGGCAACAATCTTGTAAAAGATAACACTTCCTGGCTGAATATGCCACTATTAACACTGATAGATGTTGCCTGCCTGCAGAGATACAGTTGAGGATTTGAGCAGAAAACGTTGAGACAGACAATAAATAATGCTACTATAAAATTGCAAATCATATTCATTTAGGGGTGTAAATATTACGCTAACAACCATTCAATTGCAATTCTTTCCTAAATTATGTGAAGCATTATGAAAATGGTGTCTCAGTTTGGATATTATAATCACTTCATTTAATCACCTTTTTTACACCCCTAATATAAATAGAACATTTATTTAGAAATAAGAACAGTGATATTTAATTTATGCTTTCCGTGGCATGTCCGTTGTGAAATCCTCAAAATTCCACCTCTATAGTCCATCCAAAGTATGAGGTTTTATCAAAACACCTTGTGCATAAAGGCACACCTGTAAATAGGCTACATTTAAATAGTTAAATTACCTGGTATTCATTGCTGTTTATTTGTTTAAATGGGATTTAATGCACTACCGTTTAAAGGTTTGGGGTCGATAAGGTTTTTTAATGTCTTTTATGCTCACCCAGGCTGCATTTATTTGAACAAAAATACAGTAAAGACAGCAATATTGTGAAATATTATTACAATTTAAAATGACATTTATTCCTGTAATGGCAAAGCTGAATTTTCAGCATCATTACTCCAGTCTTCAGTGTCACATGATCCTTCAGAAATGATTCTAATATGCTGATTTGATGCTCAAGAAAAAATTCTTATCAATGCTGAAAAGACTTGTTCTGCTTAATATTTTTCACATTATTAATTTCTTTAGTATCACTTTTGACCTATGTAATGTGTCCTTGCTGGATAAAAATATTAATTTTTTTCAAACAAAATGACCCCAAACTTTTGAACTGTAGTGTATGTATTTTTAGGAGTTTATGAATTGGCAGTAGGCGGGGCTATCATCGTGCTCCTCCTTACATGGAAGCTCCTGCTCTTCTTTAATAGTAATGATAAAACGAGTTTGTGTAGATGCATTCTGTTCCACCACACCAATGTCTTGTTTCCCTGGCATCATGTTTGCATGTGTCTGCTCATCTTTTTCCATTGTATCCCTGCATTCTTCCTCCGCCTCCATGTAATCATCTTCACTTTCCTCAATCACTCTTTCTCTGCTCTTGTCCTGTTCTTCCTGTCTAAGCCAGTTGTGACCATTGAAAAAACTGAGAACAGCCTCTTTGGCTACACCCAGTTGAGCAGACAGTGTATGAATGGCCTCTTGATCTGGATGTAGTCCCACTTCCTGAATGAAACTCTGCAGGATTGCATGTGCTTCTGGTGGTAAAGACCTGCCGCCAATATGTGGGCCCATGTGAGAGTCTCTGGGACCTCCAGTGATGAGATGGTGCTGGAGGAATGGTTGATGGTGCTGAGGTGGAAGATTATGTAGTTGTTGGTGCTGCTTTAGAGGCAAAACATGCTGTGGTATCACCTTTAGAAAATAAATATAGAGAAGGTAAATAATTATGAGAGCGAACACTTCACAACCTAACAATTTTTTTATATATTATGGCCTATATACTATAATGTGCAGTCAGCAGTTGGACATTCATAATGTACTGTAATTGATTGTGTGTAAGCCCTCACTTGCAGTTGTTCAGTCAGGGGTCTTGTGTGTTTTTCTGAGTAGAATGTCTGCCCAGTATTGCACTCTTGGTCATATATAACATCTCGCTCTGATTGGCTGAGATTTAGAAACTGGCGTATCAAAGACAGATTTTCCCAGAGTGTACGATTCTGAGGAGAAGGCTCCTCCTTCCAGCGCAGGAGCTCACACAGCCAGCCCTAACACAGACACAAAAACAGTGGGGTTCAAACATCTCAGACAATGTTGAAAATCTGATTCAAAGTCTAATTTAAACCTAGGGATTAATGTAATGCTTCAGGATTTTGAATATTTTGATGTAAAATGAATAAGAAATATTTAATTTATGTGTTTTGTGGCATAAATATTTAAATATATAATAAATATTTATATGTAGGAGATAAATATTTAATTTTCAAGAAATACTTAAAGTTCTGCAGTATTTCTATTTTCTAGGTCACTAGCCCAAATGCTCAAAACGTAAGATTTTCAAATTCTCTCTCAAATTGTTATGCTGATAATTGAATTTGTTATGGGAAATAAATGCAAAAGAAAAGCATTTCCACAATTGTGCAGACTTTTGGACCCTACTGTACATATTTTCTCATAAACTTGGGAGGGATATATCTCTTCCGGTTTTGTTTGAATCCGCATTCACGACGCCACAGTGACGCTGCTGACGTAAGACGCTGTGACGTGTTATCTGGTATCTGCTATCGCACCAGAGAACACGTCACAGCGTCTTACGTCGTGTTCACTGTGGCGTCGTGAACGCGGATTCAAACAAAACCGGAAGAGAAGACAATGCTTAATAAAGTCTTAGTTTTTGTTATTTTTGGACCAAAATGTATTGTCGACGCTTCAAAAGAGTCTAACTAACCAAATGATGTCACATATGGACTACTTTGATGATGTTTTCATTACCTTTCTGGACGTGGACAGCAAAGTGTTCATACACTTACATTCAAAGGACTGAAAGCCCTCGGACTAAATCTAAAATATCTTAAACTGTGTTCCGAGGATGAACGGAGGTCTTACGGGTGTGGAAGAACATTGGGGTGAGTCATTAATGGAAGAAATTTTATTTTTGGGTGAACTAACCCTTTAAGTCTAAGGGCCAGATTTGATTTGCTAAACAGTGCAAATAAGCGTGAGCGAATTCCAAAAATGCGCAGATAGGAGTAGAAAGTTCAGCGCGTGATCTACTGACAAATAGCAAATTAAAGGATACAGACGCAGCCGGTTCATTTCCATAATGACCAACACAATCTACCAAGAGCAGCACAAATTAGCATCTGGTTTAAGACAAGTAAATTGACTAGCTTAAACCTTAGTAAATAACCTTGCGTGATTAATTTAAATACTCTCCTCCCATAAATGTTGTGTCTAAAAGGGAAATGCATATGCAATAAGGTCAGACGCAAAAATACCCTTTTCAGTGCAAATTAAAAGGGTAGCACTGAAAAGGGTATTTTTGCGTCTGACCTTATTGCAGTCTGACCTTATTGCATTGCGTCTGACCTTATTGCAGTCTGACCTTATTGCATTGCGTCTGACCTTATTGCATATGCATTTCCCTTTTAGACACAACATTTATGGGAGGAGAGTATTTAAATTAATCACGCAAGGTTATTTACTAAGGTTTAAGCTAGTCAATTTACTTGTCTTAAACCAGATGCTAATTTGTGCTGAACCAGATGCTAACAATAGACGTAGGTAGTGTTGAGGTTTCCACTACGTGTCTTTAGTAAATCCTGACCATCGTTTTTTAACGACAAAAGAGGGTTTGCGCTGTCGTAAACCTGGCCCTAAGTGTGTTAGATTCCTTCAGTACACATGCACACACATGTACCTGACTCTTGGCTGCAGAGACTTTTGCAAACAAGGCCTGTGACACTTTGGCTCGTCTCATTTCCTGCTGTATTTCTTCATAGATGCCGTAGTTGATTCCAGAATCATCGCATTCCACTTTCACTACAATCTCCTTGGAAACAGGTGAAAGTTTTGCCTGTAGTGAGAGATATTTTTTAATGACAACAAACAAACATGGTTTAAAAAATGGCACTTGTTATTATTATTAATTTATCTGCATTAGATTGATCTGCACTGTCTATTGAGATTACAGCACATCTCATAAATTAAATTTGAGTGACAGTGAACCTGAATGGGCAGAGGTGAGGTGGTATTGGTGTTGTAGGTAGTGTTGAGGTTACGCTCTCTTTCCTCCAGATAGATGGAGTCCCTCTGGCTCTGTGGCAGTTGCAGGAAGGCCTGCATGGCTCTAAGGTTAACTAAAAGAGACTGAGACGCACACCGTGGGTCTTCTTCCTTGCGCAAGATCTCCGACAGCAGGCCCTGTTGCAAAATATCATTTACATTTAATCATTTAGCAGATGCATTTATCTAAAGCGACTTAGACGTACAGTAACAATAGACGTAAAGATAGCAACAATATACAAGTGCTATGGCAAGACCCAGTAAGTCTAACACAGTACAAGTTGCAAGGGTATCTGTTTGTGTTAATCAGGGAAAGACACTTTAATATGTGCACAGATATACAACATTTAAGAGGTATGTACACACACAATTTAAAATTATATGATACATTTATTTAATTAGAAATTATATATATTAGATATAATATTTATATATTATTAGAAACCTCTAATAAAAAAATAAAAGAGTTAAGGCCTATTAGGTTAATCTATAATGATAAAGATATAGTTTTAAAAATTGTTTAAAGAGTAGCATAGTTAGCACACCACAACTGTAACGATAACGGCACAGAAAAGGTAAATCGTTGGAATGACTTTCATACGAATTGTTCCAGATGATTAACAGCCAATCAGAATCAATCCTGCTTTAAAGAGCTCAAGCATATAAAGCAGCAAATGACATATCTGCAGCGCATGCAGTGGTGGACAAAGTAAACAAATCAAGAACTTAAGAATAATGCTGCCTTCACGTGCTATCGGAAATTTAACAATTCCCACTTCAGAAGTCATGATTACGAGCTTGTTGCATTCAAGTGCTTTGTTGTCGGAATGAACAGGAATCATGGAGGACACCAGGTTTATTCTTGCCTATTTATTGGGAAAATCTTATTAAAACCAAAATTATATGTCACATGCACTGACAACCATATAAGCATTTACGTTGCTATCCAGATAGTCCGCCTTTTGACGATTCTGTAATTTCGGTCAAATGAAGGCTATTTTCACTGTGTATAAAACATACAATATGCTTCAAATGATTACTTGTACATGACAAGACAAGACAATCTAGCTGTTTTGGGGGAAAAACTATTAAATCATACCCGTCACAGCAATAGTTTTCCCCGCCACTATGTTTAAAGTTTATGGCACTCCCATCTCGGGAATTTGGATATCAAAATTATTTCCGAACTTCCCAGTGGTAAACATGACATCAGAGGGCATTCATGTGTAATTTTTACCTAGGAAACTCGTATTTACGATAATTCCCTAATAAATAATAAGTAAAACCCTACTAGAATATTACTCAAGAGTAATTTTAAGTATTCATTTTTAATTTTACTTGAGTAAAAGTACAAAAGTACTTGATTTTATATGTACTTAAGTATTAAAAGTAAAAAAGTACTGATCAATGAACCATGTTTATTAATGGGACTTTACAACCTTACAAGACAGTACATTTACGCATTTGACAGACACTTTTTTTTTATCCAAAGCAACTTACATTGCATTTATGTTATGGTGTATGGCATGTACATTTCATACATATTTAAATGTAATAAATATTTATATGATTTGAGGGAATGCAAGGACTAATATAAATGTATATACCGTAATATAATGATTTAGCAGAAATTCTGTTGTATGAAATTCTACCATGTTTACCTGAGTCCTGTTAATGGCCACTCGTGCAAACACCGCCTGGGAAACCCCCGCCCTCTTCAACTCCTCGCGCACCCAATGGTAAATTTCCGGTGACACGTCGGTGACAGGTGAGGGACATTGAGTAACTAGAGGTGGGGACGCATTGCATTTTGGAGGAGTCCGTAGTGGTGCAGGATGAGGCCCGTGTGAGTGTGTGTGAGCGTGTGTGAGAAATTGAGACATGGCATGCTGCTGTGAGAGGAGCTGAGCCATCACCAGACCAGGCATTCCAGCCTGCATCTGGACAACAGCACGTGACTCCGCCCCGCTGTCTTCCATTGGTTTCTGGTACATGGTGGGCTGGCTGGAAGATGAGGGTTGGTTGCAGTGCCTGTTCATGTCACCTGAGGGGATGTAAAATCTTCAGTGACTCAATATTCATATTAAATCAACGGGGCCTATTAAAAATTCACAGCAAAAATCATCTTATTTACAGCAGAAGTTAGATGCCTGTCTGTCATTTCATATACGCAGTTATTTTACTTTACTAAACTACCGTTGAATAGTTTGGGGTAAGTACGATTTTTTTTGTGAAAT
Organism: Gobio gobio; assembly: GCF_949357685.1. Lineage (NCBI taxonomy): Eukaryota > Metazoa > Chordata > Actinopteri > Cypriniformes > Gobionidae > Gobio > Gobio gobio. Next base: position 36,061,034 of record NC_137104.1, read on the forward strand.
AAATGAATACTTTTATTCAGCAAGAATGCATTCATTTGATCAAAATATTTCTATTTCAAATAGAAATGCTGTTTTTGATCTTTCTATTCATTAAAGAATCCTATATAAAATGTAGCAGTTTCCAAAAAAATATGAAGAAATATGAACTGTTTTCAACAATGATAATAGGAAATGTTACTTGAGCACCAAATCAGCAAATTAGAATGATTTCTGAAGGATCATGTGGCACTGAAAACTGGAGTAATGGCTGCTGAAAATTGGCTTTGCCATCACAGGAATAAATTACATTTTAAAATATATTCAAATAGAAAACAGTTATTTTAAAATGTAATAATATTTCACAAAATTACTGTTTTTAATCAGACAAATGTAGCATTGGTGAGAAAAAAATTGCACTAACCCCAAACTTTTGAACAGTAGTGATTGGACAACAATTAGTAATACCTTAGTTATAACTACTGCATTAACTAATGTTAACGAATTAAACCTTACTATAAATTGTTACCAAAAACAAAACAAAAGGGCTACTTCAAGAACAGAGAGCTGTAAGTGTATGTGAATATGTGAGCTATGTTTAGAAAACATACAGTAAGTTGCTACTCACCTGTCATAGATTTTGACCTCTTGTAGTGTTTGTACCACTGGCCGAACTCCTGACATCTGGCAGCAGAGATGCTGGCGTAGTAAGTGCCGTTTACCACTGATGAAATCATGCTCTTTCAAACAAAAATACAAGACAAGTCAAAATGTGTTCATGTGCATGCAAAAAGTGACAGTAACAGGAATGTAGTAATTGGATATACCGAATTAGGCCTTGAAGTGTGCCTTGACTAAATGTGTCCAGAAAGGATGTGCTAAAGGTTTTTGTCTCCTTGCTAAATAGATTTAATAGCTGGTTCTCAAACTAGGGATGGATCTTAATGGTAGGGTGTATTTTTCAATAGAGAGCGCTATAACCATGAGATATGAGGCAATTAACCCTATTTTATTCCTACAGCTACAAGCATGGGCGTAAATCGCGGGGGGGTGGGGGGCGGTTGTCAGGACCCCCCCTATCTGAGGTTTGTCCCCACTAAAAAATAAAATTAAAAATCACATTGTGTATTATAAATAATATAATGATATATACTTAAAATAATTGTGTAAGTAGTTAAACAATAAAAACACAATGCGTTTTAAGTTTAGAAACATTTTGAGTCTCTTGCCTAACAGTGGTTTGGTCCACCGCGCACCTCACCTACACACACAAGTCATATGTTCTTCAGTAGTTGGCTATTTTATACACAAAACAATGGATGAATGAAGTGATTTTATTTCTATTTAATACAGACAATGCTGAGTTATTTAAAAAAAAACAGCAATGGCAAAAAATTATGATACCGATGTATTTCCGATATTTTATTAATTAATGTTTGGTAGCTTGTTGTAAGTCACCCACTACAACTAACACGGCGATAAGCCTATGTGTGAACTGAAATTAGGCTAATTTTGTAGATCTACCGCTATGTGGGGTTTTGCTCAATGCTATGTGGAAGAAGCAAGATCATTTAATAATTATATTACCGCGTGGTAAACCTATGATAACTCGTATTTAAACAACTTTTGCTGTGTGTTGTTGGCCAGATAAAATGACAGGGAAACAAAAAACAGACACAAGATCATTTTTCAGAAAAATGCCACACATATCCTTATTTGTGTCCCCTTCAAAAATTGCTCTTGAGGAATTTTTTGTTTACTGCCCCCCTGTTAGAAGAAATTCTTGCCCATTGTTACAGATTCATGCAATTAACTGTGTTCAAGTTAGCATACATGTTATGGTGTACTGCAAAAATAATGTATTTACAGTGACTAATTGCGTACCACTTTTGTTGTTAATGTGTACCTGCGATAATGGACACTCTTTAGCCAGTGTGCTCTGATTCATTTCCTTCAGCAGCTCCTTAAGGGCATTTCTGACAGTTGAATGAGTCCACTGCTCAGCAGGTAAGTCCTCTAATTTAGAAACACTAAGAGAGAGAGAGAGAATGTGTGTGAGTCAGTGAGAAAAAACTGCAAAAATTAATTACACTGTGGGGCATTAATCACAAATAATTATTATTTCACAAATAGCTATATTATTATGTGTTTATCCTCAAAACTTTAATAACTATAATAACTTTTAATAATTTTTAATTAGTTTTAATACTAAATTACCTGTTAAAAATTAATCATCATAAATCGGAACAGTTTTAATTTTACATAGAGTAGTTAATCATTCTGATAAGTCTGTTTGCTGAAGCCCAGAGACAAACGTGACCCTCAAAGTAAGTGTGTGTGTGCATGTTGTACCTGTGTAGCTTTATTCTTAAGGTGATGACATGGTAAAGGTCTTGTAGCATGTCTCCTACTGTTGCGTCAGATGTGTCTGTCACAGTGGACAGAGCCACAGGGTTCCAATGGCCAACTTGAACCTGACCTAAAGCAGACATTAATATTATTACTATATATGACAACTAGATTGTATTTCATAATGTAGTTCCTGACCCCCATTTCCTTTTCTTTGTCTGGATTCTGGAGTTCTTATTTTTATTTTCTGACAACCTTCTGAGCTTTTTGATCTTGACCAAGTTCTTTCATTTACCATCAGTTTTCTGCACTTTTTTCTATATTCTTCCTTGTACCTCATATTACATTTTTTAATTACTTAATTATTGTATCAAATAAAGCATAAGCATTGAAATTTTAAATTCTTCCACATAAGGCATATATGTTATGTTAAAAAAGCATTAAGTACAGGTTAACTTAAGTTGTGTGAGATTAGACCACCTAAACATTTTTGCAATGTTGAAGCATTTTTATTTATTGTGTAATAAATAAATCATATTTATTGTGGGGATTTTGAAAATGTTTTATTACAGCAAGGATCCATTAAAGGGGCTATATGCAACTTTTCCCCCAAAATAAACGTAACAATAGCCTTTTTATTTTACCATTTATGACTCAAACATCTCCTGATGAGCATACTGACACCTTGTCCGCTCACAGTGGGTGCACCTATAAGCCTGTATCCTATTTTTCCTATTTTCTGGCGGGTCGTCTTTTCCCACGCTATCTGCGGATGTGACGTCACCACCGCTGCGAGAGCGAGCAGAAAATGAGAGCAGTTCTGTTTTTTGGCCACAGGTGTCAGTCGCGAGTTTAAATTTCAGAAAAACGAGTTTAAATTTCAGAAAAACGCATAATAGCCCCTTTAAATTGATAGTAAAGACTTACAGAAGACTTATATTTTTTACAAAATGCTGTTCTTTTGAACTTTAGTTATCACAGAATCCTGGAAAAATGTATCACGTTTCCACAAAATAGCAGCACGATGTTTTTGAGCACCAAATCGGCATATTAAAATTCAGCTTTGCCATCACAGGGGTAAATTATATTTTAAAATATATTCAAATAGAAAACAGTTATTTGAAATGGTCAAAATAATTCACAATATTAACAGTTTTTTACTGTGTTTTTTAATTCAATGTGCCTTGGTGAGCATAAGAAACTTCGGTCCCACTATATATATTAGGTGTCCTTAACTACTATGTACTTACATCAAAAAACAAGTACAATGTACTTTCTGTGTTCATATTGTATTGCAAAACACTTTTGCTGATATTGAGATGGGATACGGGTAAAGTTAGGCACAGGTATTGTGGTATGGGTAGATTTAAGGGTAGGGTTAGGTGTAAGGGAAGTGTCAACAGTGTAATTATGAATGTAACTACAGAAATGAATTACAGATGTATTTACAGGCAGGTAATTTTTAAAATGTAAGTGCAATGTAAAAATATGTATGTACACAATAAGTGCATTGTATCAAATGATTAATTAAAATGTTAGTACATAGTAGTTAAGCCCACCTAATATAAAGTGGGTCCAAAACTTCTTTCCAAAACATACAAAAATAATAATAATAATAATTTTGAATAGTTTATGTGTAATGCATATAATTGAAGATCATATGACGCAGCTCGTTTTTTTTTAGTACCTTTCCTTCAGGCTTACATATTCAACTTGAATTAAGCATAAATTATTCATTTGTGTGTGTGTACCTGTAGCCAGAGCCGCTGCGGTGTGTGTGTATCCCAGCTCTTGCAGTGCAGCCTCTGTAATCTGGCTGAACAGCAGGTCTCTCTTCAACAGCACATATTCTGCATGCTCCGTCCTCTTCCTCTCTGAGGGTGGGACATCACTCTGCTCCACCATACAGAAAACAGGAAGCAGACTGCCTGTGTGGACAGAAAGGAAGAATATGATCACTCAGACATCTTATGAGCAGACATGGCCCTATATCTGTTTATATGTCTGTAAATGGATACCTTTTGTCCTGTTAGTTTGTGACGATGTTGGTTGTTTGGCGGCCAGGCTCACAGGTGTGACTCCAGGTACAGATAGATCTCTTGAATTCTCCATACGGGCCATTTTACAGGGAGGATAAGAGGGTTCACACAGGACCGGCCCCTGGGTGCTACTAGTGGTAGCCAAATGGTCCATCGTTATTTTTAAACTCAGCTCTCTACAGAAAATAATAGTGAGGAAAGGAGGAAAGAGAGATGCTTTGGAGCTACTGTATCTTTATAAACATACATGTATATCCCAGTCCACTCTATCCCTGTCCTTCAGGCTTACATATTCAACTTGCACTGAGCGTAAAATATTAATGTGTGTGTATGCGGAACAAACCCTGCTTAACAAAACCATTTTAGACAAGCATAAGTGCCTATTCAAACACCCTGACCAGGCTCGGGGACCTGCTAAACCCAGTAAACCAGCATAGGGTGGTATAAAATGGACAGGCTGTTGACTGGTTCTTCTGGACATTGGTTTGGCTGGTCAGGGTTGGAGACCAGCTTGCCTCCCGGCTAAACCAGCTTGGCCAGGTCGGTCGACCGTATTAAACCAACTACGACCAGCAAAGCATCTTGGTTTTACATGTTTTTGTTCAGCCGTGAAGCCCTGCTACAGGTGCTGCATTTGCCCAATTTGTGACACATAATGGTCTTTTTCTCTATAATTCCGCTGCCATATAATTTCAGTCACTTACTTTACTTACTGTGGTACTGTTTTCCGATGGTTTATAATCCTCCAGACTGGTATCCGAACATGCCGACAGATCGAGCGCGCGTCCCAGGATCGCTCACTAACAAAAACACTGGCTTCAGAATCAACGCGCTGGTCCGGGGACAAGAGACTCGAGAGCGGGTTTATTTCATAAAGAAAGGCTTTTGTTCGTAGTAAACGGGGAAATCAGACACATTAAAATCAACAAAACGAGGGTTACATCGATGAAAAACTGCTCGTATAATATAATGTGCAAACACAGATCCGTAATTAAATCTCTAGGTGGCCCCACAAAGCAGTATCAATGTGATGTCACCTAGTGCGGACCAATCAGCATCTAGCGGAAGTGCCATCTCACAGAATACATGACTATGAAAGTATGGCAAGCCATTTTAATATTTGATGTAATAAGCTTTATTTTAGTTTTGACAGGTCAGATCTGATCTACAACTTTAACTGGTTATTTCCATTGGCTTACATCGGAGAGAAGGGAAGGGAAGCTATTTTATTTCATTGCAGAATTCCATGTACAATAAAAAAGTGTCACGTGCTGGACGCTCGCAGCTGCTTCGGTCGACACACGGTCAACATGTCCAAATAAAAAGGTGTGTTCAGCTAGCTGAAGTCAAACCATTCCTTTGTTAGATATGTTTAAATGTAACAGAAATTTTATTGTTATTAGGGGTGTCGCAATATACCGGTATTGACAATAACCGTGATATTAAAAACACAAAATATCGATTAAGGGTGTGACAATATATTGCGATAACCGTAATATTTTAAATGAACAGTACACATATGATAATATGACCCTGTAAATAACCCAGTGGCAGCACCTGGTTGACGTCCCAAAGTACAGTAGGTGGTGGTATTTCACCTTAACGCTGCCATCTGTCATAAAGCAGACGCAGTGCGCACAGCGGCTTTTTTGGATTTATTGAAAATGACTTTCACCAATACAAATAGTAAGTTGCAATTATTTTGCTAGTCGGTTAGTCCTGAAACGGGAAATGTTACATTAACCTGTCCACGGCTGACGCCTTTCCGTTTTGTCATTTGTACGCTTTTAGTCAAAAAGTGTGCTCCTTCGGATAAAAACTTGGATGTTCAAATCATAGATTGTTAAAAAAGGGACGTAGTGTCCGTGACGTCACCCATAGGATTCTGATGAGCAGTTTTGAAGCGCAAAGTATGGACGAGATGGATGTTGCCATCTTGGCAGCGCGTCATCACGCGTCACTCCCGGATAACAGAAAATGGGCAAAGAGGCGGGACGTGGGCGGAGCTGAGGTGACACGATGACTAACAGACAGCAGATAAATGGCTATCCACCTGTCACTCGAAGTGACTACGCCCAGAACTTAAGTTATGCAGAACTTTAATGCTTTATATAATGTAAACGAATGAGTTTCACCCCCCTCACAGTTGTCATGAAGGGCAAAATTAGCCGTATAGACCAAAACCACAATTTGTACCAGGCTGTAAACGTTTTAATCTGCTGTAAAGTTGGGCATTTTAACATGGGGCTCAATGAGATTCTGCTCCCTTCTGGAGCCTGTCCCTAGCGGCCAGTCTATGAATTGCAGTATTTGTCACTTCCGTATTGGCTTCAAGAGAAACTGCGGGAGTTGCCGCTTAGTTCAAATATATTTAGAGAGGAATATTTTTGTGTATTTTTATCCAAAATGCGATGTGAGCATTATGGTGCGCTAAACTCTCACATGTAATTTATTTCATTCATACTCGACATCGGATTAAACATGAAGAAAATTAACATACCACTGTGACAGTATTAGTTTATCTGTGTTCTTCAAGCCATGTTGGTTATTTTCAAAAGAATGATGTATATTTATAATGCAATGCCACTCAACAAAGCATTTATCACTGTATAGCTATACAATATAATTTCTGCCTCATTCTGTGATAAGAATTGTTTTTTTGTATTTTAATTAGGGTATGCCATTTCTTGGATTTGTGTTCCAAATGGGGATGCAAGTTAACAGGTTAAGGTATTAGTGTTGTTAAAGTTTATTTATAATACTGTTGAACTTGACAGTATTTTTTCTCTCTTGGTTATCTCTTAGAGAGTCAAAGAAGCCAGAGTCTCAATTGTTGTATGCAATGTGATTCGTTGACTAAAAAGAAAGCAGAACACACAATAAACAAAGTAAAGATGAATTTGACTGATAACATGGTTTTTCCCCCAAGGTTTCTATAGATATCGCGATATATCGTTACCATGAATTCTCTTGGCCACGATAATCGTGTGAAAAATCTGATATAGTGACAGCCCTAATTGTTATAATTTTAAACATTTTAAATATTCACTTTCACATGGCCACAGAGGGGAATCAGAAATTGCATGCCACAATCAGCGGACAGACACGACACTCTTTTTTAATATATATTTATTTCAACACACAGAAGCTTGTGAACAGTTTTGCGGTGGCTGCATGCAAGTTCTGCTTTGGCAATTTCCCATAGTAACATTTTCCAAATTGATTATTATAATTTTAGTCACTTAATGATTAACGTAGGAATATATTAACTTTTACAGAAGAAATGGGAATTAATGTTTTAAATATTTTTGTTTTAATATTAGATTCCAATTGTTATTTGTTAAATTCTGTTGCACTACTGTTAAGATTTTGGGGTCTGTAACATTTTTTGGTTACACTGTATTTTAAGGTGTCCTTGTTACAGTGTAATTACACATTTAAGTACTGAGTAATAACAACATATACTTACTATAGGGTTAGGGTTTGGTGTAGGGCTAGTTATAACCAGTACACTTTTTTAAAACGGTTTTTGCACATGTTGGCCTAACGTGTAACAAAGACACCGTAAAATAAAATAAAAGGTTACTCATTGTTTTTAATGAAATTCATCCTTTTTTAAAATTTAGTTTATTTAACAGGGACTATGCATAACACAGTTGTTCGCCGAGCTATAAAAGCTCATTTTCATCTGTGGTCCCTGCAAAGTAGCATTAAATTGATCAAGAGTGACATTAAAGACATGTATAATTAAAAAGATTATATATATATATATATATATATATATATATATATATATATATATATATATATATATATATATATAATATATAATTTTTTTTTTTTTTTTTTTTTTTTTTTTAAATATTAAAATATATGAATAATATATAATTATATAATTATATTATATTAGCTGTTAAATATTTGATTAATATATCAAAATGAAGTTCTTTTGAACTTTTAGCCAAGAATACTGAAAAAATGTATCACGGTTTCCACAAAAATATTAAGCAGCTGTTTTCAACATTGATAATAATAAGAAATGTTTCTTAAACACCAAATCAGGATATTAGAATGATTTCTGAAGGATCATGTGACACTGAAGAGTGAAGACTGGAGTAATGATGCTAATGCAATCACAGGAAGACAACAATTGTAATAATATTTTTACAAAATTACTGTTTTTATTTTTATCAAATAAATGCAGCCTTGGTGAGCATAAGATATTTCTTTCAAAAACATTTAAAAAAATCTTACTGACCCCAAGTTTTGAACAGTAGTGTATATCTAGTAACATTCTTAATTATGTCCTAATATAAGTACACTCACAGTTTCACTTTATTATTATTATTATTATATAAAAAATAGTAATATGTTTATAAAAATCGAGTAATGGGTGAGAGGCAATACAATGATTGTTTCAGTTGACAAAAACTGTTAATCAGCCTCATCAAGTGATCTCTGTGATTAATGCTTGTTTGCACCTGTACACATGAAAGTCACTGTATGTGGCAATCATTCTTTTCCGTAATCTTAATCATAATGAACGGAGCTTCATTTGTGTCTTCATTTGCATGAGCCTGCATATTTACAACCAAATGAAACCCATTCAATACACATGATTATAATCTCACAATAAAAACTTAATTTTTTTTATCATATTTATAAAAGCATGATTTACAAGGACTTTTGTTAAGCCTGCATCAACACACAAGAAACAGGCAGATATATGATTGGATTATTATAATATGTCAATTTGTCAAGTCAGCTGTCTAGCGGCTAATCGTATAGCAAAGATTGCACCACAGCAGTAATGATGGTAATATTACCATAATGATATAAGCACATTCGTAATAAATTGTCACTTTACTATAAATTGGTATTTATTTGAATGTTGTTTTTTTCAGCACTGCCTCTTCACTTTGTGGTATTGTGTCCGTATGAACTGTAGAGTGCGCCATAGCCTGCAGTGTGTAATAGGCTACTTTTTACAATGAAGCGTCGTCCTCAATCCTTTTGATCCATGCAAAGAAAATGATAACCTCTCATTTCTGTTTGGTCAGCTTTTCGTTCAACTGTTTTGAGTAGGCCTACTATCCAGGTGTATCATTGAAATGGGCTGCACCAATGGAAATTGCCAATTGAAATAAAAAATGTCCCACTCATTGCTTCAACGGGCGCCTGCATTGACAGCATTTTTTAATAGGATAATTATGTCGTACACAAAATACAATAATAATGTAGGGGAACATGCCCCCCTTAAGAACAATGTGGCATATGATTCACCGGTAAGTTTAGCATGTGCAGGATGGTGATGCATCAGCAAATGTGTTATTAGGAAATAAATAAAGATTTGGTAATTTAGTTGTTATAGCACAAAATGTAAAATATTAAAACAGGAATGTATAAATAACTTTTTATATAATTCTTATTAATATTTATGTGTCATTAATGTAAAATAATAAATCAAATATTCTATTCAAAATTTTAACCGATGAGAGACAAAGTTTTAAAAAAATGATCTGAAAGGTTAAGTTATTCTATGACTTATGTACATATCATATCAATATTTACATATTTTAATTGAAGATATGTCATTTTTAACTTTTAACTAAAGCAAAGATGTCTAAATTGTACATCTAATTCATGGAAATACTGAATCATACCAGAATTAATTAAAATAATTATTCAATTTAAAATAATAACACAAGTAACAACATGCCACTTGGCACCTTCTGAGACAAATCTGGGGGACTCATCTTACCCTAATGTGGCGTTCACACCGGACGCGATTCGCGCGAATAATTCGCGCTAATCGCGCGAAGGTGGACGCGTGTACATTTTGAGTTTACTCGCGCGAATCGCGCGTGAAATTCGCGCAAATCGCGTGTGACATTCACTGCACAACAGATGCGAATTCGCGTCATGGGCGGGGCTTCCGCCAGCAGCTCGTCTCGTTGAGAAATGGCTGACATGGGCTGTGTTTACATGTCTTTTTTTTTGTTCATATCTACATAAGAGTCTAATTTTATATTTTTACTTCAAAATAAAAACTATAACTTTTACTCCACAAATCCAAAAACATTGTGTCCACAAATCCCTAATTAAAGCTGCTGTCTGTAACTTTTTGCGCTGTAGCGGTTAATAAACAGAACTGCATGCGTCTTGCAGAAGAACATTGCAGCCGGAGCTACTTCTCTCTGTTTATGTCTATGGCGAGTCACGCAGGGACTGTGCTCCTCCGCAGTGGTTCCTACCAGACCGGTCTGAAATAGTCCCAATATAAACACTTATTATAAGTGTACCATAATGATTCATGGTAAGACAAAAACACGGTTTGGAAAATGGATTCATGTTGTACATTCTCATTATATCATTTTTGTAAATCTTGACCACATAAAAAGTTACGGACAGCAGCTTTAAAGGGGCTATATGCAACTTTTTCCCCAAAATAAATGTAACAATAGCCTTTTTATTTTACCATTTATGACTCAAACATCTCCTGATGAGCATACTGACACCTTCTCCGCTCACAGTGGGTGCACCTATAAGCCTGTAGCCTATTCTGTAGCCTATTTTTCCTATTTTCTGGCGGGTCATTTTTTCCCGCGCTGTCTGCGGATGTGACGTCACCACCGCTGCGAGAGCGAGCAGAAAATAGGAGCAGTTCTGTTTTTTGGCCACAGGTGTCAGTCGGGAGTTTAAATTTCAGAAAAACGCATATAGCCCCTTTAACAAATAGACACTTGCATATTCAACATAATACAATGTCATAGATCACTATTTTCCATTTTCTTTGGCTGACTACATCTCACAAATGTTGATATTCAGATGAAATGTCAAAATAATTTTTAAATAAAAATGTCAAAATAGCGTAGCCATTCATCAAAATTACTGAGATTAAATTTTGTGCCATCCATTGTTTTGAGGAAAAATTAAAGGGTTAGTTCACCCCAAAATGAAAATTCTGTCATTAGCCTAATTACTCTTCCGCATGTCATTCCAAACCCGCAAGACCTTCGTTCATCTTCAGAACACAAATTAAGATATTTTTGATGAAATCCGAGAGGTTTCTGAGGTTTCAAAAAAAAGACTTTATTTTAACAATCTCTTCTCATCTGTGCCAGTCTCCACGCTGTTGACGTAGTAAACACAATACTGTGCTTCCAGGTTCTACTTCAGAACGCTGGCTCAACATTCCCTGATGTTGTTGATGTGAGAACCACAACGCATACGTGTGATGCTGACGCAGGAGCTGGCCAATAATGAGCTGGCGTTCAAACATAGAACCTGGATGCTCTGTACTGGTTTTAATATGTGAATACCGTAGGAGAATGACGTTAAAGAGAAGCGATTGTTGAATAAAGTCGTTATTTTTGGGGGATGTTTTGCGCACAAAAAGTATTCTTGTCGCTTCATAACATTAAGGTTGAACAACTGGAGTCACAGACTGTTTTAACGTTGTCTTAACTGCCTTTCTGGGCCTTAAAAATTGCAATGACGTTACTGCCTATGGATGGTTCGGAAACCTCTCGGATTTCATCAAACATATCTTAATTTGTGTTCCGAAGATGAACAAAGGTCTTATGGGTTGGGAACGACATGAGGGTGATTAATTAACAGAAGTGTCAAGTAACGAAGTACAAATACTTTGTTACCTTCAGTCCCGCCACTGGCCGTTTTGATGCCCTAAGCGCGATCACTTTATGATGGCCGCGGTGGCAGCGAGCATTTTCTTGTAGTGCCCCCCTGAGCACTTGGTGCCCTACACTCTACAACCCCTTCAGTGGTTCTTCAGCGGTTCTTCTGAGGTGCTATATAGCACCTTAGTCAAAGAACCGGTGAAGAACCTCTGAAGAACTGCTAAAGAACCACTGAAGTGCCAAAATTGGTGCTATATAGCACTTAAAAAGGTTCCCCTATGATTACAAGCCAAGAACCATTTTATATAGATATAAAAGGTATAGAAATACCTATATTTTATATAGTTCTATAAAGGTATAGAACCTTTTTTTTTTTTTGTGTACGCGCAGCGCATGGTGGGAGCGGCGGCACTGGTTACCTTACTTGGGGTATAAATTTGGGGTATATTTACTGGAGTAATTATTTTTCAGCTGACTTTTTACTTCTACTGCTTACATTTTCACGCAAATCTTTACTTTCTACTCCTTATATTTAAAAAATAGCCTCGTTAGTCCTATTTCATTTCGGCTTGTTTTCATTCCGGCTTGTCATCGTTCAAAAACAACAAAAAACTATCCAGATAAATCACGCCATCCGGAAAGAGTGAATTTGATTGGTTGAGAAGCATAAACATATACCATTCCGACACCCTATTGGTTTGTACGCAATCCATCGCACCTGCACATGACACAAATCACATAATGCTCAGTAGTACACATATATGGTTCTTTAATGTATTTGCATTATACTAAAATGCGTTCATTTTCAATGGGCATATATGCGGCTGAAACAGGTAGCCTAGTGCATCCCAAATTTTTCAACATTACCATTTTAATATAACATTATAGTCATTATGGCGTTTAGATTTTTTTTTTGAGGAGGTGGGGTAGTGCACTACAGGCCCCTGTGGCGTGGCCTAAGCTTTTATCCTTAATGGCATTTTTTCCCCTTACATTACTTTTACTTTTATACTTTAAGTAGTTTTGAAACCTTTTACTTGAGTAAAAAGCTTGAGTTGATACTTCAACTTCTACAGTCTTTTTAAACCCTAGTATCTATATTTCTACTTGAGTAATGAATGTGAATACTTTTGACACCTCTGCTAATTAAACAAGTTCCTGGAGGCCTCTCAACCTTACACATTTTGTATAGGCTATATCATTCAGATGTACTACATCAGCCATATGCCATTATCTTTTAATTCACATTTTGATCTATTCTACAGCACGACTTGTTAACAACAATGTATGCCTACTGTAGTCGTTTTTGCTTAATACATTGTAGGTAAGTAGGCCTATGCATATTTGGACATTGGTGATAGGTCAGATATCCAACTTTTGGGGGCTTCCAGGACTTGCTTAGACCCTAAATGCTGTGCGCGCCCCGCCGAGACCAGCTTTGTTACTGTATTACCGTGAGGTGAAATACACCATGCTCAACGCTGACTGAACTAGGACATACTGTGAGAATGATTAATTACCTTTATATTAACAATGCACAAACGTGTATAGGGTATGTAGGGGAGACCGGGGATGGTTGTACCATTTTTGACCTTTCTGTCTATATCTTGGAGTACTTTTAAGCCAGTGTGTTCAAAATGTGATTCAAACTAGTTACAAGTGTCTGCTATTAAATGACACATTATCTTTGCAACACAAACAGGAAATGCATGGTTTAGTTTCAAACACGAGGAGTAAAATGTTAAAATTCACCCATAGTCCGGGTTAGTTGTAACACCCTGGGGTGAGATGTAACATTATGATATCCACCGGGGTGATATGTATAAGAAATAAGGATTATGTAAAAAAAAAAAAAAAAACAAGGATTTTGAAAGCTTTTTATTCAACACTGACTTTTCAATATAACTGATGTGTGTCACTCTCAGTCTCAGTTGTCATTCTCAATCATAGTAATTGACCATAATAAATTGATCTTGAACTATTGAGGATGTTTTTCTTGTTCCTCAGTGAAGACCCTCTTTCCACTGTGGTATACTCTAGGAAGTTCACCTGATACCTTCTCTTCTAACATCTTCCAAGACCTAGGCATACTGAAATTCAAATAAATATATAAATAAATTCAACATTTTCTTGGGGTAGGTTATAACATTTTTGTTACAACTAACCCAGAGTCATGTAGCCATGAACTAGCTCATCGTACAGCTAATAGCTAAAACATTAGCACTAGCAACTTGCATGGAAAATATCTAGACACGCAATAAACATAATTTAATTTAATTTAATTCACATGACAAAAATAAACAAAGTAAAAAAAGTTACTTTCTTACCTCGAAATTGTTTTTTCTACTCTAACATCTGCTGTGTCTGCCACAGGGCTCTACTTTATCACATGTGGAATAAGGACTAATCTGAGAATGTGTGAAGTGAATCAGGTGATTTGTAACTAGTTCCTGGTTGGACAGATTGGAATTGTTACAACTGACCAGTGTAACAACCATCCCCGGTCTCTCTCATTTAATATTTTTCTTTTCTGAATTTTGAACATTTTGTGTACAAAAAATATCTAACATCATGGAATCAGATAGGATATTCCTGAAGAGCATAAAATAGTGTTGTCTTTTATGTTTAAACCATATGTGGACTGAGGTCACCGGATCTCTGTATTTTTCAGAGGTTATAGGCTAATAAAGGTTGTGAATAATTGCATAATATAGTAACTCGACTTTAGTGCTGCAAGGATATTCCTCACAGCACCAAGATAACCAACCTTCTCATTTGAGCTGCCTCGGCAGTCTGTCACCATCACCGATCGTCAATGTCAAAATATTTGAGATGACCAATCAAATCAAAGTAGGCGCCTAGGCGGGCTCTATGTTCACAGAAGCTGCTGAGTTTGAATTCCTGCCCTCGCGCTGCTCGACGGTTCAGTCAACTGTCATAAAGTGCGAGATAAGATGTAAGTAGCTAAACAATTTCATTTTGGCAGCTGTTTTAGGATAGAAATGTTAAATGACCGTCAAAAACAGTCAGGGATGCAAACTAATACACTTTGTCTAATTTTGAATTGAAAAATAGGCCTCCCCTAGCCTAGAAATCTAGACGTACCCTAGCGGCAGGAAATGTATTTTGCCCCGAGTGAGCTAGGCCTCCCCTGAATCGAAACGAAACCATTAGCCATAAGTTATGTGCACATATTGTGAACGAATTTAATAAGCCTATTTTAGGCTAACGTTATAGCTTTCCTGCTAGTCTTCAGTAAATTAACTTGTCTTAGAAAACGATTAGTAAAATATATCAGTTGACCCTATGTTTTCTTTCTTCACTGACAGACGAAAATGAAAAGACTATCAGTCATAGCTCAGGGAAGAGAGCGCAAGATAAGGAGACGAGTGATGGAGATGAGGAGAGAGCAGGTATTGACACATAATCTACTGCCAATTTACATGGTTTTAAAGTTATTATTATCATCCCATTTTCTTCAAACGTCTTAAAATGCAGATCACAGAAATCAATTTTCTTAGGGGACCATGCCCCCCAGCCCCCTAACTAGCTCACATTTGGGAATTAAGTGATGATAAAACCGCCCTACCGCCCTGATCCACGCCCCACAACTGTTTCAATCTCCAATCCCACGCGCCATTTGTATAGACTGATCGCGTGCCATTTACCTGACGCGCACCTGCGGGCGTCACTCCCAGTGATACGGGCGCGCGCATCCTCATCCGTCCTGCTCGCGCGCTCGTGAGGGAGCGGGATCTTCGTGTCTCAGCCCGCTGAAAGCTCAGTTTCACCGGAGTGCTTCAAACTGTCTCTACCTTTGTCTCTGACAACGCCGCGTCACTTTGATGGGGAATTCGATATCAGGGCGGGAAAATGCCTGTTATGAAGGGATTGCTCGCGCCGCAGAACACATTTTTGGATACTATAGCGACGCGTTTTGACGGCACACGTGAGTTATTGCGATGGCATTTTGCCTTGTTTGTGGTCCAAAACTATTTGGGGGTTCTAATGAGAAGGTGTGTTTTCTTGAGCTGGACAGAAAGTATTTTGTTTGATCGTTAAAGTGTTTGTCAGAACAAGTGTACTGTGAAAAGGTACAGCATTTTCTCAATAAAATCACGACTACATATTAAAAGCAGTAGCCTATGATTAAAGCTACAAAGAGGTTTAGAAATGAGCATGTAAGCATAAAATGAGCTTATTTAAAGCGAATCAAACTAAATGAGTAGGCTGTGCAAATAGATTAAGCATAACTATTTTGGAATAAAATACAATGCTTATACTAGAACTAAATAACTTTTGATTTGTAACTCAACTTTAAAAGAACTATCTCTGTTTGTTCTTTCAGTTCACATGGTTTAAAATGTATGTATATATATGCTGTCAATCATTCATTTTCTGTAATTAATTGCTAATAATTGCACCTAACATTTGTAATGTATTTATTGTAATACTTTCACATTGTATCTCCAAAATAATGTAGAAAAACCATAAAGACGGTATATTTTAAATATTTTTTAATGCTATCTTTTTTACTAATCACTATGAATGAAGGCCGGTATCACTGCAGTACTGATACTGATGATGTCTTTAAAAGGCTTTATAAAATATAAAACATTTTAACGGAAGTGAACTTCTTCTCATAAACCCATTGTAATAAATGTCACATTTAGCTGTGCTTTTAATATATCAGGGCTCAACACTAAGTTTTTTTTTTCTATTGGCCTTTTTTTTCCTTCAGATTTTTGCCTGCCCTGCTAAAATGCACCAAAAAGTTTTTGTGGTTTTTGACCCATGTAACCTTGTTAACAGTAATTTAAGATTTGTGACCATGGACAACAAAACCAGTCATAAGGGTCAATTTGCATTGATGTATGGTTTGTTAGGATAGGACAATATTTGGCCGAGATACAACTATTGAAAATCTGGAATCTGAGGGTGCAGAAAAATCTAAATATTGAGAAAATTGCCATTAAAGTTGTCCAAATGAAGTCCTTAGCAATGCATATTATTACTAATACTACATTTTTTAAATATTTACGGTAGGAAATTTACAAAATATCTTCATAGAACATGATCTTTACTTAATATCCTAATGATTTTTGGCATAAAATAAAAATTGATAATTTTGACCCATACAATGTATTGTTGGCTATTGCCACAAATATACCCGTGCGACTTATGAATGGTTTTGTCCAGAGTCACATTTTCAGGTAGGTCTAACAGGTATATAATACAGAAATTGAATGATGAAACACTGCACTTCACTGCATAAATTATAAATTGAATTTAGATTAATTCTTAAAAGCTACAAAAGTTATTCAGTCAAGAGCAGTGAGCAATTTTCTCTGTCTTTTGTTGAACATTTAGGACAGAAAGCAATCAGGTTTTTTAGGCTGCTGTCACTTTAAGACCAGACACACATGACGCTGATCTGACACATCATATTTTCTCTCTAAGCTTTGTTCATTTAAAACTTTTTAACTCATTTAAGACTGTGCTTACAAGGATAATCGACAAAGCGGGAATTTTTACATAATTTTGTGTTTTCGTCTGTTCAAGCGTGAATGCGGTACTAGCACTGTTTGAAGCGGCATGCTTCCGCTTCACAGACAGCGCACTAGTACAGATTTTATTCTTTTTTTGTGCCGTATAGCGCTTGAATGGTTTAATAGCACTTGAATGAATGATAGCGTGATCTACAGCTGCCCATGGTAATGAATGAGAGAGTCGGCCATCACGCTTCCTATGTGAATGCTCTCATTCATTGATATAGGCAGCGACAACACGCGCTGCTCGCACTCCGCTGACACTTGTGACGTGAAACAGGCTTTAAAACTTTGTTTTCCCTTTTAAAGTAAGATCATCGCAACCCAACATTCAAATCTGCGTTCGCGCTACCGCTGATCCAGAGATAGAGCAGCTGCCATGTAAATGTACAGATAAGCAGCTTCACAGTCTTTTCAACTGCACATTTCGTTATTTATGTGTTAAAAACATTTAAATAGCAGGGGACAAATGTGTACTGGGATAAAAGTTTATAGTTTTGGTATGAACATTGATATCTAGCAATCAAAATAGAGCAAATCACCTTTTTAAAAAGTGATTGACACTTGTATGTATTAATACACACAAGTCATCGCTTATTACACCATGGGGGGTGGGGGTGACAAGAGACTGTTTTAAAAGTGTTTGTCATTGAATCATTCATTTAAGACTCAAGAGATTTATTCACAAATGCTGATTCATCCAATAATGAAACAAGTCATGACTCGAAATTATTTTTTAATGATTTTGTTCAACTTTAAATAGACTAAAGCAATGAACATTTTGTCAGAACCTCTAGTAAATTGTGTTATTTTGTTTAGTTGTCTAATGTTTTTTCATCAGACTCGTGGGAGAATCACAATCTCAATTTTAAACAATTTTTATATATATACACACACACACACACACACACACACACACACACACACACACACACACACACACACACACACACACACACACACACACACACACACACACACACACACACACACACACACACACACACACACACACACACACACACACACACACACACACACACACACACACACTATCTCTCTCTCTCCACAAGTGTGTTTTTTGTTGAAAGTTTGCATTGCAAGCACAGTACTGCTCTCAAACTGCAGCATCTGCTCACTCAGCACCATGGACAGCGTATGAGGGTAACCCTGGCTAGATCAGTCAAGCACTTGGGCTGCTTTGATGCTGAGATCAGTGGTTCTCAGTCCAATCAGTCGCCCTGGACTGCACATTTTGGATGTCTCCCTTGTTTGACACACTCATGTCAGGTCTTCGAGGTGGCCTACTAATGATCTGATGAGTTGAATCAGGTTTGTTAGATTAGGGAGACCTCCAAAATGTGCAGACCACACTGACTTATACCCCTTTTCCACCAAGGCAGTGCTAGAGCTAGATTGGAGCCAGAGCCTAGTTTCAAATCGGTTCTTTGTGTTTCCACACCCAAAGCCCCAGCTCTGAGCCAGGAAAAGTGGTTCTTAAGTAGCACCAAAACATTGCTGGGCTAGAACAGGGCTAGAAGTAAGAACCGATTACGTCAGGCGCTGGGGGCGGGGTCAACAAGACGAACACAAACTTGAGATCCGCCATTTTTGAAATAGCAGCTAATGGAGCTAACAGCTGCTGCTCGTTTGTAATCTCCGTCTATACAAATTACGGCGAACTGCATGAATGCATTGGATTCGCTGTGTTTTCGTTGTGTTTTGATGCCGATGTAGGATCGTAAAGCCATGTGAATCAATAGTAACGCAACGTTTGCATTGTTGATGCAGCGGTGCTGTGCACTGCAGACCGATCGCCATATGATAACGAGTCCAGCAAGAGCATATGACTCCTTAGGCGTTTAAAAATATAATAAATAATAAATAATAGTATTATTGTAAAATAATACAAAAATATGCCATATACAGGAAAGGATGCATACGAGTAGACTCTCAAATCACCCACAATCCTATGCGCGCAGCTTTGCTATCTTGTTCAAAAAATACAAAATATCGGACGTTGGTGGAGTCGGAGAGTTAACGGGGCAATATGCTTTCAAGTGTAAGTATTTCGGTTACCAAACATTTGTTATAACTGTAGTAAATATAAGTAAAGCTTAACTTTTAAATGCCAGTACAACCGTATTGATATTATACAAATTACGTTATTGATGGCTAATGGACTTAATGACGCAATGACGTGCACTTGCTAGCCTGTTCCATTTACATGTTCTCCGAATGCTAAAGAGGAGCCTCGCCTAGCCTCTGAAGGAAGTGACTTGGAAGGACCAGTCCTGCAGAGGAAGGATCCTTGACATTGAGAAACACCTCTTATGCTTTTGATTCACTCATGTGTTTTTTTTTTTAATATCATACGTGGATCGGTCTGCGCAGCGCCGATGCATCTCGAACAAGCCTGGTGTGTTTGTGTTTCCCGCTGCCCAGGGGGCCGTTCTTCGTACCTCGCTTAATACATCTGAGATGATTTGACAGATCCCAGATCGTTTCATCGTGATAACTGATGTCTGGCTAATTTGGTTCTTCAAACGAATTTGCGGATTGGATTTAAATATCTGGATTAAATCATCTAAGGTCACTGTGCGTTCTTGTTTTCCCTGAAGAGGGCAGATGCATCGATACTCGAAACCATGATCAGCAATGCAGCGATTGGCTGGTGTCAAGACAGCAACGTAATGACATCATATAATTAAAAAAGCCACCTGGCAAAAAACTTGGCAAATTACACCAAAAAAAAAACACGAATATCTGGACCTTTATAAGGAAACAGCTAAACCAACATAAAAGTTATTGATCAATGATACATTTTTTTTGTAAATAATTACCAATTATTTATATTCACGATTTTATACAGTACTTGTACACCCTTTACATTTTTATTTCAATGTTGTAATTAAATTTTTTATTCAATTTGAAGCAGATTTATAACGTGACAGTATTAAAGTTTCTTAAGGGTCAAGATCAAATTCTCTGCATCTCCAAGTAGCTGTGTCTATAGTATTATACACAACATTGTATATGTATATGAGAATGTATATAATATTATAATTTAAAATTTGTATATTATTATTATTTCAAATTATTATTATTGCCCCTGGTTCAGTAATAAACTCTTGTAATAAAGTAGCAGTGGCTGGGACAGATTTTAAGTATCACCTCAAGATGCAATCTAATCCTGTTTACATGAAATAAGCCTGCTCGCGAGCAGGTTTAAGCTTACGGACATGTTGCTATGACAGCAAGTCCAGGATGAGCGTCGAAGAACCAAATAATCCAAGATCATGCCAAATCGTCAACAATCAAATCCAGCTAACTGAGTTAGCGAGGTACGAAGAACGGGCCCCAGGTTTGCCAGGTTTTCACAACAAAACCCACCCAATTGCTACTCAAAACAAGCCCAATCGCGTTTCAGGGGGGCTTCCCCGGTAAAAATCACATTTGGGGGTAAAATATATGTTTTTTTGGCATGGTTGCCTACTAAAATTCGCATTCCCGGGGCTAAATATCACATAATTGGGGGCGCTTCAACCCGCGGACATGAAAAACAGCCTGCGGCAACAGTGATGAAGTAGAATTTGGCAACACTGCCGCTGCCTCGCTAGCGTTGCTGAGAAATATGAGACGTATACAGTGACGTAAGACATGGCTCTGTTGTGGCTCTCAGCATGTGGAAAAGCAAACGGTTCTTAGAAGGCTCCTCAGTTTAACAACTATGAACTTGGATTAGCACTGGCTCTGAACTAGCACCCGGTTCATTCTGGTGGAAAAGGGGTATTAGATGGCAGTGCATCACTTGGCTGCCCTAATGTTTATTTTTCATATAGTGTTCAAGTAGGGTTGGTAGAGATAACAATCGGAGGGCGTTTTAATTAAAGTTCAGACCAGATCATGCATGAAAAAAGACGCGCTAAACGTCCTGATAAAATCCCTGGCCCTAGGTAACAACCAACATCGATCAAATATAATTGGTCGACCACAGAACAGGCAGGCGGTCTTTTCAAGGTGTATTGTGCTTTGTAAAATGAGTCTAGCTTGCTTGAGAATCTGGCTTTCTTTTGTGTGATAACAGTTTACTGATTTCACAGAGCAAATCCTGTCAGCTTTTATCATTTTGTTTTGGTGTCCTAACAGAAAAAACTCGTGGCATCCTGCCTTATCACTACATTTAGGTAACTTGTTTTCCCCCCATCTAGGTCTAAGGTTTGAGAAATGAGGACTGAGAATGTTTTATTTTAGCACTAGGAGATAGAGCTGCCTTCCACCACAGGAATCCTTCTCAAGGGACATGTTGTCCTCTGGACTGCTGGGTCCATATATTATCAAACCGTGATGGCATACACCCATGTGACTATGGTTTGTCCTTCAGGGGAGACTACCTGTATGGCTGTCACACCTTGGGCTGCCGCAGGTAACGTGGCTGAGAATAGCACAAGAATGGCTGGAAATAGTGCCTGCCATATTGGAAGGAAAGTGACAACAATGACACAGGGGGAGATAATAGAGAACATCCCATTAGGTGTCATCTATGGTGGCTTTCCAAAAATTATACATGTGGAGAGCATTACCAGGAGGTTGTGTGTGTGTGTGTGTGTGTGTATATATATATATATATATTTATATATATATATACATAAATATATATTTTTTTATGTGTGTAGATGGCTGTTGTTCATTACATCAATCATATACACAAGTGAAAGAGCAAACATTAAGCCAAATCAGAACTGTTGCCAGTTTTGATTATGTTTGTGCTGTGCAACTGCAAAACCAAATTATTTGTGAGGATAATGTGATGCTCGCCCATACAAAATTCACCACCATGATGCCAAAGTGATCTAGGTTGTTGCCAGGGTGTGTGGTTGATATCCTCTTGTTAAGTCTGACATCAAGCATCACCGTTTCTGGGTCCAAACATTCTATCATATGCCAAACGCAAACAGCAGACGGTTCTAAAATACAATCATGTGTGCCGAAAAATTATGATCCTTACCTTTATCTCTATACCGATATCTCTGATGGCCAGGAAAATACTAATCTTGTTATGAACTCTTAAAATATTGATGTATGGTCAGCACTCCCAATTGTGATCAGGAAACTTCCTGTCCCTGTCTCTCTCCTACTTTGCTTCCTGTCAGCAATATATATATTGGTGTCCGGGATGCCGTGAGCCCGGAGACTGTAATGTACACCTTGAGTTTTTAAAAGCTTAGCTTATATGTGTGATATGAATAAATAGTGTATGGCTCTTGGGATAGTATTCTCATTTAAAACAAGTAGAGGCTTGTACCCGAAAACAGTATTCCTTACATTGTGACTTCACTAGCGGAAAGGGTTTCAAGTGACTGTTTAGTCATTAAATGTGAGGCATTTCTTAAACAAACTGCATGATTTTAAAATATCTGCAAAATACTTAAGTTTTTGCCTATTCAATCTCAGTCAGTGGGGTCCAAAACTACGTGGGAAACGACGTTAGGCGTAAAATAGTTTTTTTTGGGGGGAGGGGGGGGGGTGTATCCCTTTAATAGTAGGGTTCAGGATTTTGAAAAATGGCCATGAGAAATAGAAAAAGTGATGCTTTCCTTTGCGAGAGGCACTAATTACTAGTTAATTAGAGCCGTTACCTCATAATTTTGTGCAACATCTGAGTGACATAAGAAAGCATGCTGACAAGTCATTGTCAAGAGAAGCTATACATGTTAGCTATAACTTCCCTCTGCAGCATCGTAATGTGTGTGCTTGCTGCTATGCGTTAATATTCCATCAAGACTTCAAAATACCCTTTTCATGCAGGTACCTGTCAGGACAGCATATGGTGGGTAATTACAGTAAAGCAGTGTGTGTGTGTGTACCAGTTTGCGTGCGTTTGCGATTGTGTGTTACCCAAGGAAAAAGAGAGTAGTTAACTGTGAAAGAGTAATTTAGAGTAATTTTGGATGAGTCTTTTTAAAATAACACTTCAAGTAGATGCTTCCGTTGGTAAAATCACGAAGCGGAGGGTTAGACACCCAAGTCAGGTAATGGAGATATTTCAGGAGGTTCACTCTTGCATGTAATGCATAATCACACTGCCAGTGAACTCAACACGTATCAAGCACAAAATGAGGAAAATGGCATGTCTGCTGCTTTTCTTCCAGTTGGGAACAGATCTGTGGGTTTAAAAGATTAAAAGAAATTGTGGCTCAAGACTGGGAGAACAATGTGTGTCTGTTGTTTGAACTTGGGATAGAGATGTCAGTGTGCTGTTTTTCTGTTGTTCCATGAACTTCACACAGAGCTGAAACTGAGCTCATCAGTCATCATTAGGGAAGAGAGAGGGGGACTGGAGAGGGAAAACAAAAGAGATCGAAGAGCGAAAGAAAGAATGCAGGGAAACGAATAGACAGAACATATGGAGGATGGCTGAAACAGGACACAGTGAGGATGCACTCTGCAGTTTCAGCAGGGTTATCCACACGTGTCAGACCAGAATACAGATGGAACTGTTCTGTTCTAGATTCTCAGAGAATGGAATTCCGGAGTCATGCCAGTCTAGACTCTCAGACCTTGCTGTCTTCCTTTGTCTTAACATTCTGAGAATACTTTTTTTGTGCTCTGAGTCTGGCACAAAGCATGAATTGAAACTTAATTTGAAGGACCCTGCTGAGACTGTGACAAAAGATTATGTAACCATGAGCCAAATAAAATGAATAAACAACTGAACCGATTAGATGCGATGAAGCGATTTCAAACTCTTCCTATAGAAGTGCAACTGCTGCTTCGTTTATTGCTGAAACGGTTTTAGCACCATGTGCAGATGGTTTTAAATGAGTTTGTTCAGTTTCTTGTCAGCTCTATCATGCCAGTAGAGCTCATTAGCCTTGAGTATTTAAAACGGTTGATTTTTTATACATAAAAACACACTTAATTCATGTCAGTAAAGGAAGTCAAATATTTTTTCCTCTCTTTCTGTGCTCAAACCTGTTCTCAAATGTCAGCACAAGACATTATACAAGATACATTATACATTGGACTCTTTCAAGGAAATTAGATTCAGAACAAGACAGTCAAGCTTTCAAACCTGCAAAATCAGGGCCATGCCAAAAACATTTAATCATAAGCCTTCTATAGCTCAGAGTTTGAATACTTATGGCTTAGTGTATACTGTGCACTATATACTGTATACGCTGCCTGTTTTTTTTTAATACAAAATGTGGCGCAGTATGCAGTGAAACATTTAGAACAGTAGAATGCTACATACTGTAGTTGTCATCATTTAATTCAGAGAGAAATGTCCAGCAAAGACCGTGGTCATATTTTAGCTTTTCTTTTTCTTTTGTAACTGAAGTGAATTTTTAGTAGAAGCCACACTGTAACAAATGTAAGGCCTCTCCAATTCAAAGTTTTCTAGTGAGCGATCACATCTAAATTTTTCAATTGGCCAAATTGAATTTCTGTGAATTGAATTTTATCCATTGTGGCAACAGTCTGTTAACATGGGCTCAATTAGAAATAATATGTTGAGCCAATGGAAAAATGTAATTTACCAACACTGTAAAAAATGTCAGGCCTCTCCAATTTAAAATTTTCTAGTGACCGATCACATCTAAATTTTTCAATTTGGCCAACTAAAAAATTTAGATGTGATCGCTCACTAGAAAATTTTGAATTGGAGAAATGTTTTACAGTGAAACTGTGAGGTTGGTCCAATTAAATATTTTAAATTGTAGTAACAATTGTTTATTTCTCACTGTCCCAAAAGACAAAAGTGACTAAAAACATAAATATATTAAGCAAAACACAGAACACAGACAACAGGGTTGACATTTTATCACATTACTTTATTAACAAGTCAATTCCAACACAGGATATTTGGTGAAAATACCTTATTTTCAATAAGGAAAAACTCTGAATATTCAAGAAGTCTCTGCATAACAGGATGTCTTAATGTGGTGAAGAAAACACGGCACTGCAAGCTAAAAACCTGCAAATAAAAATAAAAACTAACATTAATGGCAAAGTTTCCCTGCATCACATCTGGCAAACGACAGAACAGAAGTTCTTCATTATATAATGAGGATGAGACGAATGAATGGACGAATAAGAAAATCACAAGCTTGACATGTTTGATATTAAAAGGCAATAACTCAAGCCCTGAAAGAGGCCGACGCCAAATACAATCTAACATCACCGTGTTCAACGGTCGCATGCCGCATATTTCACACAAATTACTTAATTTACTTATTACCTATCATTTTAGACATATAAGACATAAGGAAAATAAAACTATTGGCTACCATTAACGTTATATAATTATGTGGTAAATGAGAACACACTCATGAAACCAATGAATGCATGAACTCGTGATTATACAAAATGTCTTTTAAACTTCATACCGGGTCATAAAGCAAAACTCTGGAGAATAATGTCAGTGCTCAATACTCACCAACGTCTTGTGACGATGAATATCTCTCTATTCTCTTGGGAATGTTTGTTTTGGTCTTCAGCACCGTTTGGCTCTGCAGTCTGCTCACGCTCGCGCTCCCGCCGCTCCGCATTTGAAATCTCTCCATTTTGCGCATGCGTATACAGTTTTTCGGACGTAGGACTTGTTCAGCCAACATGGATTTTTCACTTCAACTTCATAGATTGACTGAGCACAATTAAATATGTTCAGTGAATATACAATTTTAATTTTGAGTGAAGACCTTAAGCTATGATTAGTACAATGCATCTTTTTGCATGGCGATAATTATTTGGAAGTCATTTATTGGGCCAATATGTAATGATCAATTTACACAATTTTTCCCCCCAATTTTTTTTTACAGTGTATGGCAGAACTCAGCAAGTATTTTTTAATGGTAGTTTTTCTGATAGTAAATGTATATCATGCGGTATTCCACAGGGCAGCTGTCTGGGTCCACTCTTATTTTCAATTTTTTGTGAATGATTTGCCCCATGTTGTTAGAAATGCAGAAGTTGTACTGTATGCAGATGATGCAAGTTTATTTTGTGCATCTCCTTCAATAACCAATCTAAGTATGAACCTTCAAAACCAATTAAATTTGATTATCAACTGGGTTAATTTAAACAAATTAGTTCTAAATATATCCAAAACCAAATGTATTGTTTTTGGTACTAAACATTTGTTAAAGAAACCTTGTAACCTAAATTTGACTATTGATAAAACTTTGATTGAGCAGGTTACTAAAACTAAACTCTTGGGCGTCAATCTGGATAATCAGCTCTCATGGACTGATCAGATAAATCATATTGTTTCTAGGATGGGCAGAGGCATTGCTTTAGCTAGGAAGTGTGTGTCGTTTTGTCCACCCTCAGCCATGAGAACAGTAGTCCAGTCTTTGGTCTTGTCACACCTGGAGCAGGCACGTGCAGGGGGGGGGGGGGCTTTGGGTGCTCGAGCCCCTGCCCTTTTTCAAAATGAATCAAAAGTGCCCCTCTCAGACAGATATCAATGATAATATCGTGGTCAATAAAACTAAATAAATGTGATTATTATAACATGACAATGTATACAATAGTAACGAACGGCTCAAAAGTCGGAAAATTTCTGTTGAGGCATTGCCATAACGCGTTGCGATGGGTTGCGTGCGTTTTGATTTACTGTTGATTTTCCTCTGTTCGGAAACGGCTCTCGAGCCAAATATGGTCCTTTCAGAGAGTGTGTGGCCTCGCGGGAAAAAAGTAAACCAATATTTTTTTTTTCATCCATAATCAGAGCTAATGTGTTGATTTAATTACAAATCTATTAGCTATATATTTTAAAGTATTACACAATTCACCAATGCCCGTTTGTCATGTATATACACCAACCAATCGTGATCTGGCAAAGCAAGTTCAAATTCCATTGGGCGATGTGAAGTGGAGCGTATAATTTATGTTCTTATTCATAAATTGGTTGAAAATTACATGGACAGACGAACTAACGTTTGTGGAACAATTTCCTGCGGTTTGTCTCATTTTATAAATTGCATCACTGACAAAATGGATTTTAACAGACAACAAACAAATCCCTGCACAAAACCATTCAGCAGCAAAAGTCGCATTAATGGTAAGTAGTGTTAAATTCACTTGTATTTTGCTAAGTGTAGGCTGGCGAAATGGTTACATGAAAGGACTTATTACCATTTTTTAATATGATGCAGCATTATGAAAGATGTCTCTTATGTTCATCAAGCCTGCATTTATTTGATAAAAAACAGCAATATTGCGAAATATATTAAAATAATGGTTTTCTATTTTAAAATAATTTAAAATATAATTTATTCCTGTGATCACAGCTGGATTTTCAGCATCATTACTCCACTCTTCAGTGTCTCATGATCATTCAGAAATCATTCTAATATGAGGATTTAATGTCAATGATGGAAACTGTGATACTCTTTTCAAGATTCTTTGATAAATAAAAAGTTAAAAAGAACATAATGTAATAATATTTCACAATATTAGGCTACTGTTTTTTTCTGTATTTTTGATTAAATAAATGCAGGCTTGATGAGCATAAGGATATATATATATATATATATATATATATATATATATATATATATATATATATATATATATATATATATATATATATATATATATATATATATATATATATATATATATATATAATGTGTATTAGATTAGATTCAACTTTATTGTCATTACACAAGTACAGGTACAAGGCAACGAAATGCAGTAAGAGGCTGGTTCGCCCGAACAGGGTATATATATATATATATATATATATATATATATATATATATATATATATATATATATATATATATATATATATATATATATATATATATATATATATATATATATATATATATATATATATATATATATATATATATATTTACATATTGCCCCTTTTTTACATTTGAGCCCCTGCCCCTGACGAACTCTCTGCACGGCCCTGACCTGGAGTACTGTAGGGATGTTGGTTAATTGATGTGTGACAACACCGGTAATACCGGTATCACCGGCGGAGGCTTTTAAATCACTAATTCTATGCACACGACCGCTCTGAACTGAAAACGCACCAGTGCGCACACACCGTGAATGACAGCTCGTCTGTAAATGCGCGCTCTGTGAGGCCATGGGTGCGTCTCAATCAGTTCCTAGTTCAGTAGTCAGGGCACTGATCAGGCATTGATCAGTCTATGATTGAGATGCACACCATGAATGAATAACAATTAGTCCATAAAGGCTTGCTTATACTCGACGCGCCCGCACGAGCGCGAGGGTGCGCGCGGCAAAAATAAATGCGCGCAGTCAGCGTAGCGCGGAGGCTCGCACTGCGGAGCCAGACGAAAGTAAACAATGCGCGCTCTGTGCGGCCGTGCACATTTTACTTTCGGTTTTGAATTAGCGCCAATTCGGCTGCGGGTTGCTTGAATTGTGGGTTCATTAGCCTATTATTTTTAATGAAAAACACAACAACAAAACAAATGACAAACTCCCTTAAATAGGCGCTTTTATGTTTCGCTTTGAAACCAAATCTTCCGCGATCATCAGTCAGCTCCTCACTCTCTGATGAATGACTCCTGCCGCTGCCGAGACTCATGGTCGGATCCTGCTTTATTAAGCAGATACGTTCAGTTTTTGTTTGTATTGTCTGTTTTCTAACTGAACTAAATTATTTTATTACTATAAAAAAAATAAAAAAGACGGTGGGTGGTGCCACGGTGGGCAAGTGATGTAACCGGTGTTGAGTCTGGACACCGGTAACACCGGCAACACCGACTATCGTAGCAAGCCTAGAGTACTGCCCAGTTATTTGGTCCAGTGCTACACAGGAGCACTTGAAAAAACTTCAACTTGCACAGAATAGAGCTGCCAGAGTTGCTCTTGGCTGTTCGTACAGGACCAGTGTGAATGAGATGCACACTATATGGTTGAAGGTACAGGATAAATTAAAGATAAGTCTTCTGTCCTAAATGCATAATGCCATCTATAAAAACAACCCCAGATTTTTTGTGGATAAATTGGTGTACAGTGGGTATTGTCACCAATATATTACTCGGCAGGTCAGCTCTGGTGATTTAGTTGTTCCTTTTGCACAGTCAAATTGTATGAGGAGAACTGTACTATTTAGATCCTCAGTAGCTTGGAATCAACTGTCAATGTGTATAAGACAAATAAGCAACAGATCTTATTTTAAAAAGATGGTAAAATGTATGATCTGTAATGAAAATTAAGTATAATGACTCAAATTGAATTGTATTTATTCTTTTGATAATATATTGTAAAAAGTGTAATGTGATTGTGTATAATATGTTTTGATATTGTAAAATGGACCCCAGGAAGATTAGCGACCACTCGTGGAAGCTAATGGGGCTCCAAATAAATAAATAAATAAATAAAAGATCATTCATGTTAGTTCATAGTGCATTAACCAAGGTTACCAGATAAAATAAAAATTCAAACTCAATTTAATGTTGAAATTAACATACTAACAATGAACAATACTTCCACAGCATTTATTAACCTTAGTTTAAGGGTGAATAAATGCTTTTTTTATGTTTCTGTCTGCAGCATGATGATACAGTTTTTCTCACGTCACTAATTTTATATATGCAACATTTTTGTGTGTTTTTATCACATTGATTTAACTGCTTGAGGTACTGCTAATAGCGTCCTCTCAGCCTCAACGACAAACATACACACTGCTGTTCTTTGCCTGTTAATGCAGCATCTAGTCAAGAAATTAATTACTTTATAATGATTTGGCAACAAGTACTGTAGTGTTCTGTATTCATACCGTTTCGCTGTCATGTTTTAAACGCGCTCGCTGTCCTGCGCGCAGCCTCACGTGGTAATGTAAACAACGCAAGGCATCAGTGAGTTTTTATTTCGCCTCTAGAGGCCGCTCTCGTGCTATATAATGCCAGCAGACCCTGAGATCGGTCAACCTCTAGTTCACGTCACCGAAAACAACAGATATGAGCTGCATTTTATTAATCATCAGCTAATTTCAAGACCAAAGACCACAATAGGGAAGCGTGCGGGAACAGCACTGGTAAACAGCACTCATTCAGTTTATTTACTTTTAATGAATATGATTGTATGTTGAGCACCTACGACTTTACTTTAGTTTGTGCGTTAGCTTGATAAAGAGATACGCAGCTGCTCGTCTGCGGCGATGCGTGCTTCAGTAGCGCTGTCATATCTGGCTATGTCATATAGCCCATAACACACTCACACATTAATTTTTTTAGCATTGTTGCGAGAAGTCAAATTTACATATGTGGTTTCAACAACCAGATGCATTTAGACTTTAGTTTTGACTGTAATGCGGCCCAGACCACCTCCTGAAGTGGCTTTTAGTATTTTGTGTATTTGTTCTAAATGCTTCTGTTGTCTTATGTACCCAGACTTGAGTTTTGTTTGATACATTCAAGAAGCGTGTTTTCTTTGAGCAGATCAAATTAAAGGTTCAGTTCATATAACTGACTGACAAAATTGTATACATGAGGATGCAGTGCATTGTCAATGCATTGTGATGCATCGTGATATCGAAATAAACCGAATCGATGGCATGATAATCTTAATTGAACAAAACCGTGAGACCGGTGTAGGTTCACACCCTTAGTAGAGGGAGAGTTTGGGAAGTCATTAAAAGGGATAGTTCACCATAAATGAAAGTTATACATTACTTTTTTCCCTTCTGTGTAACACCCTACTGACTTACATTGTAATGACAAAAACCATTGAAATCCTTTACAAAGTGTCTTTGTGTTTTAAAAAAGGAAGTGTAAATGATGTTGGATATTTCATGTCACTGTCCCTTTCTGTCATTATTTTTGCAATTCTGTTTTGTGCCTCTAATAACTCATAAATTACAACATTGCCTTTTGATTTTAAAGATGTTTTGATTGATTCAGATGTAAAAAGGTGCAGCTCATATTGTGTCCACTTCCTTCATCATACCTAAAATGAAAGATCAAGTTTAGCACATTACGTTGTCTTATACAGTATTACATACAGTGTGATCAGGCTGTATATTGAGACAAAGAGGCTTCACATGCTAGACTGCATTGCAATAGAAGGTTCCAGCATCTGTCCTTCCATTCTCTCCCCCAACATCTCTCTTTCTCAAACAGTTCTCTCATTCCTCTTTTTCCTTGCATTCATCCTTCTTTTCACTAATCATACTGCCTCTTTAAATAGCTCTCAGGTGTTCCTGTTTGGGACATAGGCTCACAAGATGGGGACAGAGGGAGGAAATGTATGTGTGTGTGTGTGTGTCTTTGTGTGTGTGCGTGTGTGATTTATACAGCAATCTGGGGCAGACGAGAAATGTGGACATTCCCCCCCCTCTCTCCTGCATCACCCCCCTTTTCCCCCTCCATCTTTTCGCCTGTTTTTCAGAGTTGAAATGCAGTTTCTCGCATAAACACACACATACACACACCCAGTTTTACAGCCTGGATTCAATCTGTCCAATTAAACATAAACTGACAGAGTAAACCACACGAGGTCTCATATGGAAATGAGAGAGGATGATATATTTTTTCTGCTTGTACACAGTCTGTGACTGCGCACATGGAAACATGTGTCTGAGGATAGGATAATAACTCATATTGCACAGCAAACATATATAATAATAAATACATTGTGTGCAATGTGCATATATTTATATAAAAAAGGAATATGCTTAGATACACAAACACAACTTGGATTGAAGAAGTGGGTCTTTTCCGGCTGTTGTCGTACTGCTGGGCCAGAGGTTATGACCTGGGAGTGAGTAGATGGGCAGTACGATAGAGAGATTTCTCTTCTGGGATGTGCTGTCTGTAGACTTTGGAACCAGTATAGATAGTAGGCCCACTTTAGCATGCATCAATGTCAGTCATTGTGGAAAATAAATCATAACTACTACTATTTTTGTATGTTTTTGCTCTGTTTGATTCTGTCATAGTGCTTGATCTATGCCACATGAGATGGGTGTACACATTGGTAACGTTTACATGCACACCAGTAAGCTGATAATTCACAACTATCAGCTTATTGAAATAACCAGTTTACATGCAAACCAGTAAACTGACAACGCAAATAAACCGCGTTTACATGACTTTATTAATGAATCTAATTATTTTTGACGTCACTACAAGGAAATAATCTTTTTCGTATCTGACTCCAAGTATTCCGTATGTTATGTCAGTTGTGATGTTAAATAAAGCTTACATTGTGTAAGCGGGAAACTTACGGTTCATATATACTTACTCATGCAGTTACAGATGCAGCGTTTTGACTGAACCACTTTTACTGCACGAGAGATGAGAACACATTTTTACAATTTTCTGGGTCTTAAAAGAGTCTGCGTTTGAGATATATTTCCTTCTTTCTGTCATGCAAAACACTCGCTCTGCCTAGATGTGTTTAAATCTGCTCTAAGTATGCGTTTCTGTCCCCTATCACACATGCGCATTTCATTAAGCCGACAGAAAGCAGGTTAATGCGTTTACATGCCGCGCGAAATCGAGATAAGAGACAAAAAAAAACTACCTGTTTCGACCGGTTTAGCCTAAGCCGTTTATGACCTTACTCCGATAAAGAAAACTGGTTACCGTGTTTACATGGCCATGTTCGTTGTCGGCTTATTAAGCATAATCGGCTTACGAACTTGCATGTAAACACACTCAATAGCAAAAATTGTATGTTTTATTTTTATGCCATATATAGCCAATAATCAATTAAACTAAATTATAGACTTGGACTACTACTAATTTAGAATACAAAAATGCTAATTTAGGTATAATAATGTACAGTATGTAAACACATTCCCTCCAAAATCTGCAATAGAAAAGTAGACTTAAATGAGGAGAAAATAAGTGTAAAAATAAATAGTAGAGGGGGAATCTCTGGGGTGCTGCTTAGAGCTCAGAGAGTTATTTTCAGAGGATTTGAATGATTGTTTTGATTGTTTGTCTTTGCTATTGCTACATGTGCTCAGCAATTTCTTGACATGCATTTTTAATGAGGACCTATTATGCTTTTTCTTTAGTGTGTATAGCTGTTTAAGCATGTAAAAGGTCTGCCGAGTTACAAAGCACAAAGTCAACTCCAAAGGAAGTTATTCTCTATATCAGTAAGGACTGTTTCTGAACTCCCTTAAACTCCTGGAACATGTCACAATATTCCTCTTTTAAATAATTCCCACTCAGGGCATATTCAAAAAAGGGACAAGGCCTGGTTGAGTTGCGTTAGTAGTATTGAAACTCGTGGTTATTGTAAGGGGGGTGACATTTCTTAAACAAGCTTAAAGAAATGTATCAAATTTAACAGAGCACATTAAGTTTTTCGGAAGGGGAGGCTTCCAGAGACAGGAACTAAATAGAGCATTACTGACAGATCGAGAGAGGTGCTGCGATAATGTAAAATATGTGAAAAATTATGTTGTTGTTTTTTTTCATGACAACCTATTCTAGTAGATGCAAAAACAAAATCAAGACTTTGCAAAGGGGGAATAATAGGTCCTCCTTAAAGGTAATGACTCCTTAAATAATATCATAGTTTTAAAAGGGTTAAATCCTTGCCATAATCTATTGCGATATTGCAGTATTTTGCACCTATAAAAAACTTTCCGCAGCCCATGCTGTTGTCTAACTTGACTGTCAGCCAACCAACACTTGTGAATTGTTACTCCTCTTTGTATTTATTCTCCCCCTCTGTATTCCTTCACCTTTTTATTTGCTCTCTCTTTGTGTCTCTCAGCATTGTTCTTTTTTTGCTGTTATTTCTCTCTATCATCTTATTTCTCATATCTCTCTGGGTCTGACCCCCAGCGCGTACAATGTTATAAATGAGAGTCTAACTTTACTTTTGCTTATGTGAGCAGAACAAGGCTCAGTAAAGTCGTTCAGCACCAAATGTCTGTCGTCTCGCCATGTGAACACTTTTTATAAATGCCAGCTTTTAATAATGCTCATGTGCGTTAGTCTGGGGATTCAGGGACGAGGCTCACGAGCTGTCCTTCGAGAACAAGGCAGTGTTGCTGTATTCATTTATGATGCGTGGATGCTATTAATCTGTTTTGACACAATGACAGGGTAAAACAATAAAACAAGTCGCAATACAAAAAAAAATTATCCAGGCAGGAAATTGGTTATGCAATGAAAACAAAACGAAACAAAGCCTTTCACATGTACAGCTGTTGAAGCTTTCTGTCCAAGATATGGCATGCAAGGTCATGTGACTTACTTGGTAAAACATCATACAATCTTATGGGATTATCTAGTTAAAATTTAAAAAGGAATAGACTAATATTTTTGCTTGATTTTTGTGTTTGGAACAGACAGCAACTTCATCCTGGCCAATGCCCAAGTGTCCAAAGGCTTCCCGATCGTGTACTGCTCGGATGGATTCTGTGAGCTCACTGGATTTGCCCGAACCGAGGTCATGCAGCAGAGCTGCGCATGCAAGTTTCTGTATGGGCCGGAGACCAACGAGCACATCATTCTTCACGTGGATTCGGCGCTTGAGGAACGGAGTGAGCTCAAGGAGGAGATAATGTTCTACAAAAAGAATGGTGAGAAGAAAAGAACATTAGATGATGCATTTTGCTGTTGGTGATGTTGCTGCAAAGCTTGGGGTTGCCTACATGTAAAAACAACCCAATGTAGTGCATTTTGACACATTTGGTTGCTACACATTTAGTTTTTTAGACCTGGTTGAGGTTTTATTTGAAGTATTTCTTAATCACTGTAAAACTTATTAGTAGCAGTTCCACTGTGGAACTAGACCAGTAATAATACAGGGAAGGTTTATTGTGATTCATCACTAGTAATAACACATGGAGGTATTACAACACACCTTTACAGAGTGAAATCTCTAGCCATTGTTAGAAGCAGATGGTTTTATTAGAGTTGGTTGGCCAAAAGCACCAGAGAGACTCTAAAGTCGGATTACAAACTAAAGTCCAGCAGGTGTGCAAGTTTATTTGTGGGATTTACAATAGCATTGGGAAGAATTCTAACACTCAATGCTGTCAACTTAACAAATGAAAATGTTATGATTCATTTTATATATACCTTAATATGGTATATCTCGCTCCCTTCCACACGTTATTCTTCCATTCAATTGATTCTACTGGCAAATTTAGATCTTGGAGATTGGATGTATTTCTCCCTTCGCTGGATTATTTACTAAATAAGTACTGTGTTTTTGTGCAGTACCTGTACACGCCATGTTTTATGAATATGGTAATAATTTAGTACCATGGTATATATCAAAGTACCATACTAAATATGCAGATATCATGCAGTACATTTCTGTAAGTGTAATGTACAGAAGGGGTTTTTAATTGTAGGAATAAGATGTTTTATATTATGTTTATATAATATAATCATTTAAAATAAATACTATTAAATATATAAAGTTTTTATATTTATATTATGTTGTATCATATCATATATCTTATTATTATATCATATAATTTAGTTTGCTATGATCTTACATCTTCTAATGCTGCTGCCGGGTTTTAACCTCGCTGTACCTTGTTCCTTGTGCTCATTCTCCTCTCCCCCTTTGTTCTATATTGAATGGAACCTCTCCAGCGCACTTGTTCTAGAGAGCGTTATTATTTCATCCCCTTTTTCTTCTCCATAATGGTGAGGCTTTTTCGTGAGGAAATGAGAGATTTGACAAAGACTTCTCCAGCTGTGAGCAATCAGATGGAATTCCCCTAGAGGCTTCCAGTAACAGCTACTGGTGAAGAGAGAAACACACACACAGACAGACGCACACACATACACACACACACATAAGCACACATATAAATGCCCTGCCGCACACCCACACCGCTCAATACAGACAGACAAACAAGCATTCACACACACACCTACACAGGAATTGGATACCATAATGGTGCTGCTCTTTTTGGATGTGCTGGTCTTTTTTTGTTTCAGGTTTCTTTTTAACACTTTAAATAGACTGGAAGTAATGTTTTGCCAAGTAAGCTAAAAATGTGCTTCCTGTGGTAACATTTAAATTATCTAGTTTTATTCAGTTCAAAAATACTATTTAAGTCACTGTGGATTGCAACTTATTTTACTTATTTAACAACATATCCAATTAAAAAAAGGCAAGGAATTGGACCAGAATTAGATGCACGTTTAATAAAACAATGCTCAAGTAGTTAATGGTTGACATTATCCATAGCCAGAGTGGCATTAAAGACATTATTGGAAAAGAGAAGACATTTCAGACAGAGGTTGAGCAAGTTTTGATTAGGGATAATGTGCACTGATGAACCGTTCAAAATAACTCCAAGAATGTAAATACACTCGATTTTGATGTCATGTTGACATGACTAAATCTACAACTGACTTATAGTTTACACCACTGAAGGTGATTTAAGTGTCAGATCAGGTAGCAGTAGCACTTTTCACAGCGTGAATGCCCCCACAGACTTCTCTTACATCATTAAGACTGTGTATTTGTGTGTGTTTATGTATTTTGCCTCCTTCAATTCTACTGCAGGTAGTGTGTTCTGGTGTCTGCTGGATATTGTGCCTATCAAGAATGAGAAAGGAGATGTTGTCCTCTTCCTCGCCTCTTTTAAAGACGTCACCGACACCAAAGCCAAATCTATACTTGAGGAGAAGAAAGAAGGTTAGTACATGATGGATGCTGTATGTGTGTGTGCGCAACTTTTGACTATCATCATTTAGGGTTTAAAAGCATTTTTATATATACATTTAAATAGTTTTACACATGTCCCAGACCCAGACCTTGGGTCATAAAAATATTATGACTGTTTCTATTAAATATTAGTTATTATTTATTAAAAAACTAAGAAAACCTAAAGAGAGAAATAAACAAATCATTTTATTATCTATTATGGAAATATTTAGATTTTGTACAAATTTTGACTCTGAAGTGGTGTCAATTTCATCACAATCAGTGTACCAGTATAAACATTAGGTATATGATGTGTGTAGAAAAAAATGAAAGGGGTCATGAATTGAGAAATCAACTTTTCCTTGAGCTTTTGATGTATAAAAGGTCATCATAATATAAGAATATCTTGTAAGTTTCGGAGCTGAAAACCTTCCTTGTTAGTCAAATGAAAGCTTTTATTGACATCTGGCTCAGCAAACGAGGGACCTGGGAATTTGCCTCCCCGTGACGTCAGAGAGCAGCGAAACACCGCCTCACCTAATTCTGTAGCCCCGCCCACCTATTCGCACATGGCATGTAATAGGTACATAAAAAATAGGTATATTGTGTTCAGCAGAACAAAGAAACTTTGGGGTGAGTAAATGATGACAGAATTTTCATTTTTGGGTGAACTATCCCTTTAACTAATCAGTAAGTAATATCGAATTTAGGAGATAGTACCTTGTTAAGTAATCGATACTTACTTAATGAGATTAGCTTCATTAATAACCTTTAACTAGCTGACAAATTATAAAGAACATTATTGTGTGTCTGAGACGTAATCAATCATCTTTTTTACTCTGAATAAATTCATAAAATGCATCACTAGTTATTCAAGGGTTACCTAGTCACTATGCAGGAACTACTAGTGAAAAACTTTTTCACTTTAAAATAATGGTCCAGATCACTAGTAGTTCCTGCATGGTGACTAGGTAACACTTGAGTAATTAGTGAGGCATTTTATGACCACATTGACATCTCAAACACGTTAATGTTGTGATTAGTAATTAATTAGTAATTCTTTATTATTTGTCATAGTTACCTATTAGTTCTTAGTGATGCCAATCCCATTCAGTAATTATGATTACCTAATAAGGAACTATCTTAGTCCTAAATTTGTTATTACTTACTGATTAGTTAAACTTGTTTCTTTATTAGCTAATAGTAGTAGCTGAAGTGTTAATGTAGTACTACTCATTAGTCCTGCATTACTTCCTGCATAGTTACCTATTAATGATGGACCATTATTCTAAAGTGTTACCGATATTTTAATGGTTTTATTTTGGTCCATCTACATTTACACTGATATGATGACGATACTATGTTAAAATTGCTGAGCTCCACAATATGGAACACAACCTTGTTTTTCACAATGTAAATTCAAACATAAAAATGGGAAGTCCAAAACGGACTCAAATTTAACACACCAAAATAGCTGAAGACACAACTATAACAGAAATAAATCACAACGTACAGTATTTAGACCTATTGCAGAGTCAATGTCAAAGTCAAAATGCAGAATCAAGTTTTGCTGTATAATAAAACATAAGAAACCATAACAACAACAAAACAATGTATGATGGTCTAAATATTGTGGCTATTCTTACATCCAGTCAAAATAGCTCCCATATTGACTGGTACTGGGACCTGATTTGTCCTTTTAACTCCACTGCAACCAGCCACGGATTAAGAACACGTGGGGCCCTGCTATAGCAAACCCAGGGTCCCCATAGTAGCTGATCTTGGTGCCACAACTTTTTCTACCACATAAATAATTAGTATTTTTTAAAAACAAAATCTTCAAAGCACAGAGATGCAATGAGTATATACTGTCTGAATATTCCATTTTAATATTAAGAAGGCCTATATATAAACATTTCACGCTGCAACACATTAACAGCATACATGTATTAACTCAAGATATGAAGTGAAAGCAAACAGCATACAACTGCCTTAAGGAGTTTTAAAACCAGTGAGATCTCAAATGTTAGCTATTTTGGGGGGTTCGGGGGACATGGTCGTCCAAGAAAATTTGATTTCTCTGATCTACATATGTGCATTTTAAGGTGTGTGAAGGCTAAAAAATGAATAATAAATAGCTTTCAAAACCATGTTAGTGGGCAGTAGATTATCTGCCATACCTGCTCTCTCCTCATTTCATCACTCTCTCATTTCTATAACTCTCCTCATTTCCATCACTCTTTCACTCATTCTTTTTCTCTCAATATCCTTCTCTTGCCCTGTCTCTTCCCCTCCTAAAGCTGAGTTCTGACTGATAGTCTTTTCATTTTCATCTGAGTCAGTGAAGAAAGTAAACATGGGGTCAACTGATATTTAATCTATATTTTATTAAGCATTTTCTTAGAGAAGTTAATTCACTGAAGGCTACGAACACTAGGTAAATAAGTTTAACAAATTAATTCACACTATGTGTACACTAGCGCTGGACCAGAATATTCGAATATTCGTTCGATGGGTTGGTATTCGATTTTCCAATTTGGGATTTGAATTAGAGTGCGGATCGGGCCGGATTTTTCTGTCCGAGCCCGGCCCGCGTCCGACAGAGTAGTAACCGAACCCGACCCGAGCCCGACAGGCATTAAGATATTTATGTCCGAGCCTGACCCGAGCCCGAATGTAGCGCACAAACTCTTCAAAGTTGTGAAATTGCTGTTTTGTTTTGCACCGGCAGTGATAGGGTTAACAAAGGGAGTTCAGAGGGGCGGAAACAAATCCTGAAGACGGGTGCGCTTGAGTGAGAGTGTGTTCATCTTCGTTCTGATTAAAAGTTCGGAAACCTCCCTTGTCTGTCATTCTTCCGACATTACGCTATTTTTTTTCTCATACAAATGACACATGTACGTTTGTTCGTGTGGAAAGCCCGCTTTTATTAAGCAACTGTAGGAAGGCATTCTGAAATGATTACAGATGAGCGCATCAGCGCGCAGATGGGGAAACAAATACACATGTTAAAGGCCTGTTCACACCGGGACGATTTTCGCGCGCGTTTATCGCCGATGTTTAACGCCTCGTGACTAAACAATGGGCGCCAATGTGAGTGTTCACACCGACGCGTAAAACGCCAGGCGTAAAAGCGTCATTTTAAAAAAAACGCCTCGGGTTCGTTTTTTTATTGTGACGCGGCGCGTTAAAAACTGGCCGACCAATGAGATCAGCGCTTTTGTTCAC
This sequence comes from Gobio gobio, assembly GCF_949357685.1. Classification (NCBI taxonomy): domain Eukaryota; kingdom Metazoa; phylum Chordata; class Actinopteri; order Cypriniformes; family Gobionidae; genus Gobio; species Gobio gobio. Next base: position 36,101,453 of record NC_137104.1, read on the forward strand.
GTGCCTGGAGCTGCTGAAGTGACAGTAAAACACGACTTGGTGGCACTCAAGCACAAAATCGGTCTTGCCGAGCACACATTGATACGACGAAGAAGTAGTAAGTAGACAAAGAAGAAGATGGGCTGCTAATGCTGCTTGCCAGTTAGCAAAAAGTGTGTGAATGGTTTTGCCATAGACATAATATATCTGTGGTTTTGGCAAGCACGTAAATACTGTCTCTCCTCTTCTTCTGTGTGACAAGCGAGTGTCAGAAGCGTAAGTGCCGCAGCACCACCTTGTGTACCGGGAGCGCATCTACTGAATGTGCACGTTCACTCGGCGCATCGCCAGTGGAAATCGCTTGGGTGTGAACACTCAAGACGCGCCGAAAAACGTCATGAAAAACGCTGGCGATAAGCGCGTGCAATATTGGTCCCGGTGTATACAGGCCTTAACACGGGGCCAAATCAAATCGCTGAAGTTGCGCTGCCAGCCACATGTAGCCTAATAATATGCAATATGCACGTGTTGCGCGCTGGTTGCGCGTTGTCACGGCTACATAAACAAATTTCCGCGCACAGGAAGACGAATGTTAAGGTAATATTTTTAATTTATTTTAATCACAAAAACATCAAGTTAAAAAGGCCCATTGGCTACCTACATAAGCTGTTTTAAATTTCAGATGTTCAATGCCTTATTGCGCTGTGACCGAGCCCGACCCGAACCCGAACATTATTTATAAATATCTGTCCGAACCCGGCCTGGCCCGTCGGTTACCGACGGGTCCCGTCGGGCTCGGGTCGGGTATCCATCCTCTAATTTGAATATTCGTGTGCGTTTTTTTGCGGCACTTCAGATCCTTCTTCCTGCGACCCTCTGTTCAGCAGGCAGCAGTCTCACTCACTCACGCACGCACACACACACACACACACACACACACACACACACACACACACACACACACACACACACATACACTAACTACAGCTGGCTGACGTGCCCTGGCGTAAACTCACAACAGACACTCCCTCCCACTACCTTCAGCTCATATCGGTTCGTGGAATAAAGGCTATAGCTTTATGATATTAGGCCTAATTGTACAAAATCACAGGTGTTAAACTCAAGTTTGCTATTATATTTAGCGTATGAAAATATTTTTTTGTGTAGAGATGGCCCGCCATGCGCCAACGTTCTGCTTCTGCAAAGAGCGCACTGACACGTTCTATAAATAATATGTTCAACGCGATTTTCATGTAATGTTATTCATGAATATGCATGTTTCATGTGGCTATTTGAAATAATTGAAATGTTAAAGTGGGTTATTTTGTATGTCCATATATCCACTCAATGTTTTCATGTTAGGCTGCTTTTTTTCCAAGCGACTTTTATTGACAATAAACCAATAAACTGACTCATTGATCGCCTAAGTTGATCGAATTATTTTCCGTAACATAAGCTTATCGTTTAATAGTATAATGGTCAGACTGAGGACGCTATTGCGTCCATTCCGTTTTCCTTTTTTAAACCAGAAATAAAATATGGAAATGCGGTTTCTTCTTTTTTTTATTTTAACACTGATTAAAAGAATTAGCAGATACAAGGTAATTTTCCTAATACCTTATTATTATTTTATTAAAAATAATATAAGTGATTTATAACTAGTTTTTTTTTTTAAATGTGTAAATATGCTCAATTTAATTTTTAGCGTTTTTGCGTCAATAGGCCTACACAGATTGTAAAAGTGCCCATAGCAGTGCCTTTTCTTCTGGAATCAATAGAATGACTACGGACAGCATAGAAGGTCCGTGTACTTTTTTGTTCATTCGATATTCTATTTCGGAATGAAAGATGAAATTTAAAAAAGGGTGCAGCTTTGTTTTTTTTTTAAATAGAAATGGCTGTATTTTGTTTTCCAAATGTATTGTTGTCATCGTTTGACAACAACCGATCGTTTTTTAATTTGTAATCATTATTTGTAAGTTTATTGTGTTTCATTTGACTGATCCTATCTTTACCTGGAAATAATTTTACAAAAGAACGTTTGTAAATTGACATTTTTTATATGAATCTGTCAAAACGTAATTTAAAAAAATCCAAAAATAAGTTATTTTATTTTGTGTGCATGGAATTTGTGTATAGCCTACGTTTTGATTTAAATTTTGTTATTCAACATAGTATTTAAAAATACAACAACCATTCCAGTTTTTGTTTTTGTTTCCATGGTTAAAAACGAAAAATGGGCGCAAAAGTACACGGACCATTGCGTTCATTTCATTGAATGTTGTTTCTGAAATCGGATAGGCTAGTCGATAAATGGGTCATTTTAAAGCTTGTTAATGATTTCAATGTATTTAAACGAGAAACAAGCCAAAAAAAATTGGCCGGGTTTTGGGCGGTTTTTGGCGAAGTTTTGGGCTGGAAAACCCTGCTGGCATCTGGCAACCCTGTAGACTTGTCGGAAGGACTTTCACAGAAACCCGCGCGAACTCCGAACATACTGTATCATACTGAGTCACTGCTTAGTTTAATTGAAATCATCCTGGCTATCACAATGGGAAAATGTACCTTTAACGATCTATGGCTCGAAGACGGTGCGTTTAGTAGCTGGCTCAAGCCAGGCCCGGTTCAACGGGGGTGCTAAGCACCCTCAAACGCAAGTAAAAGCACCCTCAGTTGATACTGTAATAATATTGGCGAAACAGATTTGGTAGATTTGCACATTTGTTTCCTCTGGAGAACGTCAAATGCATCTATTACAGCGAGTGTTTGCAGCGGTGAGTATTGCAGCCAATGATTGCAATCACAGATATAGTTATTGATCTCTTGAACGCGATCAGAATCTCACTGCTCAAAACGGCAGCGTTTTTTGGCTAACGTTATGCAGTTAATGCAGGCTCGCGAAACCTCTCATTAACAAGATACGATGTAGGTAAGATATATATTGTTGACAACTTAATTTTTATAAAATCTTTGTGAGATCGCGATGAACTGACAAAGCAACAGCATTTTAGTGATCGTAGCGATCTTGGCTTGCTTTCGAGGCTACAGTCTGTAACATTCATTGAATAAAACTATTATTTCTAAGAGGACCGACGGCCAATCGCATGCAGCAAAATTTAGGAAGTGACATCTAAATATAAATGCCACTCTGCTCGAGACAGAAATATCCTCCTGAGACCCAAAATAGAGGTTTTAATTATATTTTAGCGAATTTCTCTGACAACATGCACAGTTTTAAGTCTGGATATTCTTATGAAAATATTATTACACGTCTTTTTACAATTACATATTGTCCCAAAACACATGAATATACAAATTATATTCAGTGTATAGATGCATTGCATAGAATGGGAATGGCATATGGCCATGTTTACACACATATTGCATAGTAAAATGGTATATCAAATTATTCTTTTATATCTTTCATAACATTGAGAATCATCTTTATACAAAGTTTGGATAAAAAAAGCTTGAAGCATAAAAATTGACTGGTGAATGAAAAAAAAAAATCCCATTGTTTTTGTCTATTCATGTCTTTTCATTTTCTCAATAAATAGTTCTGGTGTCCTCTACAGAGCAGAGGATATAGCATATAACATATTTTTATAGGCCTAAAAAAAAATCTAAATTCACAAAAACTTTTTTTCTGGTTCTCAGGAAGATGATGAGTTAAAATACTAGTAACGCATTAAAGCAATGGAAAGGCAGACTAATAGATTAATATACAATTTGAAGCAAAATATTTGTGAAATTCCATCCATCCATCCATCTTCTTCCGCTTATCCGGGGCCGGGTCGCGGGGGCAGCAGTCTAAGCAGAGATGCCCAGACTTCCCTCTCCCTAGACACTTCCTCTAGCTCTTCCGGGGGGACACCGAGGCGTTCCAAGGCCAGCCGGGAGACATAGTCCCTCCAGCGTGTCCTCGGTCTTCCCCGGGGCCTCCTCCCGGTTGGACATGCCCGAAACACCTTCCCGGGAAGGCGCTCAGGAGGCATCCGGAACAGATGCCCGAGCCACCTCAGCTGTCCCCTCTCGATGTGGAGGAGCAGCGGCTCTACTCCGAGTTCCTCCCGAGTGACTGAGCTTCTCACCCTATCTCTAAGGGAGCGCCCAGCCACCCTGCGGAGAAAGCTCATTTCGGCCGCCTGTATCCGGGATCTTGTCCTTTCGGTCATGACCCAAAGCTCATGACCATAGGTGAGAGTAGGAACGTAGATTGACCGGTAAATCAAGAGCTTCGCCTTACGGCTTAGCTCTTTCTTCACCACGACAGACCGGTACATCGACCGCATTACTGCAGAAGCTGCACCGATCCGTCTGTCAATCTCCCGTTCCATCCTCCCCTCACTCGTGAACAAGACCCCTAGATACTTAAACTCCTCCACTTGGGGCAGGAACTCTCCACCAACCTGGAGTGGGCAAGCCACCCTTTTCCGACTGAGGACCATGGCCTCGGATTTGGAGGTGCTGATCCCCATCCCAGCCGCTTCACACTCGGCTGCAAACCGTCCCAATGCATGCTGAAGGTCCTGGTTAGAAGGGGCCAACACGACAACGTCATCCGCAAAGAGCAGAGACGAAACCGTGTGGTCCCCAAACCTGACACCCTCCGGCCCTTGGCTGCGCCTAGAAATTCTGTCCATAAAAATTATGAACAGAACCGGCGACAAAGGGCATCCCTGCCGGAGTCCAACATGCACCGGGAACAAGTCTGACTTACTGCCGGCAATGCGGACCAAACTCCTGCTTCGGTCATACAGGGACCGGACAGCCCTCAGTAAAGGACCCCGGACCCCATATTCCCCCAGCACCCTCCACAGGACGCCGCGAGGGACACAGTCGAATGCCTTCTCCAAATCCACAAAACAAATGTGGACTGGTTGGGCAAACTCCCATGAACCCTCCAGCACCCTGTAGAGGGTATAGAGCTGGTCCAGTGTTCCGCGACCAGGACGAAAACCACACTGTTCCTCCTGAATCCGAGGTTCCACTATCGGCCGGATTCTCCTCTCCAGTACCCTGGCATAGACTTTCCCGGGGAGGCTGAGAAGTGTGATCCCCCTATAGTTGGAACACACCCTCCGGTCCCCCTTCTTAAAAAGAGGGACCACCACCCCGGTCTGCCATCCCAGAGGCACTGTCCCCGACCGCCACGCGATGCTGCAGAGGCGTGTCAGCCAAGACAGCCCCACAACATCCAGAGACTTGAGGTACTCAGGGCGGATCTCATCCACCCCCGGTGCCTTGCCACCGAGGAGTTTCTTGACCACCTCGGTGACTTCAGCCCGGGTGATGGACGAGTCCTCCTCTGAGCCCCCAGCCTCTGCTTCCTCAATGGAAGACGTGACGGCGGGATTGAGGAGATCCTCGAAGTATTCCTTCCACCGTCCGACAACATCCCCAGTCGAGGTCAACAGCCGCCCATCGCCACTGTAAACAGCGTTGGTAGGGCACTGCTTCCCCCTCCTGAGGCGCCGGACGGTTTGCCAGAATCTCTTCGAGGCCAGCCGATAGTCTTTTTCCATGGCCTCACCGAACTCCTCCCAGGCCCGAGTTTTTGCCTCCACGACCACCCGGGCTGCAGTCCGTTTAGCCTGTCGGTACCTGTCAGCTGCCTCAGGAGTCCCACAAGCCAGCCAGGCCCGATAGGACTCCTTCTTCAGCTTGACGGCATCCCTTACTTCCGGTGTCCACCACCGGGTTCGGGGATTGCCGCCTCGACAGGCACCGGAAACCTTGCGTGTGAAATTCCAATTATTGGTAAAAGTGAATAGTAAATAAATAATCATACATTTCGCACTGTACACTGCTGTGGTGGAGCACATTTACTGGAGCACCCTCAGTAATTTCAGAAGCACCCTCAGGGATTTGATTCTGGAACCGGGCCTGGCTCAAGCCCGTCGCTAACAATCGGTATCAAGCCTATTGCACTCTGTGTATGAAGACGTTGGAGCTGTCTAGTTTAGGCATAAAAGCCTTGAAGTCGCATGCAAAGTCGGAAAAGCATATCGTTGCTGTAAAAGGCCTGCAGCGGGTGCAGGCGATCCGTCAATGTTACAATTGTTAAGTGTTCCTGTGTTCTTGATACTCAAGAAAAAGAAGGCGAAGGCTTCAGTTTCTTAATCTTAAGTAAGAAATAATAGAATTACTCTTTAAATAATAAAACTTGTTACTTTCAATGAAAGTCAATAATAAAGACTTTTGAAAGGAATTTTAATGACTGAAGTTATTTATCGTAATTCGTGTAGGTCATAAATTTAAATCATAATGGTCATAAAAAGGTCTTAAAAAGTCTTAAATTTGACTGATTAAACCCTGCAGAAACCCTGAATAGGATGAACAGTTGAATAGGAACCCAACCTCGTTATACTTAATAAATATATTTGCTTCTTAGTGTTTCCTGCAACAGAGTATTCTCTGAACGCACAACTGCATGAGCTTATATGGAATAAGCTCATGCCTGAGCTTGCATTTTGGGTTAAGCTGCGTTGGTTTGACATTGTGGAAAATAGAATAATAGAATCAAAATGTATTAGCCTTTTTACCCGTTAGGGATGTGACGGTGAGAAAATTTTCCCTCACCGTCACATTGCAGTGCTTGTGCACTGAGCGGCTGTGAACGAATGCAGCCGTGCGCAGTTTACTTTCGGTTTGGGGGGGCGGGTTGCTTGAATTGTGGGTTCATTAGCCTATTATTCTTAATGAAAAACACAACAATAAAACAGTACAATGACAAACTCCCTTAAATAGGCGCTTTTACATTTCGCTTTTTGAAACCAAATCTTCGGCGATCATCATGTCATTCAGCTCCTCACTCTCATGATGAATTAAATCTGATTCCTGCTGCTGCGGCGACTCTCGTTTGGCTCACGCACAACGTTCAGTTTTTAATTGTAGTTAATCTGTTCCCATTCAGTCGGTCACTCTCGACGCCACGTCGGAGTACCGACGAATAGGAATCTCGCTCGCGAGAGCCAATCTACTTCGAGTGTAACTAAACGAGCCAATGCACATTGGCATGCAATGATTGCACCAGGTGCTCATGCCACGCCGCGCGGGTATAAATGAGACACAGGTGATTGCATCAAATCAACCTTTTGCTTCGGAGCCGGGTGGTAGATGGTAACGCCAGATATCACTCACTACTTCGCAGTCCTGACTGAAGACGGAAGCCGCCTTTCGGAAGCGATCTCTTCAGTCGGTGTTGGTGTGACGGCACAGCAGCGGTCGCGTGGTTTTCGGATCATCTCTCTGTGTTGTTTGTTTAGAGCAATCACAAAGGCTGTTCTCACAGCTGGTTAGGTGCGCTAGGTGGAGAGCGCTGAAAAGCCGTTCTTACGGCTGGTAAGAGAGCGCCTTCGTGTGAGAGAGCGCGCACGTCAGGCTGCACCCACCCCCTGACTGTGTCGCCGCGACCCCGCCCCCTGCGTGCTTCAGCACCAAGGAGAGCGTCCTTCTGAAAGAGCAAACACAGATAGAGCTTGCGTCTTTTTCAAGATGACATTCTATCTGTGTGTTTCTGGATGCGGTGGTTACCTGTCACCAAGGGATGGTCACCAGCGCTGTATCTCGTGTTTGGGCGTTCAGCACGCTGAGGCAGCGTTGGTGGATGACTCATGTTCTCACTGCGGGAACATGACCATCTCGGAGTTGCGGTCTAGACTCCATCTCGCAAGGGGTGGAGTCCCCGTGCCTCTGCCTCGATCTAACCCTCCACAGAGGGTTACTTCAGGCAGTAGCACGGGTGATTTGAGGGTTACGGTGAGCGCGCTTCCCCCAGGGAACCAACCCCCGGGGAACCCTCATCCCTCACGCACTCCGCAGCCAGCAGAGCTGCCGTCGGAACGTGGTGGGCCGTCCTCGAGATGTGCACCATCCGTATCCTTCGGGGCTCCCCCTGATGATCAGATGTCCATCGCTGCATCGGAGGGAGGGTCAGACTTCTCTGGAGATGACGTGTCGGCGCAGGGGGCTCCTTCGGGAAGATCCGCTGTGCCCGATATGGATCCGGAGATGACGGCCATGCTTTCCCGGGCCGCCGAGAAGATCGGGCTCGTGTGGAACCCTCCACCGTGTCCCGAACCTTCGAGGTTGGATGATTGGTTTCTCGGGGTGGCCCGTGCTGGTTCTCAGCGCCCCACCCCGGTTCCTTTCTTCCCGGAGGTGCACGAGGAGCTCACTAGGTCGTGGACGGCACCTTTTACTGCCCGAAACCGGCCCAGTGGATCCTCCTCCCTCACCACCCTCGATGGCGGACCTGCAAAGGGTTACACGCAGGTTCCTCCCGTGGAACGGGCCGTTGCTATGCAACTGTGCCCTAACTCCACATCCAGGGGGAACCCGTGTCTCCCCTCCCGAGCCTGTAGGTACTCATCCGATCTGATCGGAAAGGCCTACCAGGCTTGTGGAGAGGCAGGCTCCGCCTTACACGCTATGGCGTTGTTGCAGGTTCATCAGGCCCAGGCACTGAAGAACCTGCACGAGGGTGGTCACGATCCCGCAGTTCTCCAAGAACTGAGAACCGCAACGGACCTCGCGCTTCGTGCGACGAAGGTTACGGCGCGGGCCGTGGGTCGTGCGATGTCCACTATGGTGGTCCAGGAACGCCATCTCTGGCTGTGTCTGGCAGACATGAGGGAGACCGACAAGATCAGGTTCCTTAACTCCCCCGTCTCCCAGACCGGCCTCTTCGGCGACGCGGTCCAGAACTTCGCCCAGCAGTTCTCGGCCGCACAGAAGCAGACTGAGGCCATCAGTCACATCCTGCCACGGCGGTCAGCTGCTGTCTCCACCCCGCCGCCGGCAGCACCTCAGTCTGCTCGTCGCCGAGGGCGGCCGCCTGCGTCTGCCTCCGCTCCCGCGTCGCAGCAGCAGCCTCCACCCAAGCGACGTCGTGGAGCCGGGCGCAAGCAGGCCGCCCAGCCCGTCCAGGCTCCTGCCAAGAGAGGTGGCAAAGGCAGGGGCAAGGCCAAGCGGCCCTGAGACGGGCGACCCGGAGATGGGGAGGACTGCTCTTCTGGAGACGGTGACCGCACCGCTCCATCCCCCGGAGGAGGGCCGGGAGGAGAATTTTGTGTTCCGTTTTGTTTCTGTTCCGCCGCTGGGCTCAGCCCCAGCGGTACCCAAATTTTCAATAAAAGAGCAGTTTCCTCCATCTCTGGGTCCTCAGGGGGCTCGGAGAGTTGTGGCCGGTCAAACGCCGGACCACACTCATCCTCCCCCTTCGCCAGCGGGCAGCAGTGGACGACCTCCTCACGTTCCTCCTGCCCACCTGTGGAATCAGGTAAGTGTTGCACAGCACACTCTCACCTCGCTGCGGGCCGCCTCCACGAGACAGCCGCCCCAGCCCGGTACCTGCATTCCACCTCGCTGCCCCACCGTGGGTGCGCCGGTGGTCCCTATGGTCCCGCTTGCACGGTCTCTGCGAGCCTGGCTAGAGCTCCCCAGTCCGTCTCGCTGGCTCATTCGGACCATCAGGCTCGGCTATGCGATTCAGTTCGCCCGGCGCCCCCCCAGGTTCAAGGGCGTCCGCTTCACCTCGGTGAATGCTGCAGATGCCCATGTCCTGCGTGCGGAAATCGCTGTCCTACTGGCGAAGGACGCGATAGAGCCGGTCCCTCCAGCCGATATGAAGACCGGCTTCTACAGCCCGTACTTCATTGTACCCAAGAAAACCGGTGGGTTACGGCCAATCTTGGACCTGCGAGTCCTGAATCGGAGCCTCCACAAGCTACCGTTCAAGATGCTCACGCAGAAACGCATTTTCGAATGCATCCGTCCCCAGGATTGGTTTGCAGCGATCGACCTGAAGGATGCGTACTTTCATGTCTCGATTCTTCCTCGACACAGGCCGTTTCTGCGCTTTGCGTTCGAGGGTCGAGCATATCAGTACAGAGTCCTGCCCTTCGGGCTGTCCCTGTCCCCCCGTGTCTTCACGAAAGTCACGGAGGGGGCCCTTGTGCCCATGAGAGAACAGGGCGTTCGCATCCTAAACTATCTCGACGACTGGCTCATTCTAGCACAGTCCAAGGATCAGTTGTGCGAACACAGGGACCTGGTGCTCAGACACCTCAGCCAGTTGGGTCTTCGGGTCAATTGGGAAAAGAGCAAACTCGCCCCCGTGCAGAGGATCTCTTTTCTCGGTATGGAGTTGGATTCGGTCGAACAGACAGCGCGCCTCACGGAGGAGCGTGTCCAGTCGATGCTGAGCTGCCTGAACACGTTTCAAGGCAGGATGGCGGTTCCACTGAAACAGTTTCAGAGGCTCCTGGGGCATATGGCGGCCGCTGCGGCAGTAACACCGCTCGGCCTGCTTCATATGAGACCGCTTCAGCATTGGCTACACGGCCGAGTCCCGAGATGGGCGTGGCAATGCGGCACTCACCGGGTGAGCATCACACCGGCCTGCCGCCAGTCCTTCAGTCCATGGTCAGACCCCTCGTTCCTTCGGGCCGGAGTGCCCCTGGAACAGGTGTCCAGGCACGCTGTGGTTTTCACGGATGCCTCTGCCATGGGCTGGGGAGCCACGTACAACGGGCATGCAGTGTCAGGGGTTTGGACGGGCCCGCACCTGCATTGGCATATCAATTGCCTCGAGTTGCTAGCAGTGCATCTTGCTCTGAGCCGCCTCAAAGCGTGGTTACGGGGCAAAGATGTACTGGTCCGCACGGACAACACTGCGACCGTTGCGTATATCAACCGACAAGGTGGTCTGCGCTCCCGTCGCATGTCGCAACTCGCCCGCCATCTCCTCCTCTGGAGTCAGAAGTGTCTGAGGTCGCTTCGGGCCATTCATGTTCCTGGTGTGCACAACCGTGTGGCCGACGAGCTTTCACGAGCTGCGCTCCCAGGCGAGTGGCGACTCCACCCCCAGGTGGTTCAGCTGGTTTGGAGACAGTTCGGGGTGGCACAGGTCGACCTGTTTGCCTCCCCAGAAACGTCCCACTGCCAGTGGTTCTATTCGCTGACCGAGGGTACACTCGGCACGGATGCCCTGGCGCACAGCTGGCCCCAGGGGCTGCGCAAATATGCGTTTCCCCCAGTGAGCCTACTTGCACAGACTCTGTGCAAGGTCAGGGACGAGGAGCAGGTCCTGCTGGTGGCGCCGTACTGGCCCAACCGGACCTGGTTTCCAGAACTTATGCTCCTCGCGACAGCCCCTCCTTGGCCGATTCCTCTGAGGAAGGACCTTCTGACTCAGAGACGGGGCACCCTTTGGCACCCGCGTCCAGACCTGTGGAAGCTTCATGTCTGGCCCCTGGACGGGACGCGGAGGTTCTAGGTGACTTACCCCAAGAGGTAGTTAACACCATCACTTCGGCACGAGCACCGTCTACAAGACAGGCTTACGCCTTGAAGTGGAACCTGTTCGTCGAGTGGTGTTCTTCTCGCCGAGAAGACCCCCGAAGATGTTCGATCGCGTCTGTGCTTTCCTTCCTGCAACAGGGGTTGGAGCGTAGGCTGTCGCCCTCCACCCTCAAGGTTTATGTTGCTGCAATATCCGCCTATCACGACCATGTAGAAGGTAAGACGGTTGGGAAGCACGACCTGGTCGTCAGGTTCCTTAGGGGGGCGAGACGGTTAAATCCTCCTCGCCCCCCCTCCATACCCTCTTGGGATCTTGCTCTGGTGCTCCGAGCACTTCAGAATGCCCCATTTGAGCCTTTGCAGTCAGCAGAGCTAAAGATTCTGTCAATGAAGACTTCGCTGTTGGCTGCATTGGCCTCCATCAAGAGGGTAGGGGACCTGCAGGCATTTTCGGTCGACGAATCGTGCCTAGAGTTCGGGCCGGGTGATACCCACGTGGTGTTGAGACCCCGGCCTGGCTATGTGCCCAAGGTTCCTACCACTCCCTTCAGGGACCAGGTGGTGAACCTGCAAGCGCTGCCCCCGGAGGAGGCAGACCCAGCCCTAGCTTTGCTCTGTCCGGTCCGCGCTCTGCGGGTTTACGTGGATAGAACTCAAAGCTTCAGAACCTCAGATCAGCTCTTTGTCTGTCACGGAGGCCAGCAGAAGGGAAAGGCTGTCTCCAAGCAGAGGATGGCCCACTGGATAGTGGATGCCATCACCTTGGCTTACCAAGCACAAGGTGTGCCCTGTCCGCTCAGGGTGCGAGCACACTCTACTAGAAGTGTTGCATCCTCCTGGGCGCTGGCACGTGGCGCCTCGCTGTCAGACATCTGTAGAGCTGCGGGCTGGGCGACACCCAACACGTTCGCTAGATTCTATAGCCTACGTGTAGAGCCGGTCTCCTCCTGTGTTCTCACCTCAAACGGGTAGAAGCACTGAGAGGCCCCGGCTCTTGTCGGCTTGCTGCGCTACGGCGCTTATATTCTCCAGAAGCACACTCTGTGAGTCCTCCACCGCCCTCGGTGCCGGACGTGGCGGAACGTCTGGCATCAGGCCCCTTGCCGCTGAATCCTTGAGAACCGGTATTGGGCTTGGGCCATATGAGTGACCCTGCGGGGATCCCATATTTCTTCCACGGTCGCTCCTACGGGAAGCCCGTGTCTTTCCCTTGGGAGAGCCTTCCCTGCAGTGGGACTGAGCCCCCTTCTCCTTGCGGGCTACGGCTCAGCATTGTACTCCACATAACTCCTTCGGGGTACGATGTGGGCTCCGCAGCGTTCCCTTCTCTAGGGCACGCTTTCCCAGTGTTATCCAATAATCACTGAGCGGGTCATGCGGAACAGCAGTGATGGACTTCCCGGTGTGAGCCCCGTCTCATCAGGTAAGAGAGCTCAGGTGGCTCACACAGGGCACTGAATGGGGGCAGAAGCCATGGCGCTTTGGTAGGGATTCCTATTCGTCGGTACTCCGACGTGGCGTCGAGAGTGACCGACTGAATGGGAACGTCTCGGTTACGTATGTAACCCTCGTTCCCTGAAGGAGGGAACGGAGACGCCACGTCCCGTCGCCATGTCCTCTGTACCCTGCTGGGGTGCCTGTCTACCTACCCGGCTCCTCAGCAAAAGGCTGATTTGATGCAATCACCTGTGTCTCATTTATACCCGCGCGGCGTGGCATGAGCACCTGGTGCAATCATTGCATGCCAATGTGCATTGGCTCGTTTAGTTACACTCGAAGTAGATTGGCTCTCGCGAGCGAGATTCCTATTCGTCGGTACTCCGACGTGGCGTCTCCGTTCCCTCCTTCAGGGAACGAGGGTTACATACGTAACCGAGACGTTCTCTAACTGAACAAAAATATTTGTACTACTATAATATATCAAAACTGGGACGTAACAGACCTGACCTGTGTTTTGTATCACTACTAGGTCAGTGTCCATTCTCAGAGCATATAAGCCCTGCCCGCGTGAGGCGCGCTGCTTCTCGAGATTCCTGCCTTTATTAGAGAGAAGAATATGTTCAGCCCCTTCCCTCCGAAGCTTTGAATATTCGATGTTGATTACTACAGAAGCTTCGAAGCTCAAAGAATGGTATTCGGACCCGCCCTAGTGTACACACACATTCATTATTTTATGCCTAATCTGATGAAATCGGCTTTGTTAATGTCCTTTTTAAATTCAAAATGGCGAAATTAGACAACATTTTATTAGTTTGCCTGATTATTTGTGTCGGTTGTTTAACATTTTCTATTCTAAAACAGCTGTCAAATATGAAATGTTTCGTTTAGCCACTTACATCTTGCACCGACTCGCGCAGCAGCTTCTGTGGACGTAAAGCTCATGCATTTGATTGGTCATCACCTCAAATATTTTGACATTGATGAGCGGTGACAGACTGCAGGCAGCTCAGATGAGAAGATATCCTTGCAGCACTAAAATGTGTGTTAATAGTCTATTAGTCAATTATTTCACAACATTTAAAAACACCTTGAAAAATACAGAGGACCGGATCCTCGGTGACCTAGCTGGCTACGGCCATACAGTATTATTATTATTTTTTTTTAAAGCCAGTTCATGACCCCTTTAAAGTAAATATTTGTACATATTTAATCGATCTAATGTCTAACAATACGATGCATCGATGCCAAGTGTTAAAAATCTATACCTGTAGGCCATTTATATATTTAAGAGGCACATTTAACACTCTCAACATTTTCACACAATGTCAGTATATGTATTATCGCCAACGCGTGCATTCTCGTTTAAATTAACTTTCAGAGCTTGTGAAAGACGCTGGGATCAGTGCTGAATCTTCACGGTAGTTTATCATTTGCTCGTGTTTAAAGCCCTGCAAAAAGCAGCGCATTCATCTCATAAGTGCTTTGTACCGCTCTGTATTGGAGCCTTTCATATTATAATACTTTTGCACAATGAAAGAATATTAATGGCATATCTTGTTCTGTCTTACCTATAATATGTTGTTGCTTCATTAAAAATCTGCGTTATATATTTAAAAGAAACGTCTTTTAATTTTATAGTATTTATATATAATTTTTAAGACAAGACACCTTTATTTTTATAGCGCTTTTTACAATGCTGATTGTTTCAAAGCAGCTTCACAGTGTTATACAGGAAAATAATGCAGCAGAATTTGATTTGGCTGTACAGCCTCTCTGGAAACGGTGATATCATCTAGCTCATTTCAATTATCATATAGTGACAATGTGGGCAGATCAGTAATTTAGTTGAAAATGTATTTGAATATTTAGTTGAATATTTAGTGTCCCCAACTGAGCAAGCCAAGTCAAAGGCAACAGTGGCAAGGAATCAAAACTCCATCATATGGCATGATGGAGAAAAAGAAACTTTGGGAGAAACCAGGCTCAGTCGGGGTGCCAGTTCTACTCTGGCCCACAAACAAACAGTATATGATTATGCTTCTGGCTACATTACATGTCAGAAGACATATTCGATCAGAATATTCGAAAGATCGGAGTCATCACGCCGGAGACGGGTTTATTGAGGATGTCTTGTCGATGAGGCAATTTCAGGGGGGAGTCTAATTGACACAGTCTCTGCAGACATTTCAGGGATGTGTTGGTCATGTCTAGGCGCAGGTCCACCATCTGATCTGGATACGGCCCGGATCCGGCTGACTGCAGTAAACCTCGGGATAAACAGAGAGTTTAACATTAGCGTAGATGCCATTCTTTTTATGATGTAACAAGTACATCAGGTGTTATGGGAAGTGTGACCTAGTTAATGCAGCCTAAAACAATAATTTTAATTGATTTGAATAATATAAATTAACAATATTCTATGTGTATGCCATAGTAAAGAGATTTTTAAACTAGATTTAAACTGAGTGTGTCTGCTTCCCGAACAATGCTAGGAAGACTGTTCCAGAGTTTAGGTGCTAAATAGGAAAAGGATCGACCTCCTGCAGTTGATTTCGATATTCTAGGTATTATCAACTGGTCAGAATTTTGAGACCGCGATAGACGTGATGGAGCTGCTGCGTTTTGGACCAGCTGCAATTTATTTATTAAGTGAGCTGGGCAACCACCCAGTAGAGCATTACAATAATCTAGCCTTGAGGTCATGAACGCATGAACTAACTCAGCATTTTGCATTGAAAGCATGTGCCGTAATTTAAATATATTTTTAAGATGGTAGAATGCAGTTTTACAGATGCTAGAAATGTGGCTTTCAAATGAAAGATTGGTATCAAAGAGCACACCCAGGTTCCTAACTGACAACGATGACATGACAGAGCAGCCATCAAGTGTTAGACAGTATTCTAGGTTACTACTTGTGGAGGTTTTTTTGTCCAATAATTAAAAATTCAGTTTTTTCTGAATTAAGTTGCAGGAAATTACTAGTCATCCAATTTTTTATATCAGCTATGCATTCCGTTAATCTTGTGAATTGGTAAGTTTCGTCCGGGCGTGAAGAAATATAGAGCTGAGTATCGTCAGCATAACAATGAAAACTAACGCCATGCTTCCTAATGATATCTCCCAGTGGTAGCCTGTACAGGATGAAAAGCA
Source organism: Gobio gobio (assembly GCF_949357685.1). Lineage (NCBI taxonomy): Eukaryota > Metazoa > Chordata > Actinopteri > Cypriniformes > Gobionidae > Gobio > Gobio gobio. The sequence goes on from NC_137104.1 coordinate 36,117,329, forward strand.
ACAGTCCTAGCACTGAGCCTTGCGGTACTCCATACTGAATTTGAGATTGGTGTGACATCTCTTCATTTACTGCTACAAACTGATAACGGTCAGATAGGTATGATTTAAACCATGCCAATGCAATTCCACTAATGGCAACATAATTTTTGAGCCTATTCAAAAGAACGTTGTGGTCAATAGTATTGAATGCAGCGCTAAGATCGAGTAATCTTCATAGATACCATTTCTTTCTAGAAAGGAGCATAGCTGTGAGGACACTGCCTTTTCTAGTATTTTTGACAGAAAGGGTAGATTTGAGATTGGCCTGTAATTGACTAATTCTGTAGGATCAAGTTGCAGTTTTTTGTGGTTTAATAATAGCCTACTTAAAAGTTTTCAAATGACAAGGATAAATTAATGATATTAAGAAGAGGATCTATGACCTTTGGAAGCATCTCTTTTAATAGCTTAGTCGGTACAGGGTCAAGCATACATGTTGTTGATTTTGATGATTTAACGAGTTTAGACAATTCTTCTTCTCCTATAGCAGGTAATAGTGTATTTTTCCCTCAGTGACACTACAATGCACTGTCTGATGTGATACTGTAGTAGACAGCTGCATGGTTATAATTTTTTCCCTAATATTATCAATCTTGACTTGCACATAAAGAAGTTCATACAGCTGTGCTGTTTACAAACGTCAGAAGTTGAAGCTTTATTTTTTTGTTAATTTAGCCACCGTATCAAATAAGTACATAGGGTTTGTTTGTTTTCTTCTAAGAGAGTTGAGAAATAAGCAGATCTAGCAGTTTTTACTGCCTTTCTGTCAGGGTTGTTGTAGGGAAAGGAGCGAGGACTCAAATATGCAGAGGAATGGGCTTTTTAAATTATAATAATAAAATCAAACAAGACGAAACAAAACTACCCCGAGGGGGAAAAACAGACTTGACTTGACTTGACTTGACTTGACTTGACTTGACTTTGACTTGACTTGACTTGAGCAGGAAGCAGGGAAACATGAGGTAAATACGACGTCACTGTCCTGCAGAGTTCAGCTCCAACCCTGATAAAACTCACCTGCCTTTAGCTTTCTAGTAACCCTTCAGACCATGATTAGCTTGTTCAGGTGTGTTTGATTAGGGTTGAAGCAAAACTATGCAGGACAGTGGCCCTCCAGGACCGGAGTTCGCCACCCCTGCTCTAGGCTCTCTGGGATGCTGAGGAGATGAAACTGATGAGAAGATTATTTACAAAGCAATCTTTAGTGCCAGCTGTGATAGTCTTCCATATTTGAAACGAGGGGACAGCTTTGCAGCCTTTGCTAAATTAAGTATACACGATACTAGGTAATGATCTGAGATGTCATCGCTCTGCTGCAGAATTTCAACGGTATCAACATTTATTCCATGTGACAATATTAGGTCTAAAGTATGATTATGGCGTGGGAGTGGGTCCTCCTGACCAAGTTGCCTAACTCCAATAGAGTTTAGAATGTCTCTAAATGCCAATCCCATTGCGTCTTTTTCATTGTCTACATGGATATTAAAATCACCAACAATTAATACTTTATCTGGAGCCAGTACTAACTCTGATAGAAAATCAGCAAATTCTTTGGTAAAGTCTGTATGGTGCCCTGGTGGCCTGTATACAGTAGCCAACACAAATGTCAAACAGGATTTATCATTTACACTACATTACGTTACATAAAGCACCAAAACTTCAAAAGAATTATATTTGAAACTAGACTTCTGAGTAATACTGAAGATATTATTATAAATTACAGCAACCCCTCCCCCCTTCCCTTTCTATGGAGACAGATTAGACTCATTAATAATTCACGCAAAAAACAAGATGCACACATGTGTAACCAATTTCACATGCATAAAACCAAATTTATGTGCACAAAAAACAATTCACGTGCGCAAAATATAATTATATATTCATAAAATACATTTCACAGATGCAAAACACAATTCGTAGATTTACAACTGTGCACAAAAACTTTCGAATGTTTAAAATTTACACGTTCATCCTGTAATGGGAATGTGCATTCATTGACGTGTGAATTGCCTTGGATTTGTGTTTGTGTGTTTTTGAGACTTTCCTGGCAGCGCTCTCCTCTCCCCCCGGATCAGTCGTATTCTTTAGCCAATCAGATTTAAGATTATCAATCGGCCAATCATAACGGGCCAACCTGGGTGTTACGTCATCAGCGTTCGACCACAGTTAGAGATCATGGCTAAGCAGAGGTATGTGCAGTTTGATCGGTTCATTTCTGTTTTTACTGAAACTAAGAAGTTAGAAATCTGTTGAAGTGATAGTTTATTAACTGTGGTGTGAAAATAAACATTTATTTTAAGTATTGATGGATTCTTATGTTTACTTCATAAAGAATTACGCATATGCATACCATACAAATGTAGGACTTTAGATTCATAAACTCCATAGAAAGCATAATAATGGTTTGAATAATGAGAGATAGTGTATATAAATAGACGATTATGAAAAATATAACGTTTTTGGATATTTTTCACGTGGTCTTGTTATTTAATTAGGAAAGAGCAGTCACATCAGTGTGTTTGTACCTGCATGTCATGCACCACACATTCAGCTGATGATGATAATTTATGGAATGAAGTGCATACATTGGAGACCATTTATATTTAATCTATGCTTTGTTTTAACTTTAAGCTGCATATATATGCAGTTTTATTGTTTCAGATTTGCAAGACAGATGATGTATGAAGTTGCAGAGACAACCAGTACCTTGACCTTACCATTCCTACTGTAATTCTTTCAAAACACTCATGTTGCAAGCCATCCATTTTGACTTTTGTTTCAACAAGAGGCTGAAAGTCATGCATTGTTACTGTATTACGGTACACACTCAAGGAATAAAGCCCTGCTATGCATTATTAAATGCTCTTGTTTTATGTCAGAATTAAAAGATTCAAAGACATTTGCTAAAGTTGATGTATACAGTGTATTAATTTGAAAGTTTCTGAATCCTTTGGGAATAAAACCTATATGAAATGACTTGGCCATGATTAAAGAGATAGTTCACCCAAAAATTTAAATTCTGTCATAATTTACTCACCCTCAAGTTGTTCCAAACCTGAATGAATTTCTTTGTCCTGTTGAACACAAAGGAAGATATTTGTAAGAATGTTTGTAACCAAGCAGATCTCGGCAGCCATTGACTAACATAGTAGGAAGAAAAATACTATGGTAGTCAATGGTTGCTCTATCTGCTTTGTTACAAACATCCTTCCAAATATCTTCCTTTGTGTTCAGCAGAACAAAGAAACTCATAGAGGTTTGGAACAACTTGAGGGTGAGTAAATGTTGAACTGACAATCTCAAGTATGAAGAAGCACAACATGTAGTACAGAGAAATAAAATATTATATATATATATATATATATATATATATATATATATATATATATATATATATATATATATATATATATATATATATATACATATACATATACATATACATATACATATACATATACATATACATATACAGGTGCTGGTCATATAATTAGAATATCATCAAAAAGTTGATTTATTTCACTAATTCCGTTCAAAAAGTGAAACTTGTATATTACATATATTTATTCATTACACACAGACTGATATATTTCAAATGTTTATTTCTTTTAATTTTAATGATTATAACTGACAACTAAGGAAAATCCCAAATTCAGTAGCTCAGAAAATTAGAATATTACTTAAGACCAATACAAAGAAATTATTTTTAGAAATCTTGGCCAACTGAAAAGTATGAACATGAAAAGTATGAGCATGTACAGCACTCAATACTTAGTTGGGACTCCTTTTGCCTGAATTACTGCAGCAATGCGGCGTGGCATGGAGTCGATCAGTCTGTGGCACTGCTCAGGTGTTATGAGAGCCCAGGTTGCTCTGATAGTGGCCTTCAGCTCTTCTGCATTGTTGGGTCTGGCCTATTGCATCTTCCTCTTCACAAAACCCCATAGATTTTCAATGGGGTTAAGGTCAGGCGAGTTTGCTGGCCAATTAAGAACAGGGATACCATGGTCCTTAAACCAGGCACTGGTTGCTTTGGCATTGTTTGCAGATGCCAAGTCCTGTTGGAAAATTAAATCTGCATCTCCATAAAGTATGTCAGCAGCAGGAAGCATGAAGTGCTCTAAAACTTCCTGGTATATGGCTGCGTTGACCTTGGACCTCAGAAAACACAGTGGACCAACACCAGCAGATGACATGGCACCCCAAACCATCACTGACTTTGGAAACTTTACACTGGACCTCAAGCAACGTGGATTGTGTGCCTCTCCTCTCTTCCTCCAGACTCTGGGACCCTGATTTCCAAAGGAAATGCAAAATGTACTTTCATCAGAGAAAAGTCCTTATTGTCTTTAGCGAGACGCTTCTGATGCTGTCTGTTGTTCAAGAGTGGCTTGACACAAGGAATGCGACAGCTGAAACCCATGCCTTGCATATGTCTGTGCGTAGTGGTTCTTGAAGCACTGACTCCAGCTGCAGTCCACTCTTTGTGAATCTCCCCCACATTTCAATGTTGAACGGACTTTTTCACAATATTCTAATTTTCTGAGATACTGAATTTGGGATTTTCCTTAGTTGTCAGTTATTATCATCAAAATGTATAGAAATAAACATTTGAAATATATCAGTCTGTGTGTAATGAGTTAATATAATATACAAGTTTCACTTTTTGAACGGAATTAGTGAAATTTAATCAGCTTTTTGATGATATTCTAATTATATGACCAGCACCTGTATCTGTGTGTATATATATATATATATATATATATATATATATATATATATATATATATATATATATATATATATATATATATATATATATATATATATATATATATATATATATATATATATATATATATATATATATATATATATATATATATATATCTTCTATAGTTGTGAGATTGGCTGATTAACAGTTTGAAGCTGGGTTAGTTCTTCAGTCACAGGGCACTGGAAGCACAATGTCATTGTATGGCTGGTCAGGGATGTTGGTAGTGTTCCAGTCAGAGTCTTCTTTTCTTTTAAAGTAGATAAATGTTTATGGCCAAATGATACATTTAAGTGCAATACATCAGGTAAAAAGTTAACCAATGAAATGTGTTCAATCTAGTCGTCACTAGCCCTTTCTTTGTCTGAACACATCAGATTTTGGTTTGATATTTAAAGCAGTCAGCACGTAGTACAAGAGGTGTAGACAGAGGAAGATCAGGAAGCAGGAGATGAAGTGATGGTAAAATAAGTGAATATTGTTTACTGAGTAATCTTAGTTGTATGATGTTAATTGCATCTTTGTCTGATCAGCATAAAAACAGATTTTTTTGCCAGGCAAAGTAAAATGAATGCTTCACAACATTGTCCTGTGACATTAAAAACCTTGAGATGACAATACAGCACAGAACATGAAAGTACATGTGTATTGAATAGATTAATACATTAATATTAAAGTATAAAAGAGGATAAACAGGGCTCCAGACTAACTTTTTTCACTAGGAGCACAGTGGCCCCCAACTGAAAATTTTCGGGGCACAACCAGAAATTTTAGGGGCGCACACCGTAAATCAACATGCTAACCAAATCTACTAATTTCCACTGTATTACTAATAGGGATCTGTATCTTTAAGGTTTTAATGGTATTACTACTCTTACCGATACTGCTTATCGATCCGGTACTTTAACAGTATTCTTACCGGTTATTTTTATTATACTTTATTTTATTTATTTTTTTATTAAAAAAAAACATAATTAAGAACATAATTAACATGGCTTTATAATCTGAAAAGTAAAATGTCTATAGCAAAAGAAACCACAAAGTTTGAACAAAATATAAAACATCTATTTGTAAATGGACCAGTGTGCAGGCATTCGGAAGGTCTGCTAACATTAATATTACAGTAAAGAACAAACCTACAAAGAAATCTAATAAAGTAATGAAATGTAAAATAACACTGCATAGTTTTCACTGTATAAATTGATAGATTAATGCTTATAAAAGCTAAAGTTATTCATTCAAGAGATGTGAATATTTTCTATTTGCCTTTTGTTCGAGTCGAATGAATGGCTCAATCGTCAGCAGGTTTATTAGACGCTGCCCCTTTAAGACCGATCGAATGCAGAACTAATAATATCATATTCTCCTATTTCTCCAAACTATTTACGCCCATTTAAGATATAAACTGTTAAAATAACTACTCTCCAATCCGGTCATTTTGACACCGGCTATTTGTTGTTTATTTGATGGTTTAGACGCGCACACGAAGACTAAAATATAAAGTGCAAGTCGGTCCATTTCGCAGCACACACGCATAAGCCGCCTTGAAGTTGGAATTTAAATTGGATTATTGTGCATTTAATAGCTCTTTATTATCAAACACATCCCGCAGTTTAGCAACAGTAGAGACTGCAGTTTACAACAATCACTGAATCAGATGTTTAGTTTAGGTTTAGGGAGAAATGACAGCGCAGCTGTGAAGGGAAGGATGAGCCCGACGAACACGGCTATAGGAATAGTTTTACCTCATTCCATCTTTTTATAATTCTTGGAAGCCAAAATTGAAAATAAAATTAGATTAATATCACAGCACATCCCTAAAGTTTAAGCAGACTAAACTTTTGTGTAGTTCCTGGCCATCGTCACTCATTAAAGCTGACTGACGTGTTGTGTTCGCTGTAGCTCCACGTGAGAGCTCGCTCCCTTTATCTCTCTTCTGGATTGCGAATGGCAAAAATGCATCACGGACAAATGGTTTAATATTCTCTCATATAGAAACGGCTGGCAAAGATAGAATTTGCCAGACATAACGTCTATCAATTATAATTAGTACGTGTATTTTATTAATTTCTCCAGTACCTACAGCAGGCAAATTTACTGGTCGCACATGTGCGACTGGATGTAAAATTCAGTCGCACACTCTCAAATTTTAGTCGCAAAATGCGACCATTTGGTCGCACTCTGGAGCCCTGATAAAGAAACATGAATTTAGATGTTTGTGACTGCTATCCAGTTGTCACGCCAAAGGTGTGTAATCCTGAAAAATACAGGGGAACAATAAGTGTGTGATAATAATTTAACACTGTATACTGTTGCACAAATGGCAAAATATCTTCATCACTAAACAATGAGTGCTCAAAAAAATATATCTCAATGAGGACAGTGCTAAGTGGGAGCTATTGGCCACCCAGATGATTGTTTTGCAATCGTTTGTGTGATTGTAACTGAGAGAGATGTCTGTCTCTGTACCTGCAGCTAAAAATACAACAAAACAAGCATAATATCCTCTTCATGCGGGACATCTGATTACCACAGCAGTTGCTTACATCTGTTAATATTGAATAACTTCTTAGTTTCAGTAAAAACAGAAATGAACAGATCAAACTGCACATACCTCTGCTTAGCCATGATCTCTAACTGTGGTCGAACGCTGATGACGTAACACCCAGGTGGGCCCGCCCTCACACGGTTATGATTGGCCGATTGATAATCTTAAATCTGATTGGCTAAAGAGTCCGACTGATCCGGGTGGGAGGAGAGCGCTGCCAGGAAAGTCTCAAAAACACACAAACACAAATCCAAGGCAATTCACACGTGAATGACGGTTTGCACATTCACATTACAGGATGAACGTGTACATTTTAAATATTCAAAGGTTTTTGTGCACAGTTGTAAATCTACGAATTGTGTTTTGCATTTGTGAAATGTATTTAATGAATATATAATTTTATTTTGCGCACGTGAATTGTTTTTTGTGCACGTGAATTTGGTTTTATGCATGTGAAATTGGTTACACATGTGTGCATCTTGTTTTTTGCGTGAATTATTAATGAGTCTAATCTGTCTCTATACCTTGCGGCTCGTGTTTATAACAATAATCTTGAGGGGTGGACTCATTTAAAGTAATGTAATCGTCAGGTTTTAGCCAGGTTTCTGTCAAACACAGCATATCTAGATTATGATCTGTAATCATATCATTAGCAATAAACATTTATATTTATATAATTATTAAATTATATAAATATAAATTAAAAAAAGACATTTGACATTACACATTTTAGCACAGAAGCCTAAAATACTTTATTGAATGTTGTCATATCATAAGCTGATGTTATATATTTTGTTTGTAGTTGCGAGTACATTAATACAAATCTAACTGGTTGTGTAAAATAGGCACATAATATCATGATAGTGAAATATGAATTGTATCGTAATCGTATCGCAGAAATTTTTGAGGTATCAGAAAATATCGTATCGCTGTCTATGAGAATCGATATTGTATCGAATCGGGATGAACCGTCCGATTTACACCCCTAATATTTGTTTATTTTATTGTTGTTGCTTTTTCAAAATCAAATTATGCAAAAACAATGTGAACATGCCTTTCAGAAATGACATTTCTTCTGTTTGTATAGATGTATATATGGTTGAACATTGTTACTAGACAAATTAAGCTAGAAAAAATGGTTTTAAGGAAGTCCACAGGATGAAACATGTCTATGGTGTAAGAAAAAACCTTGCATGATCTTTTTTTGTGCTTGTCTTGTTAAGGTGAGGCGTGATGAAAAATGTCTGTTTATTGTGTGACTGAGAACCTAGATCAGATATTGGCCTCAAGCAGCAAAGAAAACCATGTCGAGCAGGGAATCCCAGTGCAAATATGTCTGGCGTCCTCTTTTTTTTTTCCACATTTTCGCCTTTTGTTCCTTTCCCTCTCTCTCTCCCTCTCTGTGTTTCTCGCGACCTGTGCTGCTAGTAAATTGGGAGTTCATTTATTAGGATCTATAATAAGTGTTATGCCGCTGGACTCCCTGCTGACTACAGTCTTTTATGGATGAGTTTCTGTCGCCCCTCTCCTCCGGCCCTGCAGGCTGAAGTGATCTCTATCCCTCTCTAATAACCAGCTTCCCAGCTTTCTCTCTCTCTCTCTTTCTCGACCCATGTTTCTCTCTCTCTCTCTCTCTCTCTCTCTCTCTCTCTCTCTCTCTCTCTCTCTCTCTCTCTCTCTCTCTCTCTCTCTCTCTCTCTCTCTCTCTGTCTCTCTCTATCTCTCTCTCTCTCTCTCTCTCTCTCTCTCTCTCTCTCTCTCTCTCTCTCTCTCTCTCTCTGTCTCTGTCTGTCTGTCTATTGCTCCATTCCTTCAGTCCTTTTCCTACTCCTGCTTTGGTTTCCCTTGGTACCTTGTTCAGCAGGGTTGCAATGAGTGACATTTTTCCCCTGTTGCCCTAGGCGATTGAGACTGGCAGCCTGGCTGTCTGCTTATTTCCTCAGCTGGCTGATTTAAAAGTGCTACACGCTACACATTCGTACACGCATGCACACATACATTCATGGTCAGTATCCACAGGGACTCCACACATTTTATATGTTTTTGTCTCTGTCTCTACCAATGTAACCATTGCGCTACAATACTCCTGTTGGCACTTTTTGCCTGTTGCCTTTTTCGGAGTGTCTATTTACACTAAGTGGAAATAGCCCACCTTGTTGGCAAATGCTATTTACACTAACTCCTCCCACTGACGTCTGCTTGGGCCAGACAAAATTATGGAAGACACTAGATTATTTGCAGTAGCAATTGTGTAGGGTTACGTACTAGTGTGACATTAAGTTTTGACGCAAATCGATCCGAGGTTCGAATCCGCCTTACTCCCTTTTCCGATCACATATCAGATCGGAAAGGCATTTATTTTCAATAAAAATTAAGAAAATATTTGAAAAGTGGATATAAAGTGTCTGAAAGTGTTACGGGTAGGGAGGGTTTTATTGTCCCATTAAGGTGTAGTCTTGGATGTCCCCTCGATAGACTGTTTTAGTGCAAGACCTCAGAGACTAAATCTACTGCAATGAATCTACTTGCAGTCATTGATCAATTGAAACAGATGTTTTCAACATGGGGATGAAAACATTCTGATAGCAAAGCTCCAACTAATGGAAACCACTGGTGTAAAGCAGGTCACCAGCATAAAGGAAGTTATTCTTGTTTCACACCAGCTTTTGTGTAACAGCAGTATGGAGGGCACTAGAAGTAAAACAGGCCACTTTGAGTAAAAATGCACTCAATAATAGTGGTAAGCCCTTTTTTTGCATGGAAGAATTGATAGAAAATCTCTGCTTTGCTTCAAAAAGCTACAAAAAACACTCAGAATTATAAGCTACATTTTTTTTCACCAATTTTTGCTGAATTCAAATTGTTAGGAGATGATGGTTTGGATTTTTCTTTGTTACTTGACCATATATTAGAGGAACAAGTCTTACTTTATTTCAAGTATCATTCCAATAAACATTTTATTTTTATTTTTATTTTAAAAAGTAAAAAGAAATGAAAAATAACCTCAGTACCACAGGGATTTTCCTAGAAAGATGAATTGTGTCCTTTTTATGTATTAATGGAATTTATTTTGTGCAGCATGTTTTTATTTCTTGATGGATTGTATCCCACATTGCCCTTGCCTTTCATAACAACAGTCCAACCTTTCCTCAGAGTGCCGCCGCGAGCAGGTCAAGGGCGGTTCTCCGTTTGGCTCCACTCGGCTGCGATCTAGCACAGTTTTGTACCACATTTCAGGACACCTGCACAACCGTCAGAAACAACGTAAAATCAAACTTAACAAGGTGAGACCATTCAAAAATGTATGATATAGAACAATACAGAAACAAAAAGATAAAACAGAACCAGTTTTTCTAGCATATGTTCTCTCTCTTTCTAGAATGTGTTTGGTGATCCACCGGCTCTCCCTGAATATAAGGTCGCTGATGCCAAGAAGTCCAAGTTCATTCTCCTCCACTTCAGCACCTTCAAAGCCGGCTGGGATTGGCTAATACTACTGGCTACATTCTATGTCGCCGTGACGGTGCCGTACAACGTTTGTTTTATTGGTGATCAAGACTTGACGCGTAGCACCACTGTCACTGACATTGCCGTCGAGATTCTCTTCATCATTGGTAAGAGAATATATATTTAGTTTGTCAATTACATAGTAAGTTTTCATTGTGAGCATGTATGATTTGAGTATGATTTATGAGGTTATCTTTGCTTCATCACATCTATATCTTTACACGTGATTTTAATCAAGTCTTAAAATCAGGCTCTTTGAGATCTTTCATTAACCCTCTGTGGGTACAGCGTTGCCACAGGGCAGCATATTATTCAGTTTCCTGCTATTCAGAAAAAAATTAATTGGAATTAAAAGGGCAGTTTTTACAGAAACAAAATATCTGCCATTTGAGTTTTTCTCCATGATTGATCTCTTGGAGTTTTACCTGAACTCACCCTTACTAGGAAAACACACGCTTCCATTTTTTCCTTTCCCTGCATCCTTGTTAGGTAAATATGTTTTTTTGTTCAAAGATTGTTCACAATTTTAAAACAACTTGAGATGTAAAGGATGTTGATTCCATGTGGTTTAAATGTGGTATGTTATTGATTTGAGTTTAATACAATAGCAGGATGAACTATATTACATTTTTGTCTTTTCCTTTTAACACTGTTCCCTGAAATTTATTTTGGCTTTGTGACTCTGATAAGGCCTCTATTTGAAACGACAGTGACAGCACATTCATTTTTGTTTTCCTGTTGTAAGTCTGTGATAACACTCCTTGATATATAGCTGGTAGAAAAGCATTTTTGCTGTTATAAATGCTTCAATGGACACATCGTTCATTGATATTATGCTGATAGTGTATTTTTTGAAGACGCTGACTCTGTCTGTCGCTTTAGACATTGTGTTCAGTTTCCGCACCACATACGTGAGTAAGTCGGGGCAGGTGATCTTCGATGCACGGCAGATCTGCATCCATTACATGACCACCTGGTTTATCATCGACCTGGTTGCTGCTCTGCCCTTTGATCTCCTTTACGCTTTCAAAGTCAGTGTGGTGAGTAATGCATATATTAAAGAAATTATAACGAATGTATCGGGGGGGGAAATCTGTGGGAAGTTTTTTTCACAGCTTTCAAATGCATTTTGAATTTACAACATTTACATGATTTTGCTAAAAAAAAAAAAAACAGGCACAGAGAATCTGTGCCAGCAGAAAACTCTTTCTGAACAAGTGACAAGTGAATTGTCACTTGTGTGTTTTTTTAATTAAATATTTTGGCTAATTTGATTATGCTTTCATCTACCTGTGACCCAGCTAGCGCAACTACGTTGTGGACATTTTTATGTTAAGAAAACATTTACATAAATATAAATAAGCGCCATATATCAGCATTCTAAAGTTGTCACGGTGGTGGTTGCAGCAAGAGAGTAGTTTAGGCAGGATGTAATTGCAGCAGACAGTTTTATTAACTCTTCAAACAAAATAACAAACATGCAGGAGAACACAAGAGACCGTAAAATAACTACACACTGACGCAACACTAGAATGGACAAAGAACCTCTCAAACTGAGGGCTATATATACAGAGTAAGAATAAAAGAACAGGTGGGGACTAATCAATCAAGTAATGTGTAACCATGATAAAAAAATAAAAAGCGGGAACATAGGGAACAAAGGCACACAGAAACTGCAAACATAAACCTCACAAGAGGAGATCAATCTGCCTTACCTGTAGGTAACTTACACCTAAATGTTCATAACTTTTTTAGTTAGTGATTTCTTGTTCTAAAATGGTCTTACCTTGCATTCCATGTTTTAAAAAACATAAACATAGTTCTGTGGCTTGGTTGTATTTTGGTGATATATTCTTTAAACTATTTTCATTAAGAAAAAAAATAATTTAGTGTTATTTAACATGTAAATAAAATCTTCCAGGAATGTAATTGGGCCTGGTTTTGCAATTTAGCTTTTGATTATGTTTGGTAATCCAATATGTAAACTGCACATCATACTTTGTTTACATCCCCCGCCCCCTCTGCCCCTTTATGATTATTGTTGTTTTAAAATCTAGCTTCTACCAGGCCCGGAGTGGCCATAGGGAGAATCTGAAGAATTCCCAGTGGGTCGCTCATAAATTGACCCTTCGCAAAGACCCACCCCTCTTAGTTACTGTTGCTACATCTGACAAGCCATGGTGCTCTCACACCACACATCATGTTCTCACGCAGTGGAAAATGCATCGTGGAGCAAAGATGACACTGACAATGCACCGGCAGACAGCACAGAGCAGGTCACTTTTGATAGTCTCAGCTTTTTTTTAAGAAATTCAAACAATAAATACCATTTTGTGACTCTTTGTTGTGTGGTGACAGATAGTTGTAGCTCCTCAGTTCAAGCGGCTCATGAACCGATCATCTCTTCCTACTAGTTTATACCACCAAATAAAAATGAATGAATATCAGAAGGAATGTTGTTTCAACCGCGGAAAGACATCAGTACACACCATTTTTCAAGTTCAAGTCCACCAACGTCAATCTACTAACTCTCCTGACTTTGTCAGACAAAATAATGGATTCTCCATTATCTATTATTGGTCAGATGGCCTGTCAATCAAACTCCCGGCGAAGGGTGAATTGGGCCGGTAGTACTACTTTGACATAAAGGCAATTTCACACGGGATGCAAAAAGTGCAAGTCTCTAGTTCATTTTTAATGAGACACGCAGAAAGCAGCAAATTGCAGGTGGTTCTAGTCACTTGTGCATGCACAGATCTTTGGTAATTTTTAGCTGTGACCATTAATATGTTTTATTGTAAATGTTTGCTTAAAAAGTTTAGGATGGGCTTCTACCAAAATGCAAGGCTGTGAAAACATCTTGTACTAGGAAAAGCAATCCTGTAGCTCAAACTGTAGGTAATGATTTCCAGGAAAGCATGCACTGATAAAATGTATGCCTTGAATGCAATGTAAGCTCGCTTTAGATAAAGGTGTCTGCCATATTTTTAAATGTATAGGAGTACTATTTTACCGTGTAGAAATCCATTTAACTGTAGATTTCTGCTTCCTCCAATTAACAGCAAAAGATGAAAGATTCCATCTGGTCTTGCTTGAACGGTTTGGACGTCCAGATATTCCTTGTTTAGTCCCTGTTCGTTACTGTATTTAGCTCAATGATTTGTTTTGCACTTCCTTAAGAAGTGAAGAAAAAATATTGAGCACTGGCACTCTGCTCGGTGACCCTGAGTGGGTGGACCGTGAAGTCCTTTTGATGACATCATGGATGTAGAACTTTTAATGAGTGATCATGGGTTCAGGTACAAATAAAGATATATAACAGGCTCTGAAATTGGCTAACACTGCCTCTGATGACTCCACTACAAAATCAAGGGTCACAGGCTCCTGGTTTTAATTCACAGGAAAAGACAGTCAGCTTTTTTGGCCGATCCAGACTGGCAGAATCGATCAGTGGCACTTGGACACACACACTTACAGTGATGACACATGCAGTAATGAAACCCTGCATCCCTCTGTACGGCGAAACACAACGAAAAAGCGTTTGAAATCCACTGAGGCTTATTAAGAGGAGAGTGAAAAGCAGTGGACTCTACTTGAGTGCTGCTGTAATACAGACCTTCTTGTCTCCGAGATGCTCCCTTAAATCTGCTCCAATTACAGATTGCTCCTCTGGTATCCTTTCACATCTGCCCTTCAGCTGCACTATACACACACACAAACACACACACAGATACAACACACATGCACACATAGACATGAGCCCTCTTGTCCTTTTCCTTTCATCTCCTTTGTTCTTCATTCCTTTTCCTTTCCTATCCTATCCTGGCCATTTTCCATTCTGTTTCCTTTTCCTCTCCATGCCTCCTTTTCCTTTCCTTGTTCATTTCTATTCATTTTCCTCTCCATTCCTCCTTTTCTCTTTTCCTGTCCTGGCCTATTTCCATTCCCTTTCATTTACTCTTCTTTCCTTTTCCTTTTTCTTCTTTTCCTTTTCATTTACTCTTCTTTCCTATTCATTATCATTTTCCTTTATTCTTTTCTTTTCCTGTACCATTTCCTCTTCTTTTTCTTTTCCTAATCAATTTCCATTTATTCCCTTGATCTTTTCTCTCCTTTCCTCTCCCTTTCCCTTTTTGACCCTTCCATTCCCTTCCTTTTGCTCTCTATCACTACCCTTTCTTTCCCATCACTTCCCTTCCCTCTTCATCCACCTACACATCGTTACCAGTATGAGTGATTCCGTTTTTTAATACACTTTGACACATTACCACATAAAGTTCAGTATATGAGCCCTACTGTGGCCTTACCCTATCCACCTCCATTTTCACCCTCCTTATCTCATTTTCAACCAGCTGTTAAGTTCAGCCTTTTTGTTTCTCTAATGGCATGAATGTTCATTGGTTTTGCTTCTGAGACCATGATCTCTTGATGTTTATTAATATTTGATTGTCAAATGAAAGATTGTGGCCATTACAACGTGGATTATTATTTAATGCTGCAGGGACGTGGAAGGCTTGGTTCTCTTATAGGGATTGTCTGATTATAATAAGAGAGGCTGTGATGAATATTGCTGGCTTGTTACTGCCTGAAGCTCTGGACAAACTGATCTAATAGCGGTGTTTGCGCATCTGTTACGGACCTGGTAGTGTGCATGTGTGAAAGTTCATGTTCAGGTTAATACAAAGTGTTATTTTTATATATGTAGTCATACCGAATATATAGTTAAGGAATACAAATGGTTTAAAACTCTCTCACTTGCTCATTCACTTTAAACCTGCTTCAATACGCACATAAATCATTACACATAAAAGGAATTTATTCAGGCCATTATGCTGAATATATAGAATAACATGTCTGCAGGGTGTAACAGTACGTTTTAGCATAAATATTTTAGTAACACTATTTTTGTTTTTACTTTGTAAATTGTAAATTAATGAGAAATACTGATGAACTACATGTACTTAAAAGTACTACTTGAATTGTGTAGAGTTACTTGTACTTACATGTCATAGTTATTATTGTTGTAGTCATTCGTATTAATAAGTTAAAGGGATAGTCAAAAATGAAAATTCTGTCATCATTTACTCACCCTCAAGTTGTTCCACACTTGTATGAATTTCTTTCTTCTGGTGAACACAAAGGAAGATATTTGGAAAATGTTTGTAACCAAGCAGACCTCGGCAGCCATTATAGTAGTTTACCCACTATGGTAGTCAATGGCTGTGTCCGAAAACCTTATCAGAAAATGGCTTGTAAGGCAGCGTTTGTGCATGAAGGCACCTCACGAAACTAATTTCGGACAGACTTCTTAGGCAGTGTAACAGTTTAATGATCTACAGCAAAATAGAGAGACCTTTGGTGAGAACTAAAAAATACTTAATTACTACATTATCAATTTCTCGCTAGAAATGAGATCAGAAGTGGAAAATGTTGGTAAAAAAACGTACATTTACACAAACTGACCAGCAAACGCAACTTTCGGACGCCATCTTTTTTTCCCAGCTCAACTGTCACAGAATGGAAAGCACAGGATTGTGGATTATCAAAGGCAGTGAAGGATACATGTATGCTGCCTTCAAAAATCGATCAGATGAAGACATCTCAGGAGACAGGAAGTGATGTTTTCTTTAGTGGACAGTTTGTGTTTATTTGATTTGCTCGCATCACTTCATCAGCGGTCAGACTGTTGTTTTTAGAATTTGAAACTATCAGAGGATTCCTGGTGAATGTAGTGTTCTTAAAGATGTTCTTAAAGTAGATGACATAAAAATGAAATGCACTGCCATTTAAAAGTTGGGGTCAACATTTAAAAAGTAAATATTATTTAGAAAAGAACTTACTACTCAAAGAATTCTGAAAATGTATCATAGCTTCCACAAAATATGAAGTAGCACAAGAATTTTTGACATTAATAATAATAATACAAATATTTCTTGAGAACTAAATCAGCATATAAGAAGGATCATGTGACACTGAAGACTAAAGTAATGAAAATTCAGTTTTGCAATCACAGGAACAAATTACGTTTTAAACATAAACATAAATAGAACATTTATTTTAAACCGTAATTGTGTTTCATAATACCAAGTACTTATAGAAATATTTACTCAAAGTAAAATTGAAAGTAACAATCTTAATAGTTACTTGAGTATGAGTAAAAAGTATCCAATGAAAAAACTACTCAATAGTAACTAGTTACTTTGTAACTATATATATAAGCACAAACCATGATCAAATGCACATTGACAGATCTTCCATCTGTTCTCCAAAATGTAATCAAATGTATATTTCGGCAGGTGTGCGTAAACTGGTTAACTGTGTGTAAGCAAAGGCGTTCGTTTCCAAGACGAAGGTCACAGGAGCCGCCACGGTGCAATGCCCATGAATTACCGCGGGACGGCCGGTGTTCATTTCATACACTGTGAACAATGGTAGCTTATTTAATGTATACATTAAGATATATGTAAAAAAAAAAAAAAAAAAACGGATAAAAAAAATGCTACATACTTTGTAGTGGTGTTATAGTGGCGTAATAATCTGTTTGGTTGTAAAATGTATTAGCTGTATGAATTGAAATCAAATGAAGCTATACCTGTGGAATCATTCACAGACAGCATACGCAGTTCAACTCAAGATCTTCGTCGCTGGCAAACAATAGGATGCATTTGCAGATTTGCTTTTAATTGTAGGTCCACTGCCACTTCATCCAACACTCCGAGTGAGAAACTACGCATTTCTTAACATGTATTGCATTAAAATAAAGTAACGAGAGGACCGTCGCCAAACGTAACAAAGTAAAAAGTACAGTTTTTTCATTAGAAATGTACTCGAGTTAAAGTAAAAGTACCCACATTTATATCTACTCTTAAAGGTACATTTTTTTCCAAAATAATACTTGAGTAAATGTAACAAATAAATGTACTTTGTTACTACCCACCTCTGTATAATACTGCTTTTACTGTATTTTTGATCAAATAAATGCAGCATTGGTGAGCATAAGAGACTTCTTTCAAAAGCATTAAGTGGCTGGTAACAGTTTTATATCATTTGTTTTACCCTGAAGGATACATTTGTCTGTTTTCTGACAGTATGACAGTGACTGTGAACACAGTCAGACCTTCACTGAACATGAAGATAATACTTGTTAAATTGAAAACATATACTTAGGCAGCCTGTTTTGTTTTCAATTGTTTTGTATGTTTATACTCTTCATATCCCACAACTGCAGTCAATTTTTTGTGGTTTATCGTCTTGTTTATTAGTGGGCGGTATATTTCCATTCACCTGAGAACATGCAGTTCTGCATGACTGAGACGGAGAGAAGAAGAGAGAAAATATGTTTTATACCACTATAATTGGCTTTAATGTTTCTCAGTCTAATGATGATCTCTTAAATATTTTAATCCAGCTGTCTCAGAGCTCTCGTACCTGGCTGCATGATACACCATTATCTAAGACATTCGTGACCTCTAAACATCTGCGAGAAGATGTTTTTGCTAACTGTGTTATTGTACGTTTCCCCTCTGTATTTACTTTCTAAAACGCACCATTTTGTGAGCATGTTTTATACTGTGGTTTTACTGTACCATAGTACCACCATCTTTTAAAGATTTATTGATGGAATCGAAGGACTTCCATCCCGTTGTCTTGTTTAATTAGGTTTTAACCGATTTTGGATGCACCACACTTTATCTATCATTTAACAAGACAGGCACCTGCCCTTCTCAGCCCTCAAATGCACTTGCATGCAGAGCAAATCCTCGACAGTTAATGCGAGTTCCCCTTTCCCCTCTGCCAGGTGTCAGTGGTCCATCTGTTAAAGACCGTGCGCCTGCTGAGACTCCTGCGCCTGCTGCAGAAGATGGACCGCTACTCCCAGCACAGCACGGTGGTGCTGACCCTTCTCATGTCCATGTTTGCACTGCTGGCCCACTGGATGGCTTGCATCTGGTACATCATCGGCAAGAAGGAGGTGGAGAGCAACGCAGACACCTGGGATATAGGTGAGACTGGCATACAAAATGTACTCATTGACTCACAGACAGAAAGAAAGTGTATATGTGTGAGAGAAAACCAACCTAGGCTCCCTGGAAAACATGCTTCTACCTACATTTTAGCAAGAACATACCTATACATACGATTCATGGCTGTAAAACACCAACAACCTTTAATCCTGCTCACACAAATAATGATTACAGGAGCAGATTAGTGATCAATAAAGACTTATTTTCCCTTGGTTCCGTGCACAACACTTATGACCTAAAAACACTTCTACCATAGTGCATGATTTTTAAACTAGTTCTTTTTGACATTTGAATCTGAGGTGGGCAATATGACCAAAATCTTATTTCACAGTTTGATACATTTTATTTTGGAGGAGTTTGTGTGGCTGGCTGGCTGTCAGTCACCGCACCGGTGTGGATACTGTACTTCGGAATCTCAGATTCTACATCTTGGAATTATGACCAAAATATCCCGTAACCCACAAAATGTCATCTGACCAAGTAACATGTCTGCCACTTTTATTCTGACCAACTGAGAAAAAAAAGCATTACAATAAATTGTGCTACCAACAGTGATATAAATCTAACGATCGCTTAGCTCATATCACATCAAACCGTGCACATTTTTATTATTGTTATACTTTGTTCTGAAATTGTTCTGAAACAGCATTGAGTGTGTATTGCGTGTGTATGTGTATTCAGTGTGTATTAGTGTTACCTGTAGAAGTGTAGATTTCAATTTCTGTACAGTCTAATCTTTTGCTTTTGACTACGGGTGAATCTCCAGTTGTCACTGATTGTCATTTGGACCTTTCTGGATTACAATCCGCCATCAAATTGATACGTTTAATTATTCCAGCTGCTATGAGAAAAGGCTATAAATGATCTGCCACCTGCAGCATCCTCATATGCGATATAGCCTATTCGTATACAGACATGACGCAAAGACCAGTACCACTCAATTATTACACATTATTACAAGCGCACCGTTATGAATCGGGCTAACGTAAGAAGATTTTGAACACTGGCTGGTTATATACTTGCTCAAATTGATTTTGGATCATTTAAACCAAAATACAGACTGCAGCTTTAAATAAACTTAAATAAATGTTTTTCAAAGGTTTATTTAACCCTTAAATGCATGACTGTTTTGCCAAGCATTCGTACATATTCGGGTCTTTAGTGACCCGGATCTATATCTAACATGGATAGATCTATACCTGTTGTGATAAAATATTATATATATATATTAGAGTAACAATTACAGAAGAAAACAATAAAACATATTTCGTTAACTTTTGGAGCTTGTAAGGGTTCAGTTTGAGCAGATGTTTTATACCATCTTCACTGTCCTTGTCAGAGCTCATTTCCCAGTACATTCAGCATCTGGCTCATATTCGCCATCTCACGCATATTCTCAAAACTCATTTTCAACGTCTTCAAAATAAATATTTTGATCACTGACAGCTTCCTTCACCAGATCCATCATCAAGTGACAGTGACACTAATATTTGAATGTGTTCAGTACTTGCTCTGCAGTAAATCGCTGAGCCATTTCAAGTTTTGCAGATTATAATTATTATTGTGTAGTTTTCTGTCTAAGGTAACTATGAGTGAAACGTCACTTCATCATTGTGAATCAGACATTGCCACCTTGTGGAATAAAGGTGAATTGCACTTATTTTGTCATTATAGATTCATTTATTATTGTGCAGAAGAAAAAAAAAGTACAATCTTACACACCTTGGGTTGTTAGCGACCCTATACAATTTTGACAAAAAACTAGTGGAAAAACAGGCATTCAATTATAAATGTTTTTTTTTTTCTTGTTATATAGTTTAAAATGGATTGATTGAGGAATACTAAGGTTGATGTCTAACTTTTCAAAAAATTAATGAGGAGGAGGGTAGTGAATGAGGATGAGGGTATTTCTTATTAGATACGTTATATTAAAGATAAGTGATTCAATTCAATTTACTGACACACACCTGGTTTTTACCCAACTGTTTACGTTAATATAAAACATTTTTACATGAATACTTGTCACAATGGGCATTTTGACATTGTGTGTCAACCTGATCATTCAAGCGCAATAAGATGTGAAAGAGAACTGAATTCGCAATTGCATGCTGTCTGAGAGAACTGGATTTCTGTGCGTTAGTCAGCATGAGCACCAAACACATGGAGTTCTTTTTTCACTGCTTATTGCACTTCATAACTTTATTAAACATCATACACGTTCTGAAATTGTGATTGGATGCTGTCTAAGAGAGGCGGCTTTCTGTGTGAGTGCTTCAGCTTTGTGTCAGTTAGCACGAGCACCAACTGCATTGAGTTCTTTTTCACAACTTACTGCTCTCAACATCAAGCACATCCCACTCTTTATTTTTTCATTCATGCTTGTTTATCACTCTTTTGTATATATAACTTTAAGTAGTACTGTGCTACGCGGAGACACTTCATACCATGGTCACGATATATACCGTAGTACCGCACAGCCCTATTTGCAATCAGCTCTATATGTATGGCTTTTCTGAAGTAGTAAACTTGCTCAGTAGCTCACATGGTACGGCCATGCACTTACAAGGAAGAGCGCTCAGGTTCAAGTCCAATGAAACACTTGTCATGACACTAATCAAATACACTCAAATACTTTTAGAAGCAAGCTAAAATGGCATGGTTTCTTTAGTTGATGCGTTTTTTTTTTTTTTTTTCACGTTTGCTTTTGTATTGGTTAGGTTCAGTGTAGGGTTTAGTGTAGATATTTTCAAATGCGACAGAGCATTGACCTTTTAGTGCCATTCACCAAACTTTTCTGAACTGCCGCAATACGTACAACAATCAACATAATGTAACATTTCCAGAATTACATTCACATGTTTCAGATAAATCTGAACAATTTTTTTAGCACCACATTGAAAGTGTTGCAAATGTCACCACAGGCATGTTTTCCAGTGAGTCTGTGTTGGAAAAAGCACTAATAGTAGCTAATAAATGCCATCATTTACTCACTCATGACCAAACCTGTATGACTTTTTTTCTTATGTGGAACACAAAAGAAGATATTTTAAAAAATGATTCAACTGCTTTTATCTACACAATTAAGGTCAATAAGGTCCAAAACAACATTGGAGCCCACTGACTTTCATTGTATGGACAAAAAACACTGAAACATTTTTTAAACCAAGATTGAAACGACATGAGGGGGAGTAAATGATGGCAGACTTTTCATTTTGAGATTTAATTTTTGAATTATTGAACCGAAGCAATCATGCAACAGTGTGTTAATTGATTCAAAGCAAGTCTGGCTCTCCAGTTTGTAATGGATTTGTAAAAGTTGCATTATAGACATAATATGAATGGATTTAATCTGATGCGTTTGGAGCAAGAGAGAGAGAGAGAGAGCGATGATGAAGACATCAAATGATAATGGGAAGCAGAATTTATAGTTACAGAAGAAGCATGATAAGCCTGACACTGTTAGATGGTGTTATGGACAGTGATAGTGGAGCAGGAAGATAGGAAGAATGCACCAGGAACAGCAAGCAGCTAAGTGAGTGAAAGAGTGAGTGAACGGCAAACAAACCAGTCACCCAGACGTCGTGTCACGGGCCTCTCTCTCCATCTTAACTGCAGGAGGGGCTGTAATTATGCCCAGTGTGCTGCTCTAAGGGTCCATAATGACAGATCGCTGTGAAAGTACCAGCATTCCCACCGCCCGGTCCCCGATCAGTATTGATGGAAAGTTGCTGCTTCCCCTCACCATCTGACCACTGACCCCCGCCCTGCTCTGATGGGCAGTTACTATAGCAACACTGGAATATCCTCTCTGGTACCCTGATTTAGATAGTGTGGTATGTGAGAACTGATGGGTCCTCCTTATCAGCAAACACAAGAATTGTTTCATGAAGATGGCAAACTGTTTGATAAATTGCCTTGGTGTGAATCCCAAACAACTGCTGTTAGTGGAGAACTGTTTGGGGTTCACAAGATGTTCCTTCTGCTTTTCATGTAACCTGTTCAGGTATGCAGGTCTAAAAAAATGTACTAATGTGATAGTACCATGGTACAGTGATGTATCAGATTGAAATACTATGGTGCAGAATGAATATTATTCATGGTGTTTACATTGTACAGTACCTGTAAAAGTTTGTAAACATTACAGTAAACTTTAAACTTGGGGTATTCTAGAATAATACAAAAAGAATAATAAATAATAGAATAATAAAAAAAATCTGTCATTATTTACTCACTTTTTAATTTTTTATTGAAACTGGTCAATTGCTTTTCAGATTGACAAATAAATTGGCATGTATAAAACAATTTAATTCATGTTTGAAAATGCTGTCAAATGTAGCAACAAAATAATACAATAATAAATGATTTTCTAAATTGACAAATTAGACAAACTTGTTTAAAAGTAGATAAGATTTTTTTAAATGTTCTCATGCTCACCAAAGCTGGATTTATTCATTAAATAATACAGCAAAGCAGTAAGATTATTACACATTGTTACAATTTTAAAGATTTTAACATATACATTTTTTATATTGAATTTTAATATATTTTAAGACGTAATATATTCCTGTCATGGCAAAACTAAATTTTTAGCATCATTACTTCAGTCTTAAAGGGTAACTTCAGTGATTTAGCATTAAGCTTTGTATTTAAACTGGGTCATTTATGTAGTAGAAATGTGAAATTATTTTTGAATTTGGTGCCTTCTAGACTGAGAAAAGACAGAAAATGTATTTTTGTCTCATGTGGATGAAAGACAACAACTCCCAGAATGCACTTGCTTCGCTGCCCTACGAGGCCACTCCGTACACCGTCGTTTTGATCCTCATAGTAATACAATCATTTCGTTCAGTTAGAGAATAAACACTACAATTAAAAACTGAACGCTTGTTTTCAATAAAGTGTGAGTGAACCGAACGAAAGTCACGTCACAGATGCAGCAGTGTCAGATTTCCTTCATCACGAAGAGCAGAGACGTTAAGCGCCAGTCTGGCACGTTTTCAGATCGCATATGGAAGATAAATTATCACAGGAATTCATTGAAAAGTTGAAACACTCACTTTACTCTGCACCGCGCTCCGTTATTATGAATGTCCGTTCGGTCGTCTGTCTTAACGTTACATTCTGTGGGTGAGATCTCTCCCCTATGGGTGGGTTGATAACATGCGGAACAGCTCTATCTAGTGACTGTAGTCTTTGCCTCTGGCCGATATGACGATATTTGCGTCATCGGAGGAATTTTTCCAGAAATAAAATGCATAATTCTCTCGTCTCAGAAAGTACCATAATTTTAATATACTACCGGGTTTCTACTGATACAAAGCCTAATGCTAAACCACTGAAGTGACCCTCAGTCTTAAGTGTCACATGATCCTTCAGAAATAATTCTGATATGATGATTTCTAATATGCTGAATGTCTTTATCGTCTCCATGTAAACAACAAAAACATAAATTTGTGAAAATGGTGATGTTATGCGCATGTGTAGTACATGTTCATGCATGCGTATTACATGTCCGTGGGGTGTTTCTTTACAAAGTGACATCGCAAACTACAGATCTGGCATACATAATACAGCCTTTTTCGCAGATCCGTGTGAACGTGGATCGCTTTTAGTACACCACTCATTGTTGTGTAAACATACCCTGAGTAACCAAGGAAACTAACTGAAAACACAGGAAACTAAATTAACTAAACTAGTGAAAACCCACCCAAACATGCAAAGATCACCCGTGACACAAAATTGAAAACATTTGTGCTTAGGGATGGGTATCGTTAAGGTTTTAATGGTATCACTACTATGGTTGGGTATCGTTTGGGTTTTTTTCAATGCGGTGCCAAACCGATACTTTTAAAACGGTACCGGTGCCTAAATGGTGCCTGAACCGATACTTTAAAAAAAAAAAAAGAGCCACAAAACGAGGTGGATGAGATTAAAGAAAGGCTTTTTATTGATTTTTTTTTTAAATTATTTAAATTTAACAATTTATTACAAGTTTAAAGTATACTTAAATATATAAATATAAATAAATACAAAACACAATTTACTTAACAAATTCACAGTACACACACAACAGGCCTAATTTAACTCTAAATAACAGTTACAGTAATAACAGCAGTAGTTTGTATTCTTGGTATGCTACAAACCAGCTTCAAGCTTCAGCTTTATTTTGCAGAAATATGACTATATTCTCTGGCTAAATATTTTAGAACGCATCGCCTTATTGTTTCCATGGCGACGCGTCATGCATGCTTCTCACATGACACAGCTGCCACAATAGCGCTATATGACAGCTCAGCTGTATCGGGAATATATTCACAAACTTGCTAACTATGTCATGAACTATCTGATATTCTGATTTTCAAATATGTGTGAGTGAATGTGTGTTAGTTGATCTATGCTGCGCGATGGGCGGCGCCATGTTAGTTTGCGCCTCAGAGAATCGGATCTGTCAGATTTAGCATAAATTAATAATTAATTCACGTCTCACGAAATGCATGAAAGTAAGTGACCGGTGAACTGGGAGAAGATTAGAGTAAACTATATAGTTACTATATAATGTGTATCGGGTATAAATAAAACACGAAGTCAAGTTATAACTGTCTGAAAGGATTGTTTTTGCCGCTTCCATAGACATCAGTGTGTGTTTTTTGCTAGTACTTATGAGCATTTAAATGTCTAAACACTGAATTGTTGTGATGAGCGCTGAGCGTGTCTGTCTCTGGCTCACTGCCAGCCAAAGCGCGAAAGTACGTTTGAATTTAAGTGGCACTGAAATGAGGCACCGAAATCTGCGTTCAGATTCGGTCCAGTATGCACTCGGTACCCAACCCTAATCACTACTCTAACCGATACTGCTTATCGATCCGGTTCTTTTTGTTATATATTTTTAAATTTGAAGCTACACTGTGTAACTTTTTTAGTCTATTCTTAGCTAAAAACACTTAGTTCTTTCAAAAATATATGTGCTCATTAATGTATATTTACTTCTTTCAAGTAATAAAGTATCCTCGTAAGTTTATAATATGCCATTGAAAATACATAAGGTAATGGGATCTAACGGTGGTCGCCATGTTGCCCCTCCATCTTGAAAGTACATTAGCCAAAGAGGGACATACCTGTAAATTCAAGCTTCGTTTTAACCGGTTTTAACACTCGATGGCACTGTACAAAATTCCCTGCCTCGCGCATGTGCTCGTCAACTTGTTCAGACTTGTCTGGTGCATGCGCAGAGAGTTTTCATCTCAGCAGCGTCCAGTAATAGAGTTATACAGAGTTTTTCTGGCTTGTTTATTCCTCAAAAGTCTGTTTTTCCTTGTGTGGTATTTCTGTGCGTTAATAACTCCGTAAGTAATAATAGTTATTGTCATTGTAGATGTGTTTCAGAGTGTGTCATCGCGTAATTCAGTTGATGTCACCTCAGAAGTATTTTTGTGTCAACATACAATAGCGTAATGCTCACCTATTTGAATAATCATTCAGTTATTTTGTTATCAACAATGTTTATTCGTTTATAGAAAATATTTGCTTGTAATGTATGTTGATGGAAATATGTATCAGGTCTGATCGGCATATTAACAATTGTTATACAGAGCGCACTGCAGTGCTAAAGCTGCGCACACACTTTGATAACCCGTCACTGCTTGTTAGCAGCAGCAGCGGCAGCTCCGCTCCTTTTAATGCAGCTGCATTTAGCGCCTATATATGGTACAATAAGCTCTGGTTTACGGTTACATTATACAAATGTAACTTATAAGTATAGTTATACAGTTCTTAACTGTGTATCTTCTGTCATGTCATTATCATGTATATTTACCATCCTTATTTGTTCTCTCACAGAAACCACATTTATGTACATATCCACGCAAACCTGTTTATGCCTTGCAATTGGATGACTGAATAAACATTACTATCATCAAAGTTCACTCTGGATTAGCTGCAGTTCTTTCTAGGCGAATAATTAGGCCAGTTGAGTTCCAACCATCCCACTGTGCACAGAATATCCCACAGGCACCGTGTCGAATGTGGACGAGGTCGGACTGGAAGCCATGTTAATCTTGGACTAAATCGGCCACCGTAGGAGTTGAAACGAAATCGGAATTGAGAGGAACAGAAACTAAAATTCACTGGATGGTCATATACCTTTTCACCACTAGATGGGGGAAAATATCACACAGTGTAGCTTTAAAAAAACCTAATTAAGAACATAATTAACATTGCTTTATAATCTGAAAATTTAAATATCTATAGCAAAAGAAACAGCAATGTTTGAACAAAACAAATATAAAACATCTATTTGTAAATGGACCAGTGTGCTTTTTTTTGTGTGTTTTATATGCATAAGATAAGATACAATATAAGTACAAAGAAACAAATTGCAAACAAATGTTAAATAAATACACAATAAAACAAAGATACAAATGAAATAAACAGTACTTTAATTTCAGGAAGGTCTACTAACATTAAGTAATACGGCCTACAAAGAAATCTAATAAAGTAATGAAATGTTAAATAACACTGCATAGTTTTCACTGTATAAATTGATAGATTAATGATTATTAAAGCTAAAGTTATTCATTTAAGAGCTTTGAGCTCTTAGTTTGATTCAAATGAATGGATCAATCGTCAGCAGGTTTATTAGACGCTGACCCCTTTAAGATCGAATGCAGATCTAATAATAATCATATTTTCCCATTTATCCAAACTATTTACGCCCATATAAGATATAAACTGTGTTTAAGTGACTACTCTCCAAGCCGTTCATTTAGACAAAGGCTATTTGTTGTGTATTTGATGGTTTAGACGCGCGCACAAAGCCTAAAGTATAATGTGCACATCAGTCCGTTTGCAGCACACACACACATAAGCGAACTTGAAGTTGGAAACAGCGTCTCTTGCGTGGATTATTGTGCATTTAATAGCTCTTTTTATTATCAAACACGACCCGCAATTTAGCAACAGTAAAGACTGCATTTTACAACAATCACTAATTCTGACGTTTAGGTTTAGGGAGAAATGACAGCGCACCGCTGTGAAGGGAAGGAAGTTGTGCTCGACGGAACACGACCAGTTTATAATAGTTTTACCTCATATATTCTTTTTATAATCCTTGGAAGCCAAAATCGAAATCGAAAATAACATTTGATTAATATCACAGCCCTAAAGTGTAAGCAGACTAAACTTTTGTTAGTTCTCAGGCCATCGTCACTCATTAAGCAGGGACTGTCATGTAGCTCCACATGAGAGAGCTCTCTCTTCTGGATTGTTAATAGCAAATATACATCACAGACAAATGGTTTAATATTATCTCACATAGAAATGGCTGTTAAGATGGAATTTGCAAGATAACGTCTATATCAATAATAAATAGTAAGTGTATTGTCTTAATTTCTCCAGTACCGACATCAGAACCAAAAGCGTCTGAGCTTATCGATAGGCTACTGCGGTCTTTCATAATTTAGCACCGGGCTCATTTAATACCGGGTTTCAGTAGGCCTACCCATCCCTAGTTGTGCTGCTTAATATGTTTCTGCAAAGTTCAAAAGAACAGCATTTATTTGAAATACAAATCTTTTGTAACATTATAAACTGTCATTTCTGATCAATTTAACTCATCCTTGCTTTATAAAAGTATCTTTCCAACAACAACAAAAAATTTAGGCTACTAACCCCAAACACTTTAGAACTGTAGTGTATGTAAAATACACCTGGCGTTGTCTTAGACTACTTTAATGGTTCTTTATGATCCTTTTTGCCCTGAAATCGGTCACTGCATGCTATTCATTGTATGCTAGAGTAGTGCGAACACTCTGCAAAATAGCGATTTTTGTGTTCCCCAAAGGAAGACATGCAGGTAAACAATGACAGAAATTTCCTTTAACCCATTTCCTTTAGCCGATGTGTAATTGCAGTGTAAGATAATTCTCCACCATATGGACACATATGAAACTGATGCACAAACAAGTTTTAGTGTGAGTTTTTTAATTACATCTAACACTTTCTTCTTTGTCTCGCTCTCTTCAGGTTGGCTGCATGAGCTTGGGAAGCGGTTGGAGTCTCCATACGAGGAGGTGGGCATGGAAGCGGTCAACAGAACACTGAGCAGTGGACCGTCTTTGCGGAGCATCTACATTGCAGCGCTGTACTTCACCCTCAGCAGCCTGACCAGCGTGGGCTTCGGAAACGTCTCTGCCAACACAGACGCAGAGAAGATCTTCTCCATCTGCACCATGCTTATCGGAGGTGTGTGTGTGTTTGCAGAAAGGTTGAAGTTTAGGAGATATTTTTAAATATATCTGGAGGTAGAACAAATTTGGATCATCATTAGGATCCAAAAACTGGAGGCTGTATGTGTCTGCTGCTTATTTAGAAACTAAAAATGAGGTTGAATACATGTTTGTACAAGACAATTGAGAAATATTGGAAAAGTTAGTTGTAGATATTTGTATAAAAGTGTATATAAAAAGATTTGTATAAAAGTGTATATTTAGAAAGTAAATAAAAATGTCATTTAAAACATACAATAATACACAGCATACAACAATATCAATGTCTGCATAACCGCTGCGTTTACATATGTTTGTCTGTCATTAAATAGGATAATATGAGTTAACGCCAGCTGTTGGCATTCAAAATTCATGGCCTTTATTTTGTGAAATGTCACCATTCGCCACGGGGCAGTTCTGCTCCCTTCCCGAACATACAATAATACCCAATTATACACCCCAACAAGTATGTACACATTCAGTCAACACCTGTGTATTACCAGAGATCTTAGAGAGACAAGAGCCTATAAAATAAATACATATGTTGGAGTTTTACAAAAATGGAAAGGATCCATGCTGATCACTTTGTCATCTATCGAACTCAATAACAAAAATAATTAGAGCTGTTGATTCCTTGATTAAATTTGAGTACTTGATTTTAAAAAATCCTCCATTGCAATTTACCAGTGTCGAGTAGCAAAATACCGGAAGTGGCACATTCCACTGACGACAATCCATGAACCCCATTATTAGACCGTTTTAGACTCTATTAACTCTTATTAACTCGTATTAACTCTTTTTTTTTTTCTTTCTTTTTTTTTTGCCAGCCACCGGAAGCGTTTTTGATAATTAAAAAAAATATATTATTGCCCCTAGAATATTTTGTTGTACGAATATCTGAACATGCTATATATTAAAAGAATGATTAGACCCTTTGCTTTTAAACAAAAAACAAGTTTTATTCTAGCTTTATGCATTCTTTTTTTTTTGCAAACTTGAATGTGGGTAAGTTTTATAAAAAAAAAACTTATTTTCTCAGCTTTTTGCTCAAAGACTACATCCAGATCGGATTCAGAACAATGATCAAAACTCAGATGGAGTAGATGAGTTTGTACAGCAAAGCTTGTACAGTCCTATAGCTTTTCCTAGGTCGACATTTCATTCAGTAACGTTAGGCAGTTTTGATTTATATGCGTTTAATGTGATCGCATTATTTTACATATGCATATGATTACTTATGATTTTACTTGTTTCTGCATGTTCTTCGCATGTGTTTTGATCAGGAGATTCAGTACTCTTTTAGAGGATGTGTAATAGCGCCCCCTCTACCATATAACAGTAAAACACTGAAAGCTGGAAAATTCCGTCAATTGCGGGGAAGCGTTTTCTCACAAATGACGGAAATTTACGTCAATGCCGTGGAAAGTTCCCTGGATGACCCACTGCTTTTTTTTCGTTTTGTAATGGTTTTTCATGAGTCCCCTGTTCTTCCTGAGCAGTAAAACTGCCCAATGTTCTTCAGAAAAATCCTTCCGGTCCTGCAAATTTTTCAGTTTTCCAGCATCTTTTGCATATTTGAACCCTCTCCAGCAGTGACTGACAGTATGATTATGAGATCCATCTTTTCACACTGAGGACAATTGAGGGACTCAAACACAACTATTAAAAAAGGTTCAAACATTCACTGATGCTCCAGAAGGAAACACTATGCATTAAGAGATGGACGTGAAAACTTTTTGAATTTGAAGATAAAGGTAAATTGTACTTGATTTGTCTTCTGGGAAATATGTAAGTATCTTCTGTTGCTTCTCAAAAAATACAGCCAGGTTCTTAAAATCTACTCCCAGAAAGTGAAGAACAAGGAATGTGCATCAGGTGTGTTTAGCTTTTTTTATGTTTTTAATTAATTTATGAAGCCACTGTAAACTTTATCGTTACATATTATATTGTTATATTTTAATGCTATCATTAGTTATCATATACTATCACTGTAAATATAAAAACCTGAACTCGTAAAGATCGGGGGCTTAAAGAAAATCCAGAGCTTCTCACTGGCTTTTATGGTGGCGTTCATGTGCAATATTGTGTAAGTATCTGGCTAACCCGCTAACTCACGTTATTACTGTCTTACTGAAATACTACTGTAAATCAGCTGTGGGCTGCAGTATTACCTAAAACTGTGTCTATTAATGCAGATTATCATTCTTACTACTTTGAGTAAAGAGAAAGGATGGAGCAAGATTTGTTTTGCAAACATTAATGTTTACATCAGCTGGGCTAACGTGTGCACTGTTATTGATACAGTTCCCACATGTGCAACGCAATACATTAGACACGGAAACACACATACACAAACACACACAGGTTTGTTAATGGAAGCACACTTGTTAATGCTGATGGTGAGGAATTACAGTTGAAACATCTTATAATGTACCTCAAACTGAGTAGCATCACTGAGAAATAACAGATTGGGCCATTTGGCCAATCAGAGCAGAGTAGGCTCCCGGAAAGGAGGGATTTAGAGAGATTGATTCATCCATCAAGTCGTTTGAGAACCATTGAACATTGTGGATATGAGAAAATGAAAGTTTATCGACCTTTGATGCATGTAGACCTGTTGTTGGAGACCTCCAAAACAAAATTAGGAAACTTTAAAATAGCATAATAGGG
Source organism: Gobio gobio (assembly GCF_949357685.1). NCBI lineage: Eukaryota > Metazoa > Chordata > Actinopteri > Cypriniformes > Gobionidae > Gobio > Gobio gobio. The sequence goes on from NC_137104.1 coordinate 36,149,153, forward strand.
GCACTTTAAACAAAATATGAAAAATTCATCCTATTGGAAAGTTTTCACCCCCAGCTCTTAATGCATCGTGGTGGTAGTACAAAGGTGTTTACCAGCTGTATCGAACTTTTCCGTAAAGTTAGCTTTGTCAAGCTGTTTTGAACTCCCAAAACGAACTCCGAATGACATCACATTTCGAATTTCGATTTCGTTCTTCGATATCGCTTGAAGTATATCTGCCTTAAATGCTGCTCTACATGAACTGTTATCATTTACATGTGTAAAGAGTGTTTCAAACTCCATCTCTGCACAGTGGCTGAAGCATTTCTATTGTAAAGAATTGGCCAAATATTAAAGATGAAGTAAACATTTGAATTAAATGTCGTTTGGCCAATATTAAACAAGGATTTGATCTGCTGTAATGTGTAACAATCACCAGGCCATTGGCCTCTGCAGGCATTTGTTATAATACATAATGCACATAAGATAATTGTTTATGTCATGTATATTGTGTTTTGTTGTTCTATAAAACCATATGATTACTTGCTTTTGATACTTTATTGGAACCAAATATTATTGCCTCATTGTTATGTATTTTAAGTAATTTTAAAGGCTTAGGTTTTTGCTTAGGTCTATCTTTATTACCACAAAAAATATTGATTAATCATCTAAATAATTGACCAATTACTCAATTACCAAAATAATTGTTAGTGATAGCCCTAAAAAGAATTATATTATATCCGTCTTTTGATAAATATTATAAGATTGATTTATTTTATTTTATTTATCATGGACAGTGAAGATTTAATTATTGTTTGTAAGCTACATGATAAAAATCAAAAGCCATGTTGACGATTTTGAATTGACATGTTCAACTTTCATGAGAAAACACCATGACTTCTTAGGTCATTCAAGTCTATACATTCATACATATGTGTGTCGTTATGTCTTTGGCAGCATTGATGCATGCGCTGGTCTTTGGTAACGTGACGGCCATAATCCAACGCATGTACTCACGCTGGTCCTCTTACCACACACGCACTAAAGACCTGAAGGACTTCATCCGTGTGCACCACCTGCCCCAGAGCCTCAAACAGCGAATGCTGGAGTACTTCCAGACCACCTGGTCCGTCAACAATGGCATTGACTCCAACGAGGTAAACCCCACGCTTCAGAGAGTATTACACCGCACAGCTGAATCATTTGACGATGCGGAATTCCTTGCAGCTGGACTGTGCAAGACGAGCCAACTTTACAAGAATACAATGTACTGCCCTACTGCACTCCAGTGTTTCATGCAATGCAAGATATTGGTACAGAACATTAAACTTCTAAAGTGACCTCTTCAGGGTTTTATTAACTCTTTATTGTTAAAGCGTAAGTTCACCCAAAAATGAAAATTAGACCATGATTTATTCACCCTCAAGTCATCCTAGGTGTATATGACATTCTTCTTTTAGACGAGTAAAATCAGAGTTATATTAAAAAAGTCCTGGCTCTTCCAAGCATTATAATAGCAGTGAATAGCAATGTAATTTTTGAAGTCGATAAAAGTGCATCTATCCATCATAAAAGTGCTCCACACGGCTCCGGGGGGTTACTAAAGACCTTCTGAAGCAAAGTGGCGTGTTTGTGTAAGAAAAATATCCAAATTTAAAACTTTAAAGACTAAAATATCTAGCTTCCGGCGGTCCGTAGTATGCGAGTCAACTTGCGCTAAAAGAGTAACCCGCCCTTGACGCATGTGTATTGATGAACGCAGAAGCACAGAGGATAGAGCAAAACAAAACATCAGTTATGAATTAGAAGTCTAAAACAAGAATTTTCAAAGAGAAATAGTGAGGGATTTCGATATAAGAGAAGAGGGGCTTGAGTTTGTTGCCCAGCACTATCCGCGAGAGGTGTCAAAGCTTGTGATTCTCCTACATCGCTTCAGGGTTTTATTTAGCCTGGATACTAGTCAAACTTAGCCCCGCCTACAACATTTGAGGTCGCGAAGTTCAGTCTGGACTTGATCTGTTGTGGAGCATCTATGCTTGAACCAGAGCTGTTCGGACCAATCAAATTGTCAGGGCAGGATTTATACGATGATGGACAGATGATCAACAGTAACGTAATCATCCACATCACTAAAGAGCGCTTGGGTTGAATAAATTCTCATCCTAAATGGAGAACTTGTTCGTATACGCATTCACCTTTACTATTTCTCTCAAAAATGATGATCGTGTTGTTAAGTACTCCGTGTATCCTTAAATTATTTTTTACAACACCGGCAAAGATCGTTTACACTCATCTTCTTCTTCTACTTCTTCCAGCGTACGGGCAGTTGAGTTCTGTTGACAACTATGCGTCGCTCCGTTGCTCTGATTGGTTGTAGGTATATCCAATTGAGTGCAGAGGCATTTTCTTTCCTGGTTCGGTTGAAACACGCCTCATAATCACAGCCCAATGGCGCAGTATCAGACTCATATTCTGACTAGAATCTGAGTATGACGACGTCAGGCTAGGTTTTATGGACTTCAAAAATGACCCAATATAGTCAGTATACTCACTATAGAGTCACTGCCATTATAAAGCTTGGAAGAGCCTGGACATTTGTAATATAACTTTTTTTTTGTCTGAAAGAAGAATGTCATATACACCTTGGATGACTTGAGGGTGAATAAATCGTGGTCTAATTTTCCTTTTTGGGTGAACTAACCCTTTAATCTATTGTTTTCACGTCAGAAATCACTTTCTGCTTGCTAATGACTAACAGAAATTAAAAAATATAAATGATCTAATAGACCAAACATTTTGACCAATATATTTTTTACCAATATTCACACATTAATTGATTATCACTTCTTTAATATTAATGTTATCTTTGGTTTAATGTAGTGTATGGATAAACTTTTAAAATAACAGATATTCATTATATAGATAGAAATGTGTAGTTTAACAGTTAGCCTGAAGTAAAGATTATGATGAAAATAATAATAATAATAATAATAAAACTTGTATTTGTTGATTAGTATTATTTTTTAATTAATATTAAAACAGCTATTTTTAAATATTATAAATGTAAATATATAAATTATTGTTGTTCATAATGAATATTTTATTGTCTTTACACATCTTTACAAGTCACTTCCTATCTGCTAATTAATAACAGTAACCTCCTATAAATAATTATAGATAAGCCGATAGACCGATATAATACTGGTCCAGTATTCAAACAATATTTAGTTATCAGTTCTTAAATATTTTATTAATGTATTGTTTGGATAATTATTTAACTTTTATAAATTAAATTAATTGAATTGCGTAGTGAGAAATGTGTAGCTTAAAATTTAACCTGAAATAAAGATAATGATGATAATAAATTTGATGATTAAGTTTTTATTTTTATTTATTAATATTATTAATATTTTTATTGATAATATATTGGCTATTCTATAATATTATTGTAATTCTCATGCAACAATATTAATTCCATATTTCATTTATTGTTAAAATCTGATGATAATTTTGTATTATTGTAACAATATCAGAAATAAACAAATGTATCAGTATGTCATAAAAACCAATATCTAATGACCATATTCACATATGGTATTTACATGGTACTCCAACATGAAAGAAAACCATGGTATCACGTCCAAACCTAATTTTTTTTATTATGGTACTGTAAGTGATGTACTTATAATGAAGTAACGCACTAAAGCCAAGAGTAAAGGATCAACTAAGACAAGTATCATTTAGATAGACAGTTGGACACTTGAGGAGGGGACAACTGCGTGCGCTCTGTCCTTGAGCCCGGGACTTTATTCCAGAGTCTGCGGGAAAAAATGAGATAAAATCTAAACACCTTGCTAAATCACAGATTTATGAATAATAGATGGCGAGGCTGATGGCCGGAGAGCAGGAGACGGAGAGCGAGAGAAAAAGAGGGATGTGTGCTGTGAGTGAAGGGGAGAGTGACAGATGCCATTCAGTCAGGCTGAAGGATGGTTGCATATATGGATGGATGAGCAGAGCAGATGAAGGGTGGCACAGGGCAGGAATGAGGCATGGCCGGAATACTTCCAGTTTTAGTTTTAGGGTGGAAACTCATAAAGTGGCATGCTTAAAGATTTTAATGCCAGTTTAACTAATGTAATGTGCTGTTATGCAAGTTTGCATAAAACACTATTTCTTTTCCTCATGATGTATCTTTTAACGACACCTTTCTTGTTCCTTTCTCTTTTTTCTCTCCTTCCTATACACTCTCCCCAGCTCTTGAGAGACTTTCCAGATGAGTTGCGTTCGGACATCGCAATGCATCTGAATAAAGAGATCCTAGAGCTCTCCGTCTTCTCCTCTCTGAGTCGTGGGTGTCTCCGCTCTCTCTCCTTGCACATAAAGACAACGTTTTGCGCACCGGGCGAATATCTTCTTCGGCAGGGAGATGCACTACAGGCTCTTTTCTTTGTCTGCTCTGGTTCCATGGAGGTGCTGAAGGACAGCATGGTGTTAGCCATCCTCGGTCAGTTTACACAAACACAGCAAAGCTCAAAAGGCTCCGTGTAGTTTTAGCATGACGGGAAAAATTACTGCCTCTCATTATGTGAAGACTTTAGGGCCCACGTGTTCCTACAGTAGCCAACAAATGCTGCTCTCTGTGATGGGTCACTCTCTCTGTGAGGCTTCACACACACAGCAGGCTCATAGGACAGTGGACCTAATGTGTGAAAAAAATAGAATCCACATTGTCGTGTTATGTCCTGCCTGTGTGCGTGTGTGTGCACGTGTGTGGTTGTGTGTTTGTGTTAATATCACCTTATGAGTTCTGACAGGAAAAGAACACACACACTATCTTTCTCATCTTTACCTCACACACTTTCTCCACCCTGCTGACAAAGGAAGGTCTCTCTGACATTGAGCTCTCAGGAAGGTTCAGTTTTTTGTGTTTACATGTGTATGTACTTTTTATACAGTATGTTTTTGTGCTGCTAGTGCTAATAGAGCTGTTTGTAGCCTCACAGTGCCAAAGTGCTGAACAAATTCGCATTTTCGAGCCACGAGTTCCCATGGGAGTTTATAAGGGTTTAAAGAATAGTGGTTTTTGATTTATGTGTAAAATAAGGTCTCTGGTTAACATTACTTGGAGACATTTTAATGTTTTTGTTCTATTATAAACATTCCTCTTAGAAAGGAACTCCTAAGGGAACCCATGCTGGATTAGCTCTCCACTTTAGCCTGCATATTGACACACTGACTGAACACTCCTGTAATTCGCTAGTGATATCTGACAAAATGTTAATGGGTTATTGCATCTTCCTGTTTGTTTGTGTGCTCCTGTGTGACACGTCCAGGTAAAGGCGACTTGATTGGTGCCAACATGTCAGTTGATGACCGCGTCATAAAGACAAACGCTGATGTGAAGGCACTGACGTACTGTGACCTGCAGTGCATTAATCTAAGGGGTCTGTATGAGGTGCTTGACCTGTATCCTGAATACTCCCACCGTTTTGTGCAGGACATCACGCACGACCTCACCTATAACCTGAGAGAGGGACAAGAGAGCCACGTAAGACATCACATGACCACTCTGTTGTTTTACGATAATTTCATTTTACCGATTCGTTAATTTCTTCTTGTGGCTGCCTAAACTCCTTAATGCATCTCTGTAGCAGTAAAAGCCTCACCTGATTCAGTTATTTGATTTCATGGACCCAAGATTCATAGACAGACATACAGACAGACTGATAGACAGATAGATAGATAGATAGATAGATAGATAGATAGATAGATAGATAGATAGATAGATAGATAGATAGATAGATAGATAGACAGATAGACAGATAGACAGATAGACAGATATACTCTTAAATATTGAAAGCACTCTTTGTTCATTTCTTGTAATGTTTTTTTTTTTTTTTTTACTACTTGATTTTATGTTTTGAAGCAATATTAGTTTATACATTTAAAATTCTTAACATACAATTGGTTTAAATAATTTTTTAATTATTTTAAAAAGTACTTATAATTACATATGTAGAGATTTAAATGAATTAATAATAAGAAAAAAGTAGATTAAGAATCATTTTGGAATCGGATCGTGAGGTACCTAAAGATTCCCACCCCTAACAGACAGACAGACAGACAGACATATAATTGTCAAAACGCACATTGTGTGAAGTATTCACATAAATACAGTCTGTTATGTCCTACGTAAACAGTTGGGAGCAAATTGGATGTGTAACTATTATAGATCCGTGCATTTGTTCTTAAAGGTACAGCAGCCTAAAAAAACTTGCCTTTATATATTTATTATGAATTACTTTATATTTAATTCATACAGCGAAGACTATACAGTGTTTTATTTTGTAAATTTGATTCAATTTCTGTAGTATTTCTGATGACATGTTAAATAAAACTAGGCTACTGTACCTGGAAACTTATTTAATTGTCATATTTTATATTGTATTTGTCCTATTGCTTATTTATTTTCATTTTATTTACCAGTTTTTTATTTGCAAAAGGTTTTTTTTGTATCAAGGAATTTTATTTATGTACTAAGTAGTTTTTCTATTTGTCTTAGGACAGCCTTGCTTTATTACAGAAGACTGCCAGTCATGTGTGTAGTATTAATTTAGTCAGCTATTAGTCCTGTGTCATATGTGCTTTTTAGATTTTATCATATTTAGTCAACCTTGTCCTGTTTTTGTTTAGTCAAGTTTTAGTCGACTAAATGTCTGAGCGTCAATAAAAAAAGTAGTCACACTGATAATCCCGATTATTTTCCTTAAAATTATATTTTGAGAAATGTATATTTACATTTCATCAGAATTGTTACTCTTTCAACTATCATCACAACTCAAGAATGGCAACCCATATGCATGGTTTATTTTACCTCATTTAGTTTAATTATTTATTTTTGGCTATTTATCATATAGGCCTAATGGAAAAATAAGAAACTTCTCTAAAAATTTTAAACAGTGAAATTTCATATTACTTTAAGGTTTTTCAATTCAAAAAACACCAAAAAAGACTTTGTATTGTCACACAGAGGTATTGTGTATTATGTAAGTGCAGTTATTAAGCAAACACAATCACAAATAGATCCGTGCTTGGATTTATTACAGTTTGATCTCAAAGTTTGAAAGTTTGATCTCAGATTTAGTTGCACAAGCGGCACTTTGATATAAGCAGAAAATCTCAAATAGAGATTGCTGAAATGCAGCTTACTTATTGGTGTTTTCAGATCATCTGCACACGAGAGAGAGAGAGGGAGAGAGAGAGAGAGAGAGAGAGAGAGAGAGAGCATGCACATGGTTGACAGATTGCAAATTTTAAGTGAAACACCGGATAGAATACATGTTCTTTTAACAGAAAGCTCTGATTGGGGGATTTAAATTATTGAAATTTGGCAACCACGAGGACGAACGCTCCTCTTTCACAACCTCCAGACAAAAACAAAGAATGATTTTGGTCAAGGTTTTATTTTTTAAACATTTTAGTCTCGTCTTTTTCCGTCAACAATATTGCATTTATTTGCGTTTATTGACGTTTGTGTCATCTCGTCTTCGTCATGTAAAAAAAGATTGTCAACAAACATTTTTCCTCATATTTCCGTTAACGAAATTAACACTACATGTGTGTAATGTTTGCGGTCAGCTTAAATGGAATTTGTTTTATAATATGGGTTGACTAAAATGTGAAGAAAAAACTAAATGCATTTCAAGGCTTACAATTAATGCAGTGAGATTTTTTTCTTCTAGACCTATTAAACTGTCTACTGCAGTCAAATAAGAAAAGGAACACAAAACAGTACAACTACAATCAAATATATGCAAATCGTGAGGTACCAAAAGATTCCCACCCCAAAATCTTACTGACCACAAACTTTTGAATGGTAGTGTATGATATATATGCGTCTCATATCCAGGATGTCCAGTAAGTCCATGGACAAGGTGCGTCTTCTCCTCAGCTGTCAATCATCCCGCACTTATCCACTAACAGTGCTGTGTTGACTATAATAGCTTGGGGCTCATTTCCCTAACAATGATCTACCTCCCGCCTCATTTGCCTAATGAGGGAAGCTAAGAGCACTACAGCTCTGAAACAGCAGGGAGAGAGAACGAAAAATTGATGATGATGGTGATGATCATCTTCCCCATTCCCTGTCCTTCCATGCCTGAAGCAGTAATCAGGGAGGGAGCGACGCTAGAGGAAGGGGAACAGCGCGTTTAGGGGCGAGGGAGGGGTAAGAGGAGGGGGAGGGGGGCGGTTATTGAAGTGCCGGATGACTGACTGCTTTGGGAAACTGCCGCTCTTTCAATTACAGTGTGAGGGAACCTTAATTATTCAACAGGGAAAATGACCAAATTATTCTACGAAAAGTGTAATTAATCAGATATATATAGAACAAGAGAGAGAGCGAGTACAAGATTAAAAGAGAGATAGATGGGGAATACCCCTCTCGTTTATTCCGTCTCTTTGCTGTGTTTTACCTCTTGACTTCTCCGACACCTTTCAGTGGACTGACATTTAAAGTGTTCTATAAATGGAGATTGTTATTTTCAGCCAACGTCGTTGCAGAGTTTCACTGTGTAATTGGCAATGCGCGGGAGAAGTGTGAGGTGTAAAGCACAGCAAAACCCATTACAATGACTATTATTGAGCGGATTAAATCGAGCCTTTAGGGCTTGTTCTGTGACATAATCACTCTCACTCGTACGACTTGGGGTCAAAGATCAATATATTATCAAAGCTGTTTGGCCAGGTGTTTTAAATGTGTTAAGGTCAAGTCTTCCCGGGTCATTGCTTGCAAGGTCAAAATTCAAGTTGTAAGACCTCTATCATTTTTTTGTTTTACCTAAGGACATTAACTTTGTTGTGTTTCTGCTGTTTCATAGCTTTTGTCTAATTAGTCCTTGAGGGAAAGTGTGTAGATTGTTTCGGGAGTGTGTGTACAGGTTTATATTACATTGCGGGGACCATATGTATAAGATTTTCTTTTTAATTTGTTTTGGGCTTTAATTTTTATTTATTTATTTTCTTAATAGTTTTTTATGCATAAATTAAACATCTTTTCGTTTATATGCATTGGTCATAAAATATGACTATTAATGCTGACTCTTATATAATATTGATACTACATTATGCTTATAATGATTCCAATTTATAATAATAATAATTTACAATATTTATAGAAACTATTCTAATATGCTGATTTGATGCTCAAGAAACATTTAAAGGGGTGGTAAACCACGATTTCACTATTCTAACTTTAGCTAACGTGTAATGTTGCTGCTTGAGCATAAACAACATCTGCAAAGTTACAACGTTCAAAGTTTAAAGCAAAGGGAGATATTTGCTTTTAAAGAAATCAGTTTCTAAGGACTACAGCAAACGGCCGCTAGGGACTACTACACATTCACCCAGGTTTTGCTGACATCACCAGGCCCAATATTTACATAAACCCCTCCTCCGGGGAATATGAAATAAGGGGGGGTGAGGCCATTTTGTATCGCGGCGCTGTTGAGGTATAGTAGGCTGGAGTGTTGTTGCCGCGATGCAGAGGAAACGCTGTTATATTCATCCGGATTGCAGGTCTGGGGTACTTGCTCTGTTCAGCCTTCCTTGGGACAGGGGTGCGTTGCAGAGCGTTTAAAATAAAACATGTTATATGCACGTGTGTTTGAGTCAGCGGGGAATCAGGCACGCGCAGGGCTCCCTGCAGCACATCCACGGAGGAGAACATCCACCGTCTTCGCGATTTCAATGCCAGATTTGCACAACGTCAGCTGCGTGAAAAAAACACTGCCGGTGCGTGGATGCACGACGCGCGCGCTGCACATTTCACGGAGGACAACACAAACTTCCACAAACTTCGCGAGTTCAATACAGGATATGCACAACGGCTTGTCCTGAAAGCTGGATTTACAAATAGAAGCTGTTCACGGGCCACAACCTGTAAGTCTGATTTATTTTTCATCGATGTGTTTTCCTGTAATAGGTTGTAGCAAGGAAGTAAACAGATGACAACACTGTTCTGCAAACCAGTCTGTTAAATGCTCATTCATACTTAACGTTATCCGACGAACACCTAACGTTACAAACATTAACGTTAAAATCTCAACAGCGAACCTGGCATTAGTGTAAATGATTCTTTGATTAGAGCTTTTATGTATTGTTTATCTACAGGCATGCTAAACATGGTTCTGTGTGTGATTTGGCTAACTTACTAGTTAAAGCCAGTGCTTAGTGTTTGTTTTGGGTTAGTTCTTGTGACAGATATTTGGCTATAATCGTTCTAAAAATACAAAAGTTAAAGTGCCATTCAGTAGCGATCATTATAGATCCGCAGTCTTTACTCTCGAGGACTGAACAGGTTCTGCTCGATCATCTTCACTCAAATGTTCTGGGTCTGATTCGGGCTCAGATTGGTATGGTTTTATTGACGCCGTTGTTTCTAACACTGACCAAAGCACAGCCTCCGATAAAGGTAAGGGGCGTGACGTTTCCGACATACGTGCACTAGGCGTTTAGCGAATCACAACACACTGGGCCAGCTAACCAATCAGAGCCCATCGCGTATTTTTGAGGGACTGGCTTCATACAACCCGGAAAGCATCAGACCGTTTTACAAGGAGGGACAGAGCAGTGTAGAATAAAGGTCAAATATATGAAAAATAAGGCAATTTTTTTTAAAACGAAGCATGAACACATGTTACAGTGCACCCCACTAACACAGTCAAGCCTTCAAAAGAATGTGTTTTACCACCCCTTTAAAATTATTATCAATGTTGAAAAAAGTTTTTGCTGCTTAATATTTTTTGGGGAAACTTTGACACTATCATTCCAATGTTTGGAGTGAGTAAAAAGAAAGGTAACAGTAAAAACATTAATGATTTTACAAAATATTTCTATTTCAAATAAATGCTGTTCTTTTGAACTTTATATTCATCAAATAATCCTGAAAAATATATCATGGTTTCCACAAAAATATTAAGCTTTTAATTATAGTAATAACAAGAACCATAGTTAATAATTGAGCACCAATAATAACTGTGCACCAAATCAGCATATTGGAATTATTTCTGAAGGATCATGTGACACTGAAGACATTTTGAAATATATTAAAATAGAAAACTGTTATTTTAAATTGTAATAATATATATTTTTTAAATTATATTAGAAACATTACAGTTTACTGTTTTTTTTAAACACATAAATGCACATAAGAGACTTATTTTAAAAAAACATAAAAAAAAAAAAAACTTTTGACCGTTAGTGTTTGTGTCATTGCGGTAATATAAATTTGTGGTTAATATTAGTTTTGTGTTCTGATCCGACTACGTTACGAGCACCTCCCGACAATTTTTTTTTTTACCAACATCTCTATAGTTTTTATAATTTTGTATTTTTGTTTTAGTTAGTATATCAGGTTAAGCTAAAGCTTCAAATAAGTTTAAGATTTTTTTTTTTTTCAGTAATGAAGATTTTTTTTATGGTTTTAGTTACTGTAACTATTATAACCCTGATACTTTATTAAATGATATGTTGTCATAAATGTGCACTACTCATTGATTACGAACCGTTCTGAAGCAGTCGGAAGCGCTGTTTCGTGAGCCTGTAGAACGCACAACAGCACCGTGTTTTCCTGCGGTTAGATCAGCACATTACAATTCAAATGATTCAAATCTCTTCCCTAATCGCCCCTCCCTAACATTTTCGTCTCGCTTTTATTTGTTGGCGAAAATGACAGTAGATTTTCGTCATGGTTTTTGTCATCTAAAACTGTTTTTATTTAGTTACCGTCTCGTTTTCATCTGTGAAAAAAAGGTTGTTGAAGAAAATTATGACAAAAATTATTTGTCAACGAAATTAACACTGCGGGAACGTTCATGTCACAATATTCCTAATTTAAAGTGAACTTCATTGTTTTATTGTTATATGTTTCCTGGGGTGCACTTATAATGTTAGAATGCTTTTTACATAAAAAATTGTCCTACCCTGATTTTAGCCCTCTGCTCCGAACGCTCTGTTTTAAGGGGCGTGTCTGCTGTGATAGTTCAGTGCAAATGCCCACTGCTGTGATTGGCTAACGTCTTTCCATTTGAAATAGTATTGCTCTCTCTTTTAGCGCGTTTTTACTATTACAGCAGTCATGGTTAACTAATCGTGAAAAGTGTTGCATTACATTTCGATCTATGGCATTATATTAAGATCGTGGCATGAAAGGTTGCAGTGATGATCATTGTAGCCGATCACACACATGTTGAGCGCATGAAAACAGCGATCTCATCATTAGAACTCAGTTTCTGTACAGTAACGAATGCTTTCATCTTCATTAACAGTGCAAACGTGATATAGTTAAGAGATTCGTTGAATAAAACGGGAGTCACTGATAAACTCTCGCTGTTTGATTGACAGGTTCAGCACGTGCTGCTCCAACGATTGCAAAGGGAGCTTTGAATCGCTTTTGATTGCTTTCTTTGTAGAATTTAATCACCATTAAATAACAGATTATTTTCATCTTACTAAGAGAAACAACGCAAGTTGACGTTTATTCACTGGTTTGATTTACTGACACGCAGACAAAGAACATCTGACTGTACATGAATATCAGGCATTAGAATGAACAGTTACTTGCATGTTGCATTACAGTCGAGCCCAGGCACTGCACAATATTTTGTAATCCTCAACGGCATGTTTGTTGCTTGGTAGCTCGATCTGGTTTAACACTAGGCCTATGTTACAACCGCAAATCGGTGGGCGGTGCTAAACAGGCAGTGATGAAGTAGGCGTTGATATTCTTCTGCAGAGGCGGTGCTTGCCTCCCTTTGACGTCATAGAGCCCCACTTTGAAAAAACTGTCGTTTGCTGGGCCTGGTGTCAATAAAAGCTTTTATTGGACTAACAAGGAAGTTTTCAGTTCTGAAACTTACAGGATATTCTTATAGAATAATGACCTCTTATATGTCAAAAATGTCAAGTTCATGACCCCTTTAAATGATTCCCACCTAAGGCATTTGCAGTTGTGGTAAGGGGCGTGTGATTGGTCAACCGTTTTGAAGCGGTTGACCAGTCACAACACACTGGTCCAGCCAACCAAGAGCACACTGTGCTTTTTGGACGAAGGGGCTTCATAGAGACAGGAACTAATCAGAGTGTGACAGACTGGGAAGAGAGGTACTGCATCAATGTAAAACATTTTTAGAAAAATCAAGAATGAAAGCCTAGTTGACACCAAATACAAAATCAAGACTTTGTAAAAGGGCATAATATGTCCCCTTTTAAATGAGTTCTAAATAAACCTGTCTTGCCTTTGAGAGTGAGCATTTAGATAATTATTTACTGGTTCAGTGATTAAGGAGAATAAGGCAAGGAAAATGTGGGACCTACATCTAAATGCCACATAAATGCCCCAAATTACTGCTTAAGAAGAAATTCTCTCAGGAGTGAGCAAGTACTGTCACATTAACTAGATGTCCTTACATCTACTTGTTTCATTGTTAATAATGGAAAGTCATTATTTTTCTCGTTCCAACTTTCCAGTCATCCAACTTTCATCTATCCTCACATGACCTCAGCACAATCTCTTCTGTCCAATCACAGATGGAGGGGAGGGGAAATGGAGATGTGATCCAGTGCTATCCACCAATAGCTGAGCATCAAGATGAGGGAGATGATGATGATGATGATGATGAAGATGATCAGATACATTATCTCAGTTGTGGAACCAAACAGAAAACGCACATGCAGAAAAATGATCACCAAACCAACAAAAAGCTCCAGTTTCAGCATACTACTGTTACAAAGCCTGACCTCGCAAATCTCAGCCCAAGGTGTGTAGACGTCTACACATGCATGTATTTAAAAAGCATTAAAAGATACAGCATTTTAATAGGCATTTGCTCACTGGTGCACGAAGGACCTTGTAAGAACAGTAAAAAAGAACAGTTTGTTTGTGTTCAGGGTCGTGGACGGCACAGAGGACAGTGATGGTACAGAAAATTCCCACACGTTTATATTTTCCTCTGGTCATCAGCACACTGTCAGTGGTGCAACGAATACCACCGCCACCACAGCAGGTGTGTATATGTGTGTGCTGGCAGAGGCTGGATGAGTTGTTGTGGCTTCTTTTGTCTTTATGCCAATATTTCAAGTCTGAAGCACAATGAATGATAACACCATTACCAGTGTTTATTAATGATAATCTTTTGTTTCTCACCTTAAAGAAATGTCACCTAAAACTCATGTTGTTTCAGATCTGACACAGATGTCCAAGCTGTTCTTTCCTTCTTAAATATGTATGTATGTAAATATATGTTGACCGATCCTATAAAATTCAAGATGCTTTTAGCTTTACTTTTTTCCATGCACAAAGCTGTAATGTAGGTTCAGAAGACCTAGAAAGTTTTTAGATCTTGTTAATTTGATTCACTGTCTTTTCATATGAAAAAAAGCAGCTTAGACATTCTGCAAAATACCTTCTTTTTTGTTTCATGGAAGAAAGAAAATTAAACCGGTTTTGAAAGACATGAGAGTGAGGAAATGGTGACAGAATTTTCATTTTTGTGGTGAACTCTTCCTTGAAGTCTTTGTAATGAGTTTTCACTGTCATTGTGAGGCAGTTGGACATGATTGTTTTTTCTCTGTGCAGATTTAGCAGCTAAATCAGAGGACACCAGAGGACAGCTACGCTACCTTAACCAAGAGGTAATTATTTTTCTACTGAATCTTTGGCAGTCATATTTTGTCTTTTTTTTTTGCTGTGTAATTTTAATGGTAGGTCTGCACTTAAAATTTGATGTAGAAAGTCTTTTCATAAACTCTGGGTTTTAAGGCTGATAACCCTGCGCTAAATGTGAGTACTAACAGATCGAAACCAGTGCTGCTCAGGTGAGCTCTTGGTGCTAGGTACGCACAAGCCATATGGCAGGCTGCTGTGAGAGAGGATAAGGGGGTGTTATTCAAACACTAGAGGACATAAAACTCATTAGAAGAGGAAAGTGGGGCTGGCCCCATGATCATGAGGATAGAGAATATTCCAACATTCCAGAGTTCCACAATGCCCTTGAACCCACCACATGTGGTTTCCCACGGATCACACATTGGCAGTTTATAACAAGTTTTATTTGAGGGGGCTCCTCGGTTGTTGCTTGAATTCAAGACTGACACCACAAATTCAGTATTTAGGCTCTGCGATATTTTTAGAAAATGCAAAATTATAAGAACACTTAGCATCTGGGAGTCGTCTTATTGGGCCTGGATTTATTGTCCAAGAGGACATTACCCAAAACATTCTTCTAACTATTAGCGGACTTACCTGCGACATAAGGAATCTGCTGGAACATTGAAAATGATGGACTGGCCCTCTCAAAGTCCGGACCTCAACCCCATCGAGCACATTTGGAGTAGGGATGGGTCGCGATTTTCGAATATTCGATTAGTTGATTTAATTATAGAATATCGAATAGTTTGTGCGATTATCGTCCCAAAAAAAATCCCCATTTTTTCGGTGCTGATGTGGTGGTGACGCACGCGTTCATGTAACCAGAGGGAGGCGCTGCCAATAACGCACCTAAATGCTGTCAGTCAGCTCTCAGGGTGTTTTATACTGGGCACGTTTGATGCGGTCCGAGCGTGATTCTTCCCTGTGCCTCTGCAGCATTGGTCTGGTTTCACACTCAACTTGAACCCTGGTGCGTTTGCGTTGAGTGTTGTTTTCACATTCAGGTGAATCGTGGCACGTCGAGTGCAACCAAACTCCGGTTGTGTTCTCGGGTTCGGTACCTCAGTGCACACCAAGCTCTGTATGAAAGCTTTCACATTAGCAATTTTTCATGGGAACCGTGCCCCATTTCGAACGAAACTGCCAGAGTAAAAATCCCTTGAGACAACAGAAGAAGAACACCTCGTCTCACGCACACTGTAGACCATGGGCGTCGGAACCATTGTATGTGGGTGGGACAAGACCCACCCACTTTTTACGATCAATGATATTGGACCCACTCACTTTTATCGTCTCTTATCCAGCACATGTCTGTTTACCTACCCCTAACCAATAAACACTTATTATTAAACACGTTAGACACTTTATTTCCACTTTTCTAATATTTTCTTCATTTTTATTAAAAATAAATGCCTTTCCGATCTGATATGTGATTGGAAAAGGGAGTAGAGTTAGTTTGGCAAAAGGCGGATTCGAACCGCGGTCGATTTGCGTCAAAACTTGATGCCATGCGTCTTACCCCTACACTATAGCCGCTTTCAAAGACATTGTGATTTCCGTAAACTTGTCTTGTCCAACCAGATGTTTAGCAAACAAGGCGATATATGTGTACTTAATTTAAATAGCCTCTACTCCAGTAAAAATTCTCTGAGAGAGGACCCACCCACATTTTTTTTGCTTCCGACGCCCATGCTGTAGACTTGTGGCATTTAACGGTTACGGTAACTTTGGGTGATGTCACATTACAGTCATATGTTTCAGCATGTTACAATAATTATATGGCTTGAGTTGATATAGCCTATTCCCTGAATAATTAAACAGTTTGTTATCATACAGATTGAGAGCGTGAATGGCCTCTCTCCCTGTCTCTCAGGGTTGCCAGGTTTTCACAACAAAATCCGCCCAATTGCTATCTCAAAACTAGCCCAAAACAAGCCCAATCGCGTTTCAGGGGGGGTTCTCTAGTAAAAATTGCATTTGGGGGGTAAAATATGTGGAGTTTTTTGGCATGGCTAGCCTACTAAAATTCGCATTCCCGGGGCTAAATATCACATAATTGGGGTCGCTTCAACACGCGGACATGAAAAACAGCCCGCGTCAACAGTGTTGAAGTAGCCGTGGACTTGGCAACACTGCTCTCTCTATTTATATGTGTGTAGCCTTTACATGCGTGCATGCGGGGGAGGAGTTGCGATTTTCGAATATAAATCGAATAATTCCCAACGATCATCGAATATTATTTTTGCTTGAAATGCCCATCCCTAATTTGGAGCGAGTTGGAAAATAAACTGGACAGATCTATTGTACATTCAAAGGAAAGCCTTTGGTTTCAGTTGCAGAAGGCATGGGATAACATTAGTGTTGATGTCCTCAGAGGACTCTATGCCAGAGATATGTGCTGCTGTAATTGCTGAAAAAGGTGGACATACCAAATATTAAAGTTAAAAGTGGATAAAAACAGTATGAATATATCTATGTATATAGTGGGGCAAAAAAGTATTTAGTCAGCCACCAATTGTGCAAGTTCTCCCACTTTAAAAAATGAGAGAGACCTGTAATTTTCATCATAGGTACACTTCAACTATGAAAGACAGAATGAGGAAAAACAATCCAGAAAATCACATTGTCTGATTTTTAAAGAATTTATTTGCAAATTATGGTGGAAAATAAGTATTTGGTCACCTACAAAAAAGCTAGATTTCTGGCTCTCACAGACCTGTAACTTCTTCTTTAAGAGGCTTCTCTGTCCTCCACTCGTTACCTGTATTAATGGCACCTGCTTGAACTCGTCATCAGTATAAAAGACACCTGTCCACAACCTCAAACAGCCAGACTTCAAACTCCACTATGGCCAAGACCAAAGAGCTGTCAAAGGACACCAGTAGCAAAATTGTAGACCTGCACCAGGCTGGGAAGACTGAATCTGCAATAGGTAAGCAGCTTGGTGTGAAGAAATCAACTGTGGGAGCAATTATTAAAAAATGGAAGACATACAAGACCACTGATAATCTCCCTCGATCTGGGGCTCCACACAAGATCTCACCCCGTGGGGTCAAAATGATCACAAGAACGGTGAGCAAAAATCCCAGAACCACACGGGGGGACCTAGTGAATGACCTGCAGAGAGCTGGGACCAAAGTAACAAAGGCTAACATCAGTAACACACTACGCTGCCAGGGACTCAAATCCTGCAGTGCCAGACGTGTCCCCCTGCTTAAGCCAGTACATGTCAGGGCCCGTCTGAAGTTTGCTAGAGAGCATTTGGATGATCCAGAAGAGGATTGGGAGAATGTCATATGGTCAGATGAAACCAAAATATAACTTTTTGGTAAAAATTCAACTTGTTGTGTTTGGAGGAGAAATAATGCTGAGTTGCATCCAAAGAACACCACACCTACTGTGAAGCATGGGGGTGAAAACATGCTTTGGGGCTGTTTTTCTGCAAAGGGACCAGGACAACTGATCCATGTAAAGGAAAGAATGAATGGGGCCATGTATCGTGAGATTTTGAGTAAAAACCTCCTTCCATCAGCAAGGGCATTGAAGATGAAACGTGGCTGGGTCTTTCAGCATGACAATGATCCCAAACACACCGCCCGGGCAACGAAGGAGTGGCTTCGTAAGAAGCATTTCAAGGTCCTGGAGTGGCCTAGCCAGTCTCCAGATCTCAACCCCATAGAAAATCTTTGGAGGTAGTTGAAAATCCGTGTTGCACAGTGACAGCCCCAAAACATCACTGCTCTAGAGGAGATCTGCATGGAGGAATGGGCCAAACTACCAGTGACAGTGTATAAAAACCTTGTGGAGACTTGCATAAAACTTTGACCTCTGTCTTTGCCAACAAAGGGTATATAACAAAGTATTGAGATTAACTTTTGTTATTGACCAAATACTTATTTTCCACCATAATTTGCAAATAAATTCTTTAAAAATTAGACGATTTTTTTTCTTCTCATTCTGTCTCTCATAGTTGAAGTGAAGTACCTATAATGAAAACCTATGAAGTACCTATGATGAAAATTACAGGCCTCTCTCATCATTTAAGTGGGAGAACTCGCACAATTGGTGGCTGATTAAATACTTTTTTGCCCCACTGTATATATATTATTCTTGTTCCCGTCTCTCAGGGAACCAAGGTTACAACAGTAACCAGAGACATTCCCTTTCGAGAGCAGTCACTTCGACATTGCGTAGCCAGCAACGCTGTGGGAAAGGGACGTCGACACCGTTGTCTCGAGGGGGACGTTCTTTATCTCATGGTTGTCATTTAGAATATTGAAGATTTAATGTTCATTGAATATTACCATTAACATTAACTGAATATTAATGTTTAATAAAAATCCATCAGGGCATGGAAGTCTTACTGTCAGTCTGGCTTAAAGATTTTCATGTATTTTTCCATGTTTTTCCCCAGTGAAATATATATTCTCGGAATTTATATTTCATCTTTTAATTAGTGCTGCAGTAAAAGTACAGATCGGACCCTGACAGAGTACTGTAGTTCTGCTGAGTATTGGCATGGGTATAAATCCATGTGACAACTCACAGTCTTGATTGTCAGCCGACGGCTTTGACATGAGGCTTTTGACAGGTAATGTCATAAGAGGGATCCTCTGCTGCTGTGACTTTTCCTCATTTTTTTCCTCCTTATCTCTGTTTCTTGTATCTGACTATATATTTTTGACAGCCGGCCTCGCAGCAGGGTTTTGTTGTAATCCATGCTTGATTTGGTCCGCCAAGAGGATGAGGGCTCTCTTCCTGTTGTCCCTTCCTGTTTGAAGCTGTTGTCTTGTACCTCCCCGCCTCTGATGGCATTTATGGATCATTACCCAATTACCCTCATTATTGGGTATTATCACTTGTTGGCACGATTCTGAGGGTGGCTGTCCATCTGAATCTGGATCATCTATGCTGTGTTCTGGACCGTCACGAACATTATTATTCTGAGCTAACCATAAGGAGGGGGGACGTGTACAGAGGACAGACAGCACAAAAAGATATATAGGAAGAGTAATTATGGGAATCCGAATTTAATTTAGTGAGCTGTGGTACCATGATTAGTGCATTTCTATAAAAATCAATTGGAGAAAACATAATCCTCAGTATGGTGGCTTTATGAATCGAAGTTGCTTTACATGTATTAGAGCTAATTCACTTGTTGATAGTATTTTAATTGAACTACACTGAAAAATGTTTAAATATATATATATATATATATATATATATATATATATATATATATATATATATATATATATATATATATATATATATATATATATATATATATATATATATATATATATATATATATATATAGATGTTGTACATAAACCCATTTTTTATTGTTTGTTTAATTGTTGTATTTCACGTAAATGTATGTTCAAGTTTTATACTTTTGCACAGATTCAAAAGCCAAAGAAAAACTGAGAAAGAAATTATTCTCTTCAGACCCTGTGTGAAATAATCAGGATCTACACCAGGGACTTTAAGTAATGATCTTTTTTAGGAGAAACCCCCAAAATAACTAAATATCAATAAGTCAACAACGAACAATGATGTCCCATGGGGCTTAAATAAATAACACCCTAGTTTCACCTGAAAGCTGCTGGCTCTAGCAGACAATGACAGATGGGTGGATGCAGAGGGACAACCCAAGGCCTTACAAGATCATACTGTTCTGTTGCTGTGGGAAACTGTTTGCATTTAGTTTTTTCTTGCTTGTTGCATCCCTTTCAAAAAATACTTGAGAGCTCTTTATATACTGGAATATATATTACAAATGTTTAGAATGAAATATTATTGTTATTATTGTAAAATACTGGAATTTTTTTAAATAAAAAAAAAATATATTTTTAATATTAGTGACATCCCTTTCAAAAACATTTCTTGCAAATGCATTTTATTGCAACAAGATAATTTGCATAACATTGCATTGTATAATGTTTTATTTGTTCAAAAGTAATTAAAATGACAATTCAACTTTTAATATAATTGAAGAAAAAGAAAATATTTTCAGTAAAATACACTGTTTAGAAGATTGTCAAGAAAGGGTGTCTGAGGCACGTGTAACTACGCACCATTCATGGCATTTCTGTAGATTGGGGTAATGAGAAGGAGCATAACCTTACTTAATATCCAGACCTGGGGGTGTATTACAGAAACTTAGGTCTTAACCATAGACTGTAAAAAAAATATGGACGTAGTGTCCGTGACGTCACCCATAGGATTCTGATGAGCCGTTCTGAAGCGCAAAGTTGGGTCGAGCTGGCCGTTGCCTTCTTGGCAGCGCGTCATCGCGCATCACTCCCGGATAACAGAAAATGGGTAAAAAGGTGGGACGTGGGCGGAGCTTAAGTGACGCGATGACTAACAGACAGCAGATAAATGGCTATCCATCTGTCACTCGAAGTGGCCACGCCCTTAATTATGCAGAACTTTAATGCTTTATATAATGTAAACGAATGAGTTATAAAAAAAATCAACCCCCCTCACAGTTGTCATGAAGGGCAAAATTAGCCGTATAGACCAAAACCACAATTTGTACCAGGCTGTAAACATGTTTTATTCTGCTGTAAAGTTGGCCATTTTAACATGGGGCTCAATGAGATTCTGCTCCCTTCTGGAGCCTGTCCCTAGCGGCCAGTCGATGAATTGCAGTTTAAGGCACTTCCGTGTTGGCTTCAAGAGAAACTGCGGGAGGTTGCCGCTTGGTCTTAACTTAAGATATGAGAAGTTAATTTAGGGTTTTTCACAATTTCGTATTACAGAAGAAAATCTTAACTTGATTTAGAATTCTTATCTTATTTTACAAAATCTCATCTTATCTGTAGTTAGGAAATCTTAAACAGCTCCATCAAGTTCGGTAATCAACTGTCAGGTCTGTTACCAAGTAACCAACAATGCGCAAACTGCTTCTGAGGTAAACCTAAAATCAAAATGGGGAAACAAACTTTTAATTTCAGTGCGGCAGACATTGAAATTTTGATATACCCGTTTCCTATCCATAAACTGACTAATGAATCCATTAAATGTACTTGTGATGGATCCCTAATGACAAAACACAAACATGTTGTGCATCCTAGTGCCTGTAAGGCCCTGTTCACACCTGGTATTAAGAAGCATATTGGTCGATCGGATCACAAGTGGACAACGCTATACAGGTGCAAACAGGGTCTAAAACGTGTTGAGCTTGTCCACTTTTGACCACTTCCAGAGGTTGTCGAAAAAACGCAAAACAACGAACAAGCCAAAGTTTGGTTTGAAGATGGAACATTTACCAAGCACAATGTTCTATCACAATTCTTGATTTTTAACACACACACACACACACACACACACAGCATTCTTCTCTGATAATGCCTATGTTTTTTCGTTGTCTCCGGTCGCGTTCATATCTAAATTGTGTGAGTTTATTGTGTCCATTAGATCGAAAGACCTGAAAAAGCCCATATTACCCGTCCGTAGACCCTCCTCTCAAATAAATCAGGACAGAAGTAGTTAAAGTGGATAAAAGAGACACCCTGTGTAAACGGGAATGCGTCTCCCTCGTCTACTTATGGTCCAGTCGACCAAAACCATCTTAATACCAGGTGTAAACAGGGCCTAAAGGTCAAATGTGACACCTGTTTATATGTGTTACAGGTGAGCTCTCTGGGGCGGGAGGTGGCTGAGCTGGGACGAGTAATGCGGAGTCTTGCCTTTCTCATCGAATCCATGATGGCCTCTCCGCAAACACCAGGCGTCTGTACATCCACGTTTACCTCGGGACATCCCTCTCCTCCTATCCCCTTCCAGGGCCAAGGTTCTTCCTGGGCCAGCCCGCCTTTTCCTTCACCGATGCACCATGGAATACGTCCCGGAGGACTTGTTTCCTTTCCACTCAGGCCACAAGAACTGCAGCTGGTCTGCCCCACCACGTCTCCCAGTTCCTTCCCCGTCACGCTTTCCACATCACCCCATATGGACAGATTCAAAGAGCCTTTACTGGCCCTATCTCCGCACAGCATAGTTGCTCGGACCCGCTCAAAGAGCCTGGAGACGCCTCTTCTGCAACATCATCAACACATCTCACACGCCCCTGGAACTTTACCCAGAGCCGGACAGCCATTGCTGGGAGAAGGGGAGGATCTCAGGTCCCTGGGTTTGTAGCAATCAACCTTTAAAACGGACAAGTTCCACTGGAATCTGCGTGTTGACCTGGACTCAGGACTGGACTGATAAGATAAGTGGTACACGCACTGCCAAAGCCATGGAGCAATGGTTCCTTCGAAGATATACGTGTTTACCATTTCAGTTTTTAAGATAATCTCTTTAATGGCATGTCTTTCAATGCTAGAAACTAAAGGGATATCTCTAATCAGGAAAACTACACTAAAACATTTTTGGTGTTGAAACAATTTTCACTCTATAATTGCTAGTAAATTTCACAATTCATTTCAAAGAAGCTGCAAGTAACACATTGGATTAAATGTGAAATTTCTAAGTAGAGCATTTTCTTGTAAAACAATCTTTGTTTTATTTACAACTTTGAAAAGTCCGTTTTTTTTACAGTGTATTTGAGTTCCAACAGCAGACAATTTACTAGGACTACTACAATTAACTACAATTTACTAACCTACCTGCTAAAACAAGCGATTTGTGATTAAGATTCAACCCGCATTTCATGTTCACTACATTTATTATGTCCAAATACTGTTAATATTAAGCCAAACTTCAGGGGCCAGTTTCATAAACATAGCCACTAAGTTAAAGGGATAGTTCACCCAAAAATGAATATTCTGTCATCATTTAGTCACCTTCAAGTTGTTCCAAACCTGTATAAATGTACACTCACCTAAAGGATTATTAGGAACACCTGTTAAATTTCTCATTAATGCAATTATCTAATCAACCAATCACATGGCAGTTGCTTCAATGCATTTAGGGGTGTGGTCCTGGTCAAGAAAATCTCCTGAACTCCAAACTGAATGTCAGAATGGGAAAGAAAGGTGATTTAAGCAATTTTGTGCGTGGTTGTTGGTGCCAGACGGGCCGGTCTGAGTATTTCACAATCTGCTCAGTTACTGGGATTTTCACGCACAACCATTTCTAGGGAATTCTACAAAGAATGGTGTGAAAAGGGAAAAACATCCAGTATGCGGCAGTCCTGTGGGCGAAAATGCCTTGTTGATGCTAGAGGTCAGAGGAGAATGGGTCGACTGATTCAAGCTGATAGAAGAGCAACTTTGAGTGAAATAACCACTCGTTACAACTGAGGTATGCAGCAAAGCATTTGTGAAGCCACAACACGCACAACCTTGAGGCGGATGGGCTACAACAGCAGAAGACCCCACCGGGTACCACTCATCTCCACTACAAATAGGAAAAAAAGGCTACAATTTGCACGAGCTCACCAAAATCGGACAGTTGAAGACTGGAAAAATCTCGATTTCTGTTGAGACATTCAGATGGTAGAGTCAGAATTTGGCGTAAACAGAATGAGAACATAGATCCATCATGCCTTGTTACCACTGTGCAGGCTGGTGGTGGTGGTGTAATGGTGTGGGGGATGTTTTCTTGGCACACTTTAGGCCCCTTAGTGCCAATTGGGCATCGTTTAAATGCCACGTCCTACCTGAGCATTGTTTCTGACCATGTCCATCCCTTTATGACCACCATGTACCCATCCTCTGATGGCTACTTCCAGCAGGATAATGCACCATGTCACAAAGCTCGAATCATTTCAAATTGGTTTCTTGAACATGAATGAGTTCACTGTACTAAAATGGCCCCCACAGTCACCAGATCTCAACCCAATAGAGCATCTTTGGGATGTGGTGGAACGGGAGCTTCGTGCCCTGGATGTGCATCCCACAAATCTCCATCAACTGCAAGATGCTATCCTATCAATATGGGCCAACATTTCTAAAGAATGCTTTCAGCACCTTGTTGAATCAATGCCACGTAGAATAAAAGGCAGTTCTGAAGGCGAAAGGGGGTCAAACACAGTATTAGTATGGTGTTCCTAATAATCCTTTAGGTGAGTGTATTTGTTCTGCTGAACACAAAGGAAGACATTTGGAAGAATGTGTGTAACCAAGCAGATCTCAGCATCCATTGACTACCGTAGTGGGGGAATAATACTATGATGGCTGCCGAGATCTGCTTGGTTACAAACATTCTTCCAAATATCTTCCTTTGTATTCAGCAGAAGAAAGGAATTCATACAGGTTTGGGAACAACTTGAGTGAGTAAATGACAGAATTTTCATTTTTGTGTCAACTATCCCTTTAAAGTCCCTGTAAAGTCACAACTAAACATGTGTTCTGAGTTTCTCACACCACAGATAAATGTGTTATTAACCACCCAGCCAAATTTGAATCATAAAAAAATCCGCCAAGTACATAAAATAAAAATAAAAATAAAATAGCTTATCAAAAACTTGAAAAAATGAGCAGTATTCTCTGCTCTCAAACGCTGGGGGTGTGTCAGCTGTCGGAGCCGAAACCACGCCCACTCGCGGGAAACCTTCCGTAGCACACAAGACAACACTCACTCGTCTATGATCACGACGCACCAGATGTCGGCGGGACGGGAGGATGAAGGTGGTGGGGGGGGGGGGGGGGGGCTGTAGTCGGTTCGGCCCCATTCTGCAGCGGATTATCAGTGAATCTTAGTTGTCTCCGGTTAAAGTTTGTAAAACGATCCGGTGTTTAGTCACTGCAGAGGCAGGTGTTGGTGGTGATCCTCAGCTCTCCATCAAGATAGCTGTTCACAAAATAAATCCACCACTTCTTGATCATCGTTTTTGTTTTGTAAGTTGTAGACTATAGTAACTAACAGTACTGACAGTAACTCGCGATCGAGCGGGCAAACGGATGCAAATGTGCTGTATTTATGATTGTGTTAGGGGAGGAGCCCGGCTCGGTGGCTCCAGTGCATCATCGAGCCAACGTTTTAGCCCCACCCAGAAAATCCTGAACACAGCAACGGTGAAAAACTGTTTAACGGTCTAACTTCTGAATTCAGTACTACATAGTTCACATTCTTTGTAATGTGTTTCAGCAATACATTTCTAACATTTATAATGTGTTTAGAAACAAATCTCAGAATTGCCTTTACAGGGACTTTAAGTCTTAAAAATCAGTAGTAAGCAGGGTAAAAGTCTTACTTTTCAGATTCAAAATACATCAATCTACCCATTTAACGTCTAAGACTAGTCTAAGTTAATACAATCATCCACAGCTCAAAGTTCTTCTAAACTTTTAGTTTATCCTAACTATTGATGCCTAAATAAAGTCCTTCACAAAGTGATCATCTGTGTAATGAAATGTTGACGCTTTACCAACACCATCTGTCAATTATCACTGTACAAAGATTGACAGTATTCCTCGTGTTGTAAATCGCAATTATATTAATGCATTTCTAATCACAATCTATGAAAAACACTAAAATATACACTGTAGATGTTAATCGACCTACGGTAGTCCCACCAGTAAAAGGACAATTTACAGCTCAAATAAAAATGGATATTTGTATGGAAAAAATCAACCTGGAACATTCCTTTAAAATGTTAATTGTAGTGACATTATTTTCTGGAACCTATAACCGTAAAGGATTAGTTCACTTCATAATAAAAATTTCCTGATAATTTACTCACCCCATCTTATCCAAGATGTTCATGTCTTTCTTTCTACAGTCGAAAAGAAATTAAGGTTTTTGAGGAAAAATTTGGACTTCAAGGTAGGGCTGAACGATTAATTGCATTTGCGATAATATCGCGATATTATAAAACACGATTTCCTAACCGCAAAGGCTGCGATTACAGTCTGGTCACGTGACACGCGAGAGTAAAGTCTGCAGAAGAAGCAACTTGGCACGTTACATATACCTGGCCTAAAAGGGGAAAAACTGTTTGTGTTTGATCTTTCTAATATTGTGTTGTTCATACTATAGGCTACAATAGAGGTGGGAGAAAAGATTCTTCTCCAATGATTCTGGATCGATTCTGAGCTTAGATTTTAACTGCAGGTGCGTGGTGGCGCTGCGTGTGTTTTAGAAACACCCGTATTCTAATTGCTTCCATTATCTCTCTCTTTCTCACACATACACACACACACAATCACACACGAACCATAAAATAATATTTCATAACGTCCGGAACGGTTGACGGCACGAATCGCAATGACATTCGCAGGCTTCTTTGCACAGGATATGTGCTGTGAGAAACTTAGCTTTGATGTCACGCTTACAGAGTGTGTTCTCGCTCGCCGGTATTTTCCTTTCAAACGCTCAACGAAGGCTTCATTCATGTCGTTAGGAATGCAGTGTGCTTGTATATTAAAAAATAAGTAACTCACTGACAGAAGGTTTTCCATTTCAAATGCTCACGCGACGCTTTGTGAAGAGTCCTCGCGAGCACGCGTCTGTGTGAGTCTCAAAATGCTTTTATGACGCAAAATTAATGTAAACACCGTCAGTAATGTCTTAATGAATTAATCAGACAGGGCAAAAACATCTTATATTTCAAAAGAGATCTGTGCATTAGTGTGAATGCAGGTCTCCCGCTGTCTATGATGATGTCATGATTAATAATCAAACAACAGTAAAGCTGTGAAAGAGAAAAATCACTCACAGTTCAGACACTCTTAAATACTGAAAGCACTCTTTGTTCATTGCTTGTAATATGTTTTTTGTTCCTCTTTATGATTTACTAGCTTATGTTTTGCAGCTATATTAGTTTATATATTTAAAATTATTAACATGCAATTGTTTTAATTAAAATGTTATAATGTCCTAGTTATTTTAAAAAGCTTATAATTACATATATCATAATAAAAAACATTTTAAGTTTTTAATAAATTAATAAGATTAATTAATAAGGAAAAAGTTCAAGAATTGTTTTGGAATCGGATCGTGACTCCCAGAATCGGAATCGGATCGTGAGGTACCAATTAAAGATTTCCACCATTACTATACAATGATGTATTGTTGAATAATACAGAAGATAAAGAGTTTTAAAAATAATCGCATATTAAATCGCAATCGCAATATTGGTTAAAAAAATCGCAATTAGATTTTTTTCCAAAATCGTTCAGCCCTACTTCAAGGGCAACCAATGGGTCCAAATCAATGCAGTTTCAAAGGGCTTTGAAGGGCTTTAGAGGGCTCTGCACGAGGGATCCTCTATGTGGAAAAACCGACCCAGTGTTAAAGCGAACGTGCAAAGACTAAATCAAACACCCTTTTCAAAAATAAAGGTAAAACAACGATGTCGGACAATTTTAAAGTTGGAGGAGAACATGAGATTAGCTTTTCGGCACTGGGTCGTTACTTCCACCTACGTCACGGACGTGACCTTTCCGACGTGATGACGTCATACGTCGTGAAGAGGCACAGCACCCAAGTTGAGCATTTGTGGTTAAAAAGTGGCCGATGGTTTCTCTAGATAAGACCCTATTCCTCGGCTGGGATCGTGCAGAGCCTCTGAAGCCCTTTGAAACTGCATTGATTTGATTTGGACCCAACCTGTAGGTTGCCATTGAAGTCCATTATGTGGAGAAAAGTCCTGGAATGGTTTCCTCAAAAAACGTAATTTCTTTTCGACTGACGAAAGAAAGACACAAACATCTTGGATGAGATGGGGGTGAGTAAATAATCAGGAAATTTTCATTTTGAAGTGAACTAATCCTTTAATGCTAACATCAATTCTTTGCTCAGTAAAAGGATGGGAAGAAATCTCGCAGGTTGACTGGTATGCTAATGCTGCTGGATGCTAGCTGTCTAGTTAAGTAAAAAGAGAGACTCCCATATTCAGACTTTATATTAGAAAATCAGCTTTTTAATCAGATATAATGCATGCTTAGAAGCATGAGCTCTACTAGTCAAGCTTGAATCTACTTATCTTAGTGCTTGACAACTGACTCTATCCTCTAATTTAGTCAGATTAGCCATGTGTGGTGCAAAAATACAATGAATCTGCTTGTCAACAATAAGCTGACAGATATTCAATAAATAAGCTAAATAAATAACATTTAATTGCACAAAACTACCATAGTCCTTACATAAAAAGGATGTGGATTACGCATAATAAAGGGAACATTGCTCACAGTGGGCGATCTGAAGTTTGACAGTAATTGTTTTGGAATTTATTGTTGAAGGTGGTGAATTCACAGAAGCGGTGCTTTGATGGGCTTTAAAAGGGATGAGTTTGGAGACAAAACTACTTGGAGAGGGTTTTAAAGTGCTGGCTGCATACAGGTTACTGTTAGACATTTAGCATGCGAAATCACAGCAAAATGACAGCATGCTAAAAGCCTCTGAGAAGTTGCATCCTCTTTCAAGTGCCACCGCTAATGCTAAAGACAGAAACTGGTAACAATGAAAAACTATTTTTACAGCATTTATTCATCAGCAGCATATATTTGTTCATGTTAATTTATAAATATATTAATTCTTGTTCATTCATAATACATTAACTTGTTTTTAGGGCCCGAGCACTATTATAATGAACTTATAATTAAAAAAATATATTAGGCGACAACAATGTTAATGTTAACTAAAACGTAAAACTAGTCAACTTAATTTCATCTATTGAAATAAAGCTAAAATCTAATACATTTTATTTATAAATATTAGATGAAAATTCTGCCTCAACTGACTGAAATAATAATAATTTAAAGCTGAAGAACTAAATGACTAAAAATAAACTAAATTCTCGACAAAACAGAGCAAAATGAATAAAAAACCTAATTAAAATATACAAATAAAAGCTACATAAGGGGGATGGGATCGGGAAAGGTCCAAGAGCATCTAGCGCGATTACATAGAAAAAACTAAGAAAAACGCATTCTGTGTGAACGGCCCTACACTGGTTGTTGCTGCATCCCATTAGTTTCACATCTCATTTGCATAAAGTAGGCAAAGAACTGAGCTCTTGCTGCTCGTGTGACCAGAAATTGAATGAAGGACTTCAGGTCATTTCAGATCACTTGAAAATGTGAACGTCTATTAAACCTTCACCAACAGTGTCATTATCAACTTCATCAAGACATATTGATGGTTTGCTTTACATTTAAACTCACATGAACCACGAATGCTCGTTTTAAAGCATCCTTCTGAAAGTTTCCGGGATATCCCTTTAGCTTCTTTCTATTTGTTGTTTTTAATTGCATGACTTCTGAAGAGGGTGGAGAGTATACCCTTGCAGTAGGTTGTAGAGACGCCATGTAGGGTTGTGCAGTAGACACCATAGAAGCATGAAGGTCATCTTGACACAGTCTCTCTTTTCTCCTCTGCCTGGCCCTCAGGGCACGAGTGAGGAACAGCAGGGACGAGTCTTACACAATGTGTGTACGCTGTATGTGAGTGCATGTTCTTGACTATGCCTGCAAGTGCGTTTGTGGGGGAAGCGGGGTTATAATACTGTAGCCAAGTACTAAAGGGGTATTTATGGCAGAGGTTTCTGAAGGAATGGGATCTGGGGCATGAGGGATGGGGGTGGGGTGGTCCAACGATGGAGTTTATTATTAGGAATAGTTGAATTGACATGGGGAAAGGGGGGTTTCTGTTTGCTTGCTCTTTAGGACAGGTCTTGGGGGGGTTTGGTTGCCGGTGGCAAAGTGGCCCCTGCTGTCAATCGTCTCTCCCTGGCACAGATGTGGTCTGTCTGCTTTGCCTGTCTCCCTCTCTTTCTGTCTTTCTCTGCTCACTTTCCTCCCATTTCACAGTCTTAATCTGGGAACATATTGCAAACCTCCTACTCCTGTTATCACCATTGACCTTACTTAGTCATTCATTTTAAAGGGATAGTTCACCCAGATATCAATATTGTCATCATTTACTCACCCTCATGTCCTTCTAAACCTGTAAGACTTTCTTCCTTCGGTGGAACACAAAAAAAAGAAGAAGAAAATTTAGGGCCAGATTTATTAAAAAGGGCAAATTAGCGTGAGAGCGCAATTCCAAAATAGCGCCGATGGGAGTGGAAAGCTCTGCGTGTGATCTACTTATGACGCGCAAATTAAAGGACACAGATGCAGCCGGATCATTTCCATAATGACCAACGCAATCTACCAGGAGCAGTGCGAATTAGCATCTGGTTTAAGACATGTAACACCAGTAAAATACCACCTTGCGTGATTCATTTGAATACTCTCCTCCCATAAATGTTGCGTCTGAAAGGGAAACTCCTACAAATGCATATGCAATAAGGTCAACCACAAAAGTAACCCTGTCCCCGCCTTTTCAGCACTAATTCTTCACTGCGTGTCTTTAGTAAATCCTAACAGTAGATTTTTAACACCAAAAGAGGGTTTGCGCTGACCCAAACTGTTAGTAAATCTGGCCGTTAAACTCTCAAGCTTCAAAAGACTTTGCAAGTTGTCCTTATTTAAGTCGTTATGTACTAATAATCTTCCTTTCCACTGAATATAAACATTTTATCCATCTTTTCAATTTAGTTTAGTTGTCATTAGTTTTCATCTCTAAATCCTATATATTTTTTCTAGTTTCTGTTTCTGTATATTTATTGCTTGTGGACATTTTTGTGTTATTTTAGTTTTGGAGTCACAATACAAATGTATTTTAGTTTAGTTTTCAACAATAGTGCTCAGTTTATTTATATATTTATTTATTTGTATTTATTTATTTATCATTCATTTTAGATTATTTTTGTTTTATTTGTTATTTTAGTTAGCTTTGGAGTCATGAAAATGTTAATTTTGTTGTAATAATTATAATATTGGTTTGATGTTAATGCCACCAAATGGTATTGTTCTCAAGTTTCTCTTATCCTAACGCGATGAGAATTTTAAACACAGACGAGCAAATTAAATTTAAGAAGAAAAAGAAGAACGGGAGAAAGAAAGTCTACATAATTTGGAACAACGTGCGAGCGAATATAATTTTTATTTTGTGATGAACTGTCCATTTAACTGTTCGACTCTCATTCTATATGCATTCTGTGTTTTATACTGTCTCTTTTATTCTGTTTTTGGAAAACTGCATGTCAGACTTTAGAGGGTGACTGATATAGCCAATACGTTATTTATTCTACTTGCCGTTTCAGGTATAATATCATGACATTTTTGGACCTTTTTAAAAGTGTGTGTATTGTATAATATATCATTTGATAAGCCCCCAAAAGTCTTCATCACTGCCTTGAGTCAGCTTGACATTTCCTCCCACAATTTTAGACAGACTGTGTCTTCTTGCCCCTTCTTACAGAGCTCCTCCTCTCCATCCCTCCGACAGTCACAGGAAGGCGATATGCCAAGCTTGAGCCTAGGGGTTTACATTTTTATATTTCCATGAATGTATCTCAACTAAAGGTGTATTTTTGTACCTCTAAAACAGAGGAAAGCTGGAATTGTGAAAAGACTGCTGGGAACGGATGCAATACTGTATGTTTGGCTACTGGAGGAATTGTGGGAATCATATTCCAATGCAACAACAATGCAGCTCGATGGCTTTGTAAAACTCTCCTCTCTCCAATACTACTGGGAATGTAATCACGCTATTGAAATTCTTTTTGTTTTGATATTATTAGAGAAAAACCTGTAATGCAAATAAATGACTACAGCTATTGGATTATCGCAGATGTATTGTGCATGTTTCCTACTCTTGTTCTGCTAACGTCAAGTTCAAATCAGTGGCTCGTTTTTCAAATGTAAAGTTGAACATATGCCAATAAGCTAACATAATATTAAATAGTCAGGAATAATGCTTAAATAAAAGTCATACTTATAAATTATAATAAACACTAATATACGTAGTACTAAAATTTAAATATATAGAAGCTGATCCATCCTTCTC
Organism: Gobio gobio; assembly: GCF_949357685.1. Classification (NCBI taxonomy): domain Eukaryota; kingdom Metazoa; phylum Chordata; class Actinopteri; order Cypriniformes; family Gobionidae; genus Gobio; species Gobio gobio. The sequence goes on from NC_137104.1 coordinate 36,181,638, forward strand.
ACATAGATACATTATTATAAAATAATTAGGGCTGGGCAACCGATTAATCGTGATTAATCGCATCCAAAATAAAAGTGTGTGTGTACATATCATATGTGTGTGTTCTGTGTATAATCATTATGTAAATATAAATACACGCATGCATGTATATATTTGAAAAATATTTGTATTTATATATAAGATAAATTATATATATATATAGTACACACATATATTATGTAAACACAAACTTAATCACAATTAATTGATTGCCCAGCACTAAAAATAGTTTTTTTTAAAGCTTTATTGGTCAAATCAGTCATCATCAGCCATGTTAGTGCCTGATTATGGAAGTTGAAATTGCTTGACTAATTGAACCCGTGCAAAATCCATGTGCAAATCTTTCGCCATCATCAATTTCAGTGGATTCCATACTGTAATGACTGGATTTTGCCCGCGAAAATTCGCCAAACAACAGTTAAAGTGGGGGCAGGGACATTCTCATAAAGTGCATCTGATTGGGAAAACATTTGTGCAGTGCAGGATAAGTCATCAAATAATGAAATTATTAGTACATTAACACATAAATGCTTTGAAACTTACACTTTTTCCCAGTCTCCTATAGGCCTACTGTATGTGCTTTTCTGAGTATACCGAACGGTCATGGTTAGAGCATGTTTGCGCTTGTCACATGATCTTGCCATGATTTCTGACTGCCGACGTGTGACAGATGTCTTGAATGCAAGTGTCGGGAACGCAGCCTCGCACGCATGCCAGACGCCACCAGTGTGTGCCTTTTTGTCATCACCACTGCGGTTCATTTGAGGAGAATACCACGTGTTGACAGGTCTCCATGGTTACTGGAACAACTGTAAACTGAAACAAATGGAAAAGAGATGAGGTAAGGTAGGTCAGAGAGATGGAAAGAGATGGAGAGGGAGTGAGAAAATAACGGGGGGGGGGGGGGGGCAGTTTGGTAATATGATGCAAGAGACGAGAAAGAGGAGACTGATAAAAGTAAACGACAGGTGATTGTTGCAGGAATGTTGGCAATTCTGAACATTAGCGCTCATTTTTTTTGTCATTATGAACACCACACAAGGTTTAAAGCATTTTTGTTATTCAGCCAGTGTTCGTGGGTCTGGTGGACCCGCTGCATTTTTGGGTTTTTAATTCAACACAATCAAAAATGTTATGTTAAAATACTGAACAGATGTTTACTTCATCCCACTTACAAGCAATAAACAGCATATATGGTTAATATTTTCTCTTTACCTTTGTTAGATCACATTTAATAATTGCAACCTCATGTGGGAACAGCAGGGGTAGAAACAAAACTCACTCTTGCACTCTCTCACACTTACACACAATCTCTCTCTCACACGAACACACACACACACACACACTCATGTTTGTTTTTGTGAAATGTGAGGACATTCCATAGGCGTAATGGTTTTTATACCGTACAAACCGTATTTTCTATCCCCTTACACTGCCCCTGCCCCTAAACCTACCCATCACAGGAGACTGTGCAGTTTACTTTCTGTGAAAAAAACCTTGTTCTGTGTGATTTATAAGCATTTTGAAAAGTGAGGACATGGGGAACGTCCTCATATTTCACCCTCTTTTTGTAATACCTATGTCATACCCATGTCATTATACACATTTGTGTCCTGATATTTCACAAAAACATGCCCACACAAAACACACACACACCACACACACACTCACTCACTCACTTGGATATGTGGTGTATGGTTACTCTCCATAGGCATAATGGTTTTTCTAATGTACAAACTGTATAATCTATCCCCCTACACTAACCCTACCCCTAAACCTACCAATCACAGAAAACTTTTGGCATTTTTTGAATTTCAAAAAACACCATTTAGTATGAGGACACAGATGTCGTCATGAACCATGTTTACGTTGTAATACCCATGTCATTATACTCATTTGTGTCCTCATAAACCATATACCTGAACATACACACACAAACAGCAGGCCCTGACAGGAGGAGGACAGAGTAAAGGTACACAGGACCTACAATTTACACACTTTTATTAGCCCCGGGTCCAGTGGACCCGAACATCCTGTATGTAATATAAATGTGTAGGGGGGGTGTACAGTGTGTGGTCATTGAAAATGTGTTGTGATATTCCTCACAGAAAATGAGCCAAGGCCAATGAATGTCAGTTTGAAAAAATAATTAATCGTATAATTTTTCTTTTGATAAAAAATGAAAACGGGTCCAACAGACCTGAACACCATACAAGGGTTAAGCAAGGACACATTAATCAAAAGTGGCAGTAAAGACATTTATAATGTTACAAAAGATTTCTATTTCAAAGCAACTGATTTCAACATTGATAAGAAATGTTTCTTGAGCTGCAAATCAGCATATTAGAATGATTTCTGAAGGATCATGTGACTGAAAACTATAGTAATGATGATAAAAATTCAGCTTTACCATCACTGGAATGAATTACATTTTATGATATTGTAAAATACTGTATTTTTTGTTTACTGTATTTTTTCATCCAATACATGCAGCCTTGGGGGTCATAATGGGCTTCTTTCAAAAACATTTTAAAATCTTATGGACACCAATCTTTTGAACGGACATGAAATCAAAATGACCTTATTACCAGGCCCGTATTAAGAACACATAGGGCCCTGGGGCCAGGGCCGTAAATCGCGGGGGGGACGGGGGGGACAGGACCCCCCCAATCTGAGGGCTGTCCCCCCCCTAAAAACCATGCTGAATATTGTAAATAATATAACAATATATACTTAAAATAAATGTGTACGTAGTAAAACAATACAAACGCAAACGGGACAAAAAAATGCGTTTTAAGTTTAGAAACATTTTGAGTCCCCCCTTGCCCCAGAGTGGTTTGATCCACCGCGCACCTCAACTAACGTTACCCATTGAACGTAAAAACTACCACACAAGTTTGGGGAGAGAACAAAGCTATTCAGATAGCAGTTGTGAAACACCAGTAAGTAGCTGTACAAGGCTATTTTATTCACTTTAAACATCAGATGAAGTGATTCTTTTCTCTTTAATACAGATCAGGCAAAACACTGTTAACATCACTTGCCCACCGCGGCACCGCCCCGGGCCACCGTCGTTTTCGTTTTTATAGTAATAAAATAATTTGGTTCAGTTAGAGAACAGACACAACTATTAAAAACTGAACGTGTCTGCTCAATACAGCACGAGCCGAACGAGCAAACAGCTGACAGACAAGATGATCAAAGATTTGGTTTCAAAGCGAAATGTAAAGCGCTATTTAAGGGATTGTGTCATTGTACTGTTTTGTTGTTGTGTTTTTCATTATGAATAATAGGCTAATGAACCCAAAATTCAAGCAACCCGCCCCCAAATTAAAATAATTGGCGCTAATTATATAAAAATTATAAAATACTATGTGGAGGACGCAAGATAATCTTTTTTTTTTTTTTTTTTTTTGGTACACATATCCTTAAAAGTACGATTTTGGCTGGATTATTTGTGTCCCCTTCAAAAATTGCTCTTGAGAAATTTCATGTTTATTGTCCCCCCCAACTGTTAGATGAAATTTACGCCCCTGCCTGGGGCTATAACAAACCAAAGGGCCCCCATAGTAGCTGGTCTTGGTGCCAGTGCCACAACATTTTCTACCACAGAAATAATGTGTTTTGTTTTTTTTAATCATCAAAGCACAGAGATACAATGAGTATATACTGTCTTACTATTACATTTTAATATTATGTAGGCCTATATATAAATATTCCTGGCTTCAACACATTACCAGCATAAATTATATTACCAGATATGAGATCAAAGCAAACAGGTTTTCAGAAACAGCAACAACTTTTGAACATACAACTGCCTTAAGGAGTTTTAAAACCGGTTTTAGGAGGTCCCAAACTTGAGCTATTTTGGGGGGTTCGGGAGCATGGTCCCCCCCAAAAAATTGAGATTTCTCTGATCTAAGAAATGTGCATGTTAAGATGTTTGAAGGCTAAAAAAATGAATAATAAATAGCTTTCAAAACCATGTTAGTGGGCAGTAGATTATCTGCCATACCTGCTCTCTCCTCATTTCTATCACTCTCCTCATTTCAATCACTCTTTCACTCTTTCTTTTTCTCTCAGTCTCCTTCTCTTGCCCTGTCTCTTCCCCTCCTGAGTTCTGGCTGATAGTCTTTTCATTGTTTAACATTTCTATCCTAAAACAGCTGTCAAATATGAAATGTTTAGTTTATGTTAGCTAAGTTACTTACATCTCGCACAGTTTATGACGAGTTCAGACTGCACGATTTTCAAACTCATCGGATCGCTGCTCTTTTCACACTGCATGACTATCTGGGGTAGTATTCAGTTGCTGCTGTGTTCACACTGACAGGAGGTTTCACACTGCAAGAGGAAGAATCGCCAACAACTCAGTCCGGTGCGCAAACTACATTTCACAAGCAAACACACGCGAGAACTTCCTGTTTTCCCAGGACATGTCCTGTTTTCAAGTCCTGTCCTGGCCCTAATATAACAATTTTCTATCCATACAGAGGGGGCACACTTTAAATGTATTGAAATTAATAAGGAATCTTTGAGTAAACTGTTATCAAATTATGGTCACCCTAGTGAACATAAAGCCCGCCTAATTTGATTGGTCATCGCAAATATTTTGACATTGACGAGTGGTGACAGACCGCAGACAGGGCAGCTCAGATAAGAAGATATCCTTGCAGCACTAAAGTAGTGTTAATACTCTATTAATAAATTATTTCACAACATTTATTATGTACACCTTGGAAAAATACAGAGGTCCGGACCGCGTGAGCTCATAGCTGGCAACGGCCATGATTACAGTCGTGCAGGCAGCCTAAAGTTTACCTCAACACTTCAGTTTACATGGTCGGAGCTATTCAGTCTTGTTCAGCTAGTTTTGCCCAAGCCTGCAGCACTCCTCTCAGAAACTGAAGCCTCTGCACCTCGATCGCCCCCAGGTGGTTGGTCCCAGTATAGCTCATACGCCCACCCCAAAGTTGGTTTCTGTCATTGTAGGCAGTTTTTATCTCGATGATTTCATTTCAAGTGTTCGTTTTTTTAAATAAGTTTAGTTATTTGATGCTATAAAAACTGGGGGTGTGACATCATGATTCACAATTGAGATTGACAGCTTCTCTGAGTGAAGTTGTCACTAAGGCACTAACGGACATATTTTTGGGAGGAGAGTGGAGCTTTAGCTTTAATTTCTACATTTCCATAACTGTTTATTTCACACGGCATAATGAATTGTTCTGCATCTGCTAGAGTGTGGATGGGCTTTTGATATCGCACCTCTACTTCCTGCTCACTACTACGCAGACTCTGTCCCAAATCTCCGCAAGATATCAGCGCCATATTCGGACCTCCAGAGGCTTCAATAACTTGTATTAAGCTGCGCTTGTATTCAAATGGATAAAGCGACTGCCTGGTGCTTGTTATCACTTCAATAAAGCAGCAAAAGTGCCAAACGAATTCGTCAGCGATGTGCGTGAGACAGTTCAGCTGCTCTCGCGCTGCGACTGATGGATGCGCCATATCGGGTAGCGGCGTTTCATCACCTGGCTTTTGGTGTTTGTTCCCATGCACTCACAGCACTCCAGTAAATAACTTATATTGCTTATATTACATATTGCTTAATATGTGGGGGCGTGGTGGGGTTTGGCGAGCGGTCCACCAGGAAAAGTTCAGGTGCTCCTGATCGGCTGTCAATCATTTCCTTGGCCAATCACGGGCCCATACCTAGCCCTTATGTTAATTCGGCCCTGCTTATTACTTGCATATACATGTTTCTGGTCTTATTGTGCAAAATTAAAAAAAAAGTTTTTATTGCAAACTTCATGCCAGTCAACTTCTGATAAGTAAAATTAAGGCCTGTCCTACTTTTTGTCTCATTTTGCTCAAAAATCATTTATTGAAGTCAAAAAGGGTTGTGAACAGCGTTTCATGTTCACCTTAACAATGTCCTGAGGTGGATAGGAAAGAGAATGTGAGGTGTTTCATTCTTTGTATCGGAACATTCACTTCTGCGATTCATCCATATTTAATTACACTGTAAAAACACAGCTTCTGTTTTTGCCTGCAGGTACGACGCTTTACACGTTGAACAGTCATTATCCTACTCACAGTCTGTACCTGAGTCACAGACACGCACACACACAAAAGTGGACAGGAAGAGTATTAGAGATGGGGGGATGGGGTGACAGTGCAGGGATGGAGACGGCAGTGAAAATAAACGAAAAAGCTGAGCCAGAAATAGCTCGATAAGAGAACAAAGGTACTTGATGCAGAGAGAGTAGGTGGAACTTTTTATTACCTTCATAGTGTTTCTCCGCAAGCAACTGATTGTGTGGGTTCTGACACGAACAATAACGCTATTCACTGTTTTCTGATAGCCCTGACCCAAATACAGTGGCTATTCATCACTTCGCCCATCCGTTAATGTGTACAATACAGCTCTTCCATTCAAATGAGCACACGCTCTTACAGAAAAGAACCAGGGTAGTTCGAAAGCAGCAGTCTCGGTGTGCATTTAGAAATGTGTTCGATCATTAAAGCCTTTGGAACAAGGTCAAAACTCTTAACATCGTGAAACATGACATGTTAGAATGACAAATCTGTCAAAGCTGGGTCATGTCAATATTTTTTTGGCAAAAATTTTGAATAAGAACTATAATTTTGCTTCAGTCAAGTAGTGCATGCAAAAATTAAAATTGTATTTACTGACTGATCTGTCTCTAGCATATATATGGCACCCTTGAAGGGACATGGTGATGTTAAAAAAAATAGCCAGCCCTGCCCGTCGAGGCATGGACTCCACTAGACCCCTGAAGGTGTGCTGTGGGGCATTCATGGATCGGACTTGTTTGTTCAGCATGTCCACAGATGCTTGATTGGATTGAGATCTGGGGAATTTGGAGGCCAAGTCAACACCTCAAACTCGTTGTTGTGCTCCTCAAACCATTCCTGATCCATTTTTTCTTTGTGGCAGGGCGCATTATCCTGCTGAAAGAGGCCACAGCCTCCAGGCAATACCATTTCCATGAAAGGGTGTACATGGTCTGCAACAATGCTTATGTAGGTGGTACGTGTCAAAGTAACATCCACATGGATGGCAGAACCTAAGGTTTTCCAAGCATCACGCTGCCTCCGCCGGCTTGCCTTCTTCCCGTAGTGAATGCTGATGCCACATGTTCATCCATGTGATGTAAAAGAAAACATGATTTATCAGACCAGGCCACCTTCTTCCATTGCTCTGTGGTCCAGTTCTGATGCTCACATATGCCCACTGTTGCCGCTATCGGAAGTGGACAGGGATCAGCACATTCACCCTGACTGGTCTGCGGCTATGCTGCCCCATACGCAACAAACTGCAATGCACTATGTATTCTGACACCTTTCTATCAGAACCAGCATTAACTTCTTGAGCAATTTGAGCTACAGTAGCTCATCTGTTTAATCAGACCAGCCTTCGCTCCCCATGTGCATCGGGCTTGAGTGGAACCCTCCGCCCTCAGTGCCATTCTTCCCGGAAGTGCATGAGGAGGTGTCGAAATCATGGATGTTTCTGTTAACTTACCGCAAACGCTCGGCAGCCCCCTCCGCCTTCACTGCCCTTGATGGGGCTGTGGTGAAAGGGTACACTGGGGTTCCCCCCGTTGAACGCTCTGTTGCGATGCAACTGTGTCCTCAGAGTGCTGTGACGTGGTGAGGTGACCCAAAGCACCCGTCCAAAGCCTGTAAGTTTACATCTACTTTGGTGGCGAAGACTTATAGAGCTGCAGGCCAGGCCACGGCCACGCTGCATGTGATGGCGATCCTTCAGGTCCATCAGGCGAAGGTCCTCAGAAACGTACACGAGGGCAATGCTGACCCTGCTTTAATGCATGAGCTGCATGCGGCGACCGACCTCGCCTTACGGGCGACGAAGGTTACTGCATGCTCTCTTGTTCAGGTGATGTCAACTTGTGTGGTCCAGGAACGTCATCTTTGACGTCAGCAGCCTTCACCCGGGCCAAGGCACGGAGGAGGTCACAGGAAGGCAGCCCAGCCCCCGAGCCTGCTAAACGTCAGGCCAAGCGGCGGTCCTGAGACGGGCAGCTTTGAGGTGAACTCAGGTCTTCTTCAGGGGAGGGTGACAGGACCTCTCCTTCCCCCGGTGGAAAAGGAATATGACCCAGCCACACCTTGGGACGCCCCAGTGCCTCCTCTGTCTGGGCCGGTCATTCCACTTCGCAGCCCCATCGTGGGTACACCAGTGGTTCGCATGACCCCGCTGGTTCAGTTTCTGGGAGCCTGGCTAGAGCTTCCGAATATGTCCCGCTGGCTTGCTCGCGCGATCAGGCTCGGCTATGCAATTCAGTTTGCACGGTTTCCTCCTTCAGGGAATCCGTTATCCCATGGTGGGTGGCAATGTCCCTGTCATGCATGCAGAGATCGTAACCCTACTGGCAAAGGGCGCGATCAAAAGATCAGCAGGTATTGCTTAGCATATTTTCCATGTGGAATATGCTTCCCAGTGTACCTTGGTATTGGCGTTGAGCCTAGCCCCTTGTCCATGCTAAATCTCACGGCAAGGAGCTCAGGTCAGCGCAGGATGCTGGAAGACAGCCGTTGTGGCGAGATTAGATTGGGACCCCCATACCGTCAGTCACTGACGTAACTCGTAGTGGACTGACTGAAAGGGAACGTCTCGGTTACATATGTAACTCTGATCATCCTTGAGATGTTTCTACAACTTGATTGGAGTCCACCTGTGGTAAATTCAGTTGATTGGACATGATTTGCAAAGGCACACAGCTGTCTATATAAGGTCCCACAGTTAACAGTGCATGTCAGAGCACAAACCAAGCCATAAAGTCCAAGGAATTGTCTGTAGACCTCCGAGACAGGATTGTATCGAGGCACAGTTCTGGGGAAGGGTACAGAAATATTTCTGCAGCATTGAAGGTCCCAATGGGCACAGTGGCCTCCATCATCTGTAAATGGAAGACGTTTGGAACCACCAGGACTCTACCTAGCGCATTAACAGGTAGTTGCTGAATTCCAGGTGTTTCATATATGAGATGAGGACATGACTGCAGCCGGTGATGAGGCGAAAAACAGCATGTCTAGTGCAAGAAGGCTTTGACTATTTCATTTACATTATTTTATTTATCCATTACATTGAAGAATTTTGAAGGATATTGGTTTACTAATGCCCCTTTTGAGCTCAACTGAGACTTGAGTGTCTGTAGATGTTTAAGAGGCTGTTGTGTTGAACTTGATTTACTGCAATAGAGACAGAGCGACACGCGTCATAATCTGAAGACCACTCCCACCGGGGGGGGGGAAACAATCAAACCGTCTCCATTGACTTTGTATTGTGTGAAGCGGCCTTTTTGTCATTTCGGATTTATAACAAAAAACTGAACAATGTATAAAAGCTGATATGTGACAAGGTGTACAGCAAACAAGCTAAACAAAACCCAGAAGCAAAAACCCAGACGTTTTTATAAGCTGTTGACCCAAAAAACGAGCGTTTAAGTACAAAAAAGTGGATTCATGCCATTGAGACAGAGTGCGCGGGTCATATTACACTGAGAACTACGACGACTAGAGGGGAACGTAATCAGCGACAGTAAATATAATATATAAAACGGACATTTGGATATTTGACTTAACAGTGACAAAATGTTTACTGCACACATAGACATATTGAGGCATAGTGAGTGTCAGGATCCCAAAATTGACCCATTCTTCCTGCTGAAGCTTCACTTCGTATTGCCTGTATCCACTTTTATCTTCTTAAACGCTCGTTTTTTTTGGGTCGACAGCTTATAAAAACGTATTTCTGTGTTTTCCGAAATGACAATGAGGCAGCCTCCCGCAATGCAAAGTCAATCGATAGCGTTGGATTGTTTTTCCCCCTGGTGTGGGCGTGGCCTAAATACGCTCTGTCTCTACACCCCTTCGTTCGAAGGGTGGTCCTGAAAAATCTTCGCTCTCCCATGCCTGCCTCACTTGTGTTGAAAACTGAAGCCAAAGCGTCTCGACCGCCCCCAGATGGTTGGTCCCAGTATCGTTCATACATGAACCAATGCAACTGACACTGTAAGTCACATGACAGTGACAACAACAACATTTGTTGTTTCTTCCGTGAAACAATTAGTCCTTGTGGACAGATTAATACGTGCAAAAAAATGTAAAGCGCATATGCGAGATTAGTGTATATAGTATGCCCGTGAGTGTACATAGTATGTTAGAAAAATAGGGCTGTGTTCATACCATGCTGATGATTAAATTTACATCACACCTATATAGTAGTCTATTATTAAAAAAAAAAGTTTATTATACTTGCATCTGCTATGCACCCTCTATGCATTTTGCAGTTATCCTCTGTCCAACGAATTAACAGTGATTATGTATGGAAGTAAAATAATGACAAATGTTTTTGAAACAAAAAAGCTTGTTGAATTGCACTACTTGAAAAAAATATGCATTGCATTTTACTGGGCTGAAATTCAACATGGTTGTATATTTAAGATGTGAATATTTAAATTCAAAAAATTTCACACACATTTTCATTATTAAAAATTAAATAATCCATCTCAGATTTCACTTCCAAAATATTCATTCTGTTTAAAAATTCAACCTATAATATTCGACAGGCAATTTTCGGTCCATTTTATTTCACTTTACAAATTCGCTGTGAGGGGAAAAAGTGGGAGGGGAAGCTATTTTAATTAAAGATTACAAGCGCACATTTTTCAAAAGAAAAAGATGTGCACTAATGAATAATTTCATTAAAAAATAAAAATTGTCCATTTTGATTTAATTGTGATCCACTTGGGTACATGTACATTATACGCCTGCGTTTTTGTATGAACAGCATGAAGTATGCAAATTCAGTTTTTATTTTATTTTTTATTTTTTTCTTGTGGACCTAATAGAGGCTGGGTGCCACAGAACCAATTTCTCATTTTTCTCAGGACATTTATTTATATATCTGTCAGGTAGACGGACAATTTTATGCATGGTATTACTGAAATGCTTACTGCAGCTTGTAATATGTGCTGTCCCATTTTTTTTTTTTAAACGACTGCTTTTATGCATGCGCAAATGTAGCCTACAAACTTTCACGTGTGCGTGTTCACGTGTAACATTAACGTTGCAGGTGGTGATGAATGACTGTGAAAATGCGTTTCTCTGGAGAGCTTCTCCCATTCTCGTCAAGAGAGAGGAGCAGGAAAAGATCAATGGCCTTCAGCAGCTGAAGTGATTCTCCCGTGGCTCGCCGGCTGCTTAAACCGCACGTGTTTCCACGGAGCTGTCAGATGGAGCGCGAGGTCTCATTGTTCAGAGATGACACCATGTGAATCCATCAGTGGTCGACCTGATCCAATCCTATAAGGAGAGATGAATTGCAATGGTTCATATAGTCAATAGAGTCACATGCATGTTTATTCATGTATTTACATAAACATACACGCATAAATATACCTATAGGCCTAACCTTTTGACAGTGTACTTTTATTACACTACACACACACACATGCGGTTTCGCTATCTTTGTGGGGACTCTAGGCAGAATGTTTTTTATACTGCACAAACTATATTATATCCCCTAACACTAAACTTACCCCTAAATCACACAAAACTTTCTGCATTTTTACATTTAAAAAACAAAACAAAACATTATTTAGTTGGACTGCTGACTGGTCCCTTAGGTGATTTCAGGATTTACTATCCTTGTGGGGACATTTGGATTTACAATGTAATTTAAACCCGTACACACACACACACAATATCTATATATACTGTATATATATATATATATATATATATATATATATATATATATATATATATATATATATATATATATATATATATATATATATATATATATATATATATATAGGCCTATGTATACAAAATGTAGTGCGGGCTTGATTTTGTCAATCGGGAATTGACTGGATGGCTGGATTGTTGTGGTCTGAGTGACAGGTTGTCCCGCACTAATTTCGGTAAACACGTCATTCAGAGAAGGAAATAAACACTGCAATATTCCATAAACATAATAATAATAGTCAGTTTAGATTTCATGGCTTTAAACAATAATATAACTCTTGAATTAATATTTTAAGAACTATAAAAAGTATTTTGATAGCATTTGTAAGGTAATCTCTCATAGGCTAATGAACAGTAGGCTAACTTGTTTCTTTTGATAACAGTCATCATGTTGTGATGTTCAGTCTCCTTCTACAACACACTGAGACGTTTTGATAAACTCAGCTCGTATGGACTCTGGCAGTGCAGAAATTGCTTCGTGAGCGTCTCGTGCGATTGTTAAAACGGCGCGCTCTGTGCTTTGGTCGTCAATCACCTCAGCACCCTTCCTTTGGGCTCAAGGGCTTCAGCGGGAGAGCTAAATTGGCTCTAGCATCATCACCGCAGCTCTCGCCGTCTTCAATGAAGGGTTTTTTTGGGGGGGTGAGATTTTTTTTTTTGCACGTGGTATAGAAAGCAAGGCTGTCTTCTGTCATCCTTTTCCTTTTCAAGTTTCTGGGGGCAGAAGGGAGCCACTCGCTGTGTGAATGATATGAAAAGCCTTTTAAAAGCACATTAAAATGGGGAAGTTGTGTACAAAGAGGCGTTCTCTCCTGGTTGGGGGAGATATCGGGAATCACAAATGTCTCTGGGAGGTGTAGAGAAAGGTTAAACGAAGAAGAGACTGACAGAAAATGGCCTGTGTCAGTAGACAGAAGTATTGCATAACAAGCACATCAACAAAACACCTGTATAGGCCTACGTCTTGAGTTGCTGAGGCATGAAGATTTACAAGTACTGCATGAACTCTGGATGTATGAAAAATTATTTGTGACTAGTGTAGTTGGTCTCAAATAGCTTAATGGACCTCAGGGAGAGCTATTTGTTGGCCGCTTTTCATTTTTTATTTCCTCGGTTTATTTGACGGTTAAACCGTCAAATCAATCCAAGGTCAAAAGGTCTGTTTGAAGCTTTGAAATGCAGTTCAGTGGTATTAAAAAAAGATATAGCCTATATACTTTTTTTGTAAACCCATAACTTTTTTACGAAAAACAAGGGATGAGTCAAAACATGTTTTTGTGGTAATAAACATTGTATGGAAGCTTGTTAATGCCACAGAATAATAATTAAAATTGCAACTTTTTGTCTCTGTCATTTACTGCTTGGAGACGCAAAGGCAGAGGATCCAAATGCAGTTTTATTTCAGGGTAATGCAGAATCGTAATCTAAAATACAGGCAAGGGTCAGAACCTCGGGGAAAACAATCCAAACAATAACAGAGTCCAAGACACTGGCAAATCCAGGGAGACAAGCAGAAGATCAAAACCATGAGACGGGAAACCAGAAATTATGCCCAGAAATGCAGTGACACAAAATACAAGACTTTGCAATGAGTGACTGAATGAACAGGGCTTATATAGACAGAGTAAACAAGGGTAATGACACACAGGTGGAAGTGATCAAACAATAATGAGTCCAGGCAATGGGTTATGGGAAGTGTAGCTCATGATGGGAAAGCCAAGGAGACGGGAGTGGACCAACTGGTGGATGTATGTATGTAACAGAATTTACATATAAACGTGCAATTATGTTGCAATTGTAAGTTTATATCATGCAATTAACACACAAGAACATTTTTAAAATCTTGAAATTGAAAAGTTCTAAATGTTAAGGGTTCTTCATGGAACAATGCCAATAAGAAATCTTTATTTTTAAGTGTGTACTGAACCCAGAATTTTCCATTTTATCATTCAGATATTTAACAGATATTCACCCACATTATTTGGAATTCTCTTGTTGTAAAAGTGCTCAGTGAGTGTGTGTGTGTGTGTGTGTGTGTGTGTGTGTGTGTGTGTGTGTGTGTGTGTGTGTGTGTGTGTGTGTGTGTGTGTGTGTGTGTGTGTGTGTGTGTGTGTGTGTGTTTGTGTGTGGCTCAGGTAAACCCCAAGTTATGGGGACAAAGTGTTGCCACAAAGGTGGCAATATCCAAAATCCTTGACCTTGTGGGGACATTTTTTAGTGCCCAATGAAGAAAACAGCTTGTAAAATGTAAAAATGCAGAACATTTAGTCAAAGAACCGGTGAAGAACCTCTGAAGAACTGCTGAAGAACCACTGAAGCACCAAAATTGGTGCTATATAGCACTAAAAAAGGTTCCCCTATGATTACGAGCCAAGAACCATTTTTGGTGCCATATAGAACCTTTTTTTTTTCAGAGTGTATAGGTCTACCAAATGGGTAGGGTTAGGGTAGAATATATGGTTTGTACAGTATAAAAACCATAACGCCTATGGAGAGTCCCTGTAAACCAAATATTCAAGAATGTGTGTGTGTGTACATATAATAGAAAAGCAGCAGTAAAGAATTAACAAGAGCCGTCAGAGCTGTTTAGAGAGCAGTACACGGATGTGGTGTCTTCTGATGAAGGAGATGCTATGAAAAGAAATCTGCTATGGTCTGCTGACCATTATTCTAGGCCAGCTGAAAACATTGTCACAGTGGCTCCAGTCACTTTCAAAACTGGTATGTGGCTAAATGAGTTGCTTTGTTTTTGCAATGTCTTACTGAATCTGCCGCAGAGGAACAGAAGTAAAACTGCTCTTCAGCAGAGTTTCTGAGTCTGAATCGCTTTATGCGTAAATGAAAGTGAAAAAAGAGGAAGAGAGAGAATGAAATGACCTGCATGACCATGTGTCTCATTTGTTCTGTGGTCTCGGGCATGTAATTCCTTCATGCTGAATTTTAATAGGATAATGTACTTCATGTTTCACACAGTGCCACACTTACAGGTCTTATGAACTACCTGTCAGAAGAATACATGAATATATAACATGATGAAGCATGATGAAAAACATCATCTACACAAATCCTCAAGGATGAACTCCTCATTTCACACCTATTTTTATATCCAATCGTAACTGACTAGTACAGTACAATACATAGCTTTTCAGGTTTGTGTTCTGTTCTGTTGACTATGGCTGTTTCTCAATATGTGTTCTTAAAGGGTTAGTGAACTCAACAAAAAGATGTTCCGAAGATGAACGACAGTCTTATGGGTTTGGAATGTCATGAGGGTGAGTAATTATTGACAGAATTTTCCTTTTTGAACTATCCCTTTAGCGATCTTGCGTCCTTTTGTTCTCATACTACATCATCATCAACTGTCGAAGTTTAATTCCAGGGCTGCATACGAAATTGCATACTTGCCTACTATATAGTGGGCGATGCTGCTAACTGGTACGCTGGTAGGTCACGTGATAAGGGCAACATGGCAACAATACATCCAGATTACATTTATACACACATTCATACTATATTAGTATGAATACACTCTAAAAAAAAAAGGTTCTACAACCCCAAATCAGAAAAAGTTGGGACAGAAAAAAAGAAGTGATTTCTAAATTTACTTTGACTTGTATTTCATTGCAGACAATATGAACACAAAATATTTCATGTTTTGTCTGGTCAACTTCATGTCATTTGTAAATATGCATCCTTTCCTGTCATTCAGACCTGCAACACATTTCAAAAAAAGTTGGGACAGTAAAGCATTTACCACTTTGTAGTGTTGCCATTCCTTTTCACAACACTTAAAAGACGTTTAGGGACTGAAGACACCAAGTGATGAAGTGTTTCAGGTGTAATTTTGTCCCATTCTTCCTGCAAACAAGTCTTAAGGTGGGCAACAGTACGGGGTCTTCGTTGTCGCATTTTGCGCTTCAAAATGCGCCACACATTCTCTATTGGAGACAGGTCGGGACTGCAGGCAGGCCAGTCAAGTACCCGCACCCTCTTCCTCCGCAGCCAGGACTTTGTAATGTGTGCAGAATGTGGTTTTGCATTGTCTTGTTGAAATATGCATGGACGTCCCTGGAAAAGATGTCTTCTTGAAGGCAGCATATTATGCTCTAAAATCTCTATGTACTTTTCAGCATTAATGGTGCCTTCACAGAAGTGCAAGTTACCTTTGCCAAGGGCACTGACAAAACCCCATACCATGACAGACCCTGGCTTTTGGACTTGTTGCTGGTAACAGTCTGGATGATCCTTTTCTTCTTTGGTCCGGAGCACACGGCGTCCATTCCTCCCAAAAAATACCTGAAATACTGATTCATCTGACCACAGTACACGTTTCCACTGTGTGATGGTCCATCCCAGATGCCTCCGAGCCCAGAGAAGTCGACGCCGCTTCTGGACACTGTTAACATAGGGCTTCCTTTTGGCACAGTACAGTTTTAACTGGCATTTGTGGATGTAACTACGTGTTGTGGTACTTGACAAAGGTTTGCCAAAGTAGTCCTGAGCCCATGTGGTGATATCGCTTATAGATGAATGACGATTCTTGATGCAGTGCCGTCTGAGGGATCGGAGATCACGGTTGTTCAGCTTAGGCTTGCGCCCTTGTCCTTTACGCACTGAAATTCCTCCAGATTCCTTGAATCTTAATTATGTTATGCACTGTTGAATGTGAAATATCCAAATCTCTTCCTATCTTTCTTTGAGGAACATTGTTTTTTAACATTTCAATAATTTTCTCACGTATTTGTTGACAAACTGGCGATCCTCGGCCCATCTTTGCTCCTAAAGGATTAGACCTTTCTTGGATGCTGCTTTTGTACCAAATCATAATTACAATCACCTGTTGACATCACCTGTTTCAAATCACATCATTATTTAACCATTTTACCTCATTACTAGCCCTAAATTGCTCCTGTCACAACTTTTTTTGAAATGTGTTGCAGGTCTGAATGACAGGAAAGGATGCATATTTACAAATGACATGAAGTTGACCAGACAAAACATGAAATATTTTGTGTTCATATTGTCTGCAATGAAATACAAGTCAAAGTAAATTTAGAAATCACTTCTTCTTTTTTTTTTGCGTTTTCCATACTGTTCCAACTTTTTCTGATTTGGGGTTGTATATGGCACCAAAAATGGTTCTTGGCTCGTAATCATAGGGGAACCTTTTTAAGTGCTATATAGCACCAATTTTGGTTCTTCAGCAGCTCTTCAGCGGTTCTTCAGAGGTTCTTTGACTAAGGTTTTTTAGAGTGTATACTTATATACATATTCAAAATAAGTAACTCAAGAGAGTATGTAAATACAGAGGATGCATGAAAGTAAACACTCTAAAAAAAGGCACTAAAAGTGGTTCTTCGTCGTAATCATAGGGGAACTTTTGGTGCTATATAGCACCATATTTTAACATGTTCTGTATATGGTAGCGGTGCTATATAGCACCTTAATCAGTGGTGCAATATAGCACCTTAGCAAAAGAACCGCTGAAGAACCACTGAAGCACCAAAATTGGTGCTATACAGCACTTAAAAAGGTTCCCCAATTTTAGTGCCATATAGAACCCTTTTTTTTTTAGAGTGACCTGGATGTGTTCTTGATACCAAGGATGCATCGAATGCAGACTTGAGAGAATCAAACCATTAGAAATCCCAGAAGACACTGGGAAGATATGGAAGACACTCATGTACAGAATCCTGTAAGCTTTAAACTTCTCATTCTCAATTAAAGGTAGGGTAGGCAATTGCGGAGGGGCTACTATTTCATGTATATATTTAAGAAAAATATGTTATACTTTTATAAAAAAAATTATATTTATATATGAAATAAATTATATATGCAGTATATACATGCAAATATTTCTTAAATATATACATGCATGTGTGTGTATTTATATATACATAATAATTATACACAGTTAACACACATATACTATGAAAACACAAACTTTTATTTTGGATGCAATTGATTACGATAAATTTTTCCCTAGCACTAAAATCATTATTTTTCTCAAAATTCTACAAACAATACCCCATAATGACAACGTGAAAGAAGTTTGTTTGAAATCTTTGCAAATTTATTTAAAATAAAAAATGAAAAAAATCACATGTAAATATTAAATAAATTGCAATATCGCATAAAACATTAGTGAATAAAGCACCGTTTATGCACATGTTTCCGACTCAAACGAGTGCATACGTTTTTTTATGCGCATTTTTAGAATTTATGCGCATATTGGCGTTTCCATTCAGCATTTATTGATGCGATATCCCAAAATACGCATAAAAATAGGTGGATGGAAACATAGCTAGTGAAGGTCCCAATGAGCAGAGTGGCCTCCATCATCCGTAATTGGAAGAATTTCGGAACCACCAGGACTCTTCCTAGAGCTGGCTGCCCGGCCAAACTGAGCAATCAGGGGAGAAGGGCCTTAGTCAGGGAGGTGACCAAGAACCCATGGTCACTCTGACAGAGCTCCAGTGTTTCTCTGTGGATAGAGGAGAACCTTCCAGAAGAACAACCATCTCTGCAGCACTCCACCAATCAGGCCTGTATGGTAGAGTGGCCAGACGGAAGCCACTCCTCAGTCAGTTGAGCAACAAGATCGCAGCACATCTCAATTTTCACAAAGATGCGTTCTGTGTCCTCGCACCCTTTCGAGTTCGTTCTTTCAAGGTAGCCTGGCAAGACCGGTCATCACGGAAATGCTGTCCCGTTCTTCCATTCTTGGAATTTAGAAACAGCTATTTTGACTTTCTGTTTTGTTTCCTTTAGTTCCTGTTTCTGCTTCCTTGGCCACTATGTCCTTGTTGGTTTCTATAGTTACGTATTAGTTTCACCTGTGTCTAGTTTGGTTTCCTTTGTTCAAACCCTGTATTTGTATCCCTGTGTTTTAGTTGTTCCTTGTCTGTTAATATTTGAGCATATATTGTGGTTTGCGTTAGAGCCCTGCGCGGGACTGTTTTCTTCATCCCGCTCCCGCCCGCACCCGCCGAATTTCTGACCTTTACCGCCCGCTCCCGCAACGTATGTGTTACACTCCCGCAATATGTATGTCCACTCCCGCCCGCACCCGCAAAACTCTGAGAATTTATTCCCGCACAATAATAGAGATGCATTGATTTTGTGTCTTCTCCCGTCCCGCAGGGAAAAAAAAACACGTTATTTGTATTGATATTATTAAAGAGATTCATGGGGTTGTTTGTTTCGTTTCCCTGGCCTGCATGTAAAAAAAAAAAAAAGACAAATACATTCAAATATAATTTAGTTTTTATCAAAAACTTTGCACATAAAAATAGACTGCTTTGCAAAACAGAAAACAGAAAAACAGATTGAGAAACAAAAAACAGATCCCAATTCGTCGGTCAGTTCCGACGTACGTCGAACGTGACCGACTGAAAGGAAACCTGAGAAAACATGCTTCAACAGAACGTAATGTGAACACAAAATAGCAAACGGACATTTAGAAACAATCAATTTCCACTCACTAAACTTCTATGTATTGTTTGTCAAAAACACCAAACAGTCAACTTGACCTGCAGGGAGTGCTGAGCGTTTTTGGTGAGGTATGATCAAGTAGCTATGTATTTGCCAGCTGCGCAATATGTGGATACATATAACGTTATACCGCATGATTTTGCCTACCAAAACAATTGAGAAACTTCTCCAAACGTCAGACTTTCCTTGCTTAGCTTTTGTGCTGTAAATACCTCGTTTGAGGTTCTTTTCTACATCATCTATTGACCATACCTGTCAAGTTTTGGATTTGAAAATAAGGGAAATTTTTCGGCGCCCACTGCAAGCAGTCCCACCACCCCAACCAAGCTCCAGTATCCCTTACATTTTAAGACAGGTGTTATAGCCCAAATGAAAACACAAAAGGGTATATATAATGAGCATTTATTTAAAGGCTTATTTGCATATTTTCTGTTCATTTAAAATTGCTTGTCTTTAGATTTTATTTTCATTCCACACATTCTTTTCATTTCATATTGCTTTTCTTTTACAGTTTTTCTTTTCTTTTCATTTCACACAACTTTTCTTTACTCTGTTAGTGAGTTATTGTACACATTTGTTGCAGACTTTGCATTTTTTAAGACTGTTTTGGAAGGAGTGTATTTGTGGGCTGGGCCAGAGTGGTTCATTTTACATGAGAGTAGAGCACAAACAGTTCTGTTGTCTAATGTCATCCTATTCTCTGTAACAATCTTTCGTACCATGCTAAATACCCTTTCTGAACTTGCATTGCTATGGGCAGGGCTCGAGACATGAACGCTTGTACGCCGGGACAAGTGGATTTTTTGAAGGGGCAAGTGAAAAATAATTTGACTTGCCCAACAGACAAGTATCCTGAGCAGTGGCGGTTCTAGACCACGGTAACTATGGGGGCCAGGCAGGGGCCACTTGTGCTTTTAGGGGGCACACGTTAACATTTATCTTAACCAGTAGATAATTAGGTAGTTCACCTGAAAATTCTATCACCATTTACTCACCCCCATGTCGTTCCAAATAGGACTTTCTTATGTTGAACACAATATTAACTTATTTATTTTATTAAACTGTTGTATAAGATCAGTAGGCCTATCGCATTTGCACTCATGCTATTCTGGGTAGAAAAACAGAACTTGTGTGATATTGCACTCGTTACTCATGTTATATTGCTTAGTCTATATCATGATGTAAATGTGAGGGCGTTTTCACACTGGCAGTTTAGTTTGAATAATTGGTAATGTGAAAGTTGTCATGCGGACCCGGGTGAGCTGAGCTCAGGGGAACTGAATTCGATACTGCCTGAAGGAGGTAGTCTGAGCTCGGTTGCGCAAATTGCGCTCGAGCTGTGCTGCGATTCATGGGAATTTGAAAGCAACAAGCTAATACGACTAGCGGGCCAGTGGCGGACCACTGGAGGCAAAGTTGGCGGCCCACCGGGGGCCCGCTGGCATTTTGCTCATCGTTTTCCTAGCGGACCACCGGCGGCAGCCACCACTTTTCCGACAGTGGTCCGCTACCGAGCCGCTGGTTTATAATAAATGTTTTCTGGCCACCCACGGACGATCCACTGGTCATATGATTCACAACTGGGTAATTATAGTTAGATCCAATATAATAATATTTAATGCAATAATGAATCAAAAACAAAGTACACAACTGCTAATAACCATTGTATATGTATTTTTTTGGATAGAGGCAACACAAATGCGTAGCTAAACAAATGGAAATAAACATAAAATAACTATAAACATTATGATAGCCTATTCAAAATATGTACTTTTGTTAATATATATAGGCCTATATATATATATATATATATATATATATATATATATATATATATATATATATATATATATATATATATATATATATATATATATATAAACAGGATACATAAGACTGTATTATATATTATAGCCTAAGATTAAGACTCGGGTGCGCAAGAAAAGTAACCTGCGCATGCATTTTATCAGATGACGGTGTATTTAGTTCAATACAACACATGTGTAAGGGATGATAGTGTTGATGATTTACCTTGGATACGAGCGAGAGGGAGCCTGTGGTGTATTCGCGGTGTAGAACGCGCTCTGACGCGGACCACAACAAACGTGCCCAGTGTAAAAACGCTCTGAGTCTAAAACTCAAACAGGGGCATTTCTGCCGCATATCTTGAATTTTATGGACATTCTGGCACTGAAATGGTTTGGTTAACGACATTCTAACAATACAGGTTTTGGAACAACACGAGGGTGAGTTACATTATGTGTTTTTATTTTCTTTTAGGGGGAACTAACCCTTTATTTTATTCCCAGATTATTGAAAGTCTTTTATTTGGCCATGTACTGTATCACTCGATCTGCAGTCTCTACACGTGAAGTAAAATCATTTCAAGTTCATTTATTTATTTGAAAAGTAATGTATCTGTAATATGATCATGCATGCTCAATTTATAAAAGTAAAACTAAACCATTTATTTTACATGTTTTGTAGCCTACCTGCTCTCTGTTAGCAGACTCTTCGCAAAGTTAGCATAGACTTCAAAACAAACATCTAATACTCTATAAGCAACACTGGACAATTGGATAAAATAATATTATTTCTCGCTATATGTGAACAAGACTGAAATTACATTATTCTGTATCTTTTCTCAGGTATGCCTATCTCTGTCATATTCGCACATGAACGGTTCTTTCATTGCGTTGGTCATAATTTATCTTTGGCTGCATCTTCCTAATTCGGAATATGATCAAAGATTACATATGTGGACGTGTTCGGAGAAATTAGCCATTGAAAAAATATATTTTAACTACCAGTAAATGAACGAAATGACTGAATGGAATTCAAAGTCGTCAAGTCAGTAAAATTAATCTCCAGTAGCTATCACTGCTGCGTAAGGGTGCAGTTACATTCAACACAACGTGTATAAAGAGAGCTTATTTTATCTATAATCAAGTGCGTAGCAACCGCTATAGCCCGCGTTTTACAACTATTTGAGCGAATGCAGACTGAGTGACGAATCATTCATAAACAGACATCACTTGCGCGCCACAGCGCGCAGCCTCCTCATTGCTTCTCTGCATTGGTTATTGGTTATGACACAATAAAGTGCTCTTTTCATCACACACCGCCACAGCAAAAAACGCACATTGCAACCAGTTTCAGAACATTGTTTGGTGCGATGTGATTCCAAATTTACGGGGGCCAGAGGGGGGGCCAGGCTTGTTGACACGGGGGCACCGGCCCCCCTGGCCACCCCCCTAGAACCGCCACTGATCCTGAGTAAAATGTCAAAACAAAAAAATAACTAGGGAATCACCAAAGTGCAATAATGATTCTGCATTCAGTTAGTGTAAGTGGCGATCGATAGTGGATAATAATATAAAACGAACTGACAACAATGTTGAGTGGTTGAGGCTCGCGCAGCCTCTCGAAGAGAAAATCGAAAACAAATGAGCGGCGCTCACACACAGAAACTCAGTTAACATACACGATTAAAATGGTGGAGTTTTTATATTTATAACATATGATACAGTTAAGCAACATTACACTAACAAGAGTGTTGTTTTCCAGAATACCATCACGACTGGAAATGACACTGATTTCATACGCCAGTTCCATAAACAATTAATTAACATTAAGTCACTTACATTTTATAATTAAATTCGCTGTCCCATTGATCACGGTATTTACACGTAGACGGGCTCTGGTGGAGAGCAACTGCGCTCGACTGCAAAATCCGACACATCCGCCTTTCGCTCGCGAGAGTTTTTTGACATACGTCGGCATGACATCAGAGCAAGGCGGACCGCCCTCGGACACTTTTCTAACCGGAATGCATCTCGCGCTGATCACCGGTGATCGGTTCTGCGCAGATTTCGCTCATCTCAAACAAGCCTATCTTCTCCATCATATCGTCAGGCAACCTCCCTATCCCGCCGATTCCCGCGGTGTTTTTTTTAGCCGCCCATTCCCGCCCGCAGCAAAATTCAAACCGCCCGCTCCCGCGAGATTTGCGTTGGGTCCCGCGGGACCCGGCGGGACTCAATCCCAATGCAGCCCTCTAGCTTGCGTTATTCTCCCAGTGATCTCCTGCGTGTTCTTTCTGAGTGCCTTTGGATTATTAATAAAGAGTGTTTGTTTACTACACCAAAAGTCTTGTTTGTGCGTGCTGAGCACACACAAGACAATACACTTGTTCTTATTATGGGAAAGGTTACTAAAATGAGCCACATTTTTGAAGATATGGAAGCAGCTCTCTTCGGAATCTTTTTTATCTGAATCATCCTCATTGCGTACACATGAATATTTTATGTAATAAATCATTACGTAAATCCTGATGAGCAAAAACCTTGTTCAATAACTTTTTTATTGATTAAATGTAAAACAATATTTTTATTATTCAATTTACCTATCAAATAATTTATTATACGCCTCAAAGAATCACAAATTATTATTTTTTGTTTAAATGTATTATTGATTTATTGTCGACATTTACTGAAAAACAAGGAAGACTTGGATATATCAGACTTGAACAGTCTGATCCATACGCAGTTTCATCTGTTTTATCTGTGCCCTGGAGCAAAATACGAAAAGATTTTGTAAAGCGATAAGATTTTTTTGCAGCCTTGTTGATGGAGTTCCTCCAGGCTAAGCTCACATTTAATATTGAATTTCATTATATTCAAGTGAGGTATACTCTTTTGAGACCAATTATTGCAGCTTATACTTTGGGCCCCACTGGGTCCGCAATTACTATAGCAGACTCTTGTAATTTTGACACAGTGGGTCACAAAAGGCAATTGGTGAGAACTGAACATTGACCTTTTTCTTCCAGGAAACAGAGAAAAAAATGCTAGTGTTTGACAAACTGCAAAATCAGCATAACCATTTATGCACTGTAGGAGCAGCTTGACAAGCGACTTGCACAGTCATCATATACACATAAAAAAAACAACAACTTATAAAACATAGTATAACCAGAATATTACAACAGCTATTGACAGCACTAACATAGTCAATTTTAAAAAAATAATATAACAAAAAGCAAGGTCTAAATCAGATGAGTTGAGCTGTTACATGAATTGATAACAGTGCAAATTCAGCATTTTTAGTGCTCATTGATTAATCATCTGATGAATTGCCTCAATTATGGTGACGGAACCCTTTAGATCATTCAACACCTACTTTACATGACACTTCTGCCCATGATCCATTGGGAACTGTCCCCTGCTTGACACATGGAACCAATTTAATTGTCGTCCGATTCATCTTCATTTTTGTCTCAAACTATTCCAGACTATTATTTATGGTACATACAGTACTATGTCAGGGGGTTGTGTGTGTGTATGTGTCATCTCATTTTAAAGGGCAATTAAAGTTTACTCTGAGCCATTTCCGGACTGCTTTTAGGAACACTAAAGACCTGTTTTTTCCCCTCGTTTCAAGAAATATCTACGTACACACGAGAGCACTGAAACCGATTCAAAACGATGTAGTATACATGCCAGGCCAGTATGTGGCGCTGTAATTCTGCCACAGAAATACACTAAAAACGGAGAAGAAGAGTTGTGGCTAGAAGGGGGTACAGCAACCGTCGGAAGTGAGGCAAAAATCACAATAAAATAACAATAAATAAATGTGCTACTTACCAGATGTGTTTTATTAACGCCTACACCTACCCCAACCCTAAACCTACCCATACAATAATGCAAATACAGTAATTGAATGATGCAATATTGATTTGAGCATGCCCAGTGCCCGTAGTTGTATTCCTTTCTAGTCTTTCCCGTGCGGGATGTGGTGTGATGACATCACCATTTCACAAAATATACGGATTGGATGTTGTGGCGAAGGGGGCGTGGTTTCACGAGGTCTGCACGGACGGAGGAGGCCAGGAGACGAGCGGAAAGAAAGTAGGTCAAGTGCATGATGATAAACACCTGTGTCTGATTGCAGACCAGGGCACAGCGATTATGTCTCGCACCATAAGCAAACTTTACGAAATATTGGGCATTAAGTCGGTTCGTACCAGCGTTTACCACCCACAAACAGACGGTCTGGTAGAACGATTAAATCGCACGTTAAAGACAATGATTCGTAAATTCGTACACGAAGACGCCAAGAATTGGGACAAATGGCTGGAACCTCTGTTGTTCGCTGTAAGAGAGGTCCCCCAAGCCTCCACGGGGTTTTCCCCCTTCAAGCTCTTGTATGGGCGGCAACCCCAAGGGGTCCTTGACGTCATGCGAGAAGCTTGGGAGGACGGACCCTCGGAGAGCAAAAATGAAATTCAGTATGTCCTGGACCTGAGAGCAAAACTCCACACTTTGGAGCGGCTATCACTGGATAATTTGCTACAGGCTCAGGACACACAAAGCCGGTTGTACAACAGACGAACCAGACTGCGAGAATTTACACCGGGAGAGAAGGTACTTGTATTGCTACCCACCTCTAGTTCAAAATTACTCGCCAAGAACCAACCCTTTCAGGTTACACGGCGAGTGGGGGATCTCAATTATGAGGTAGTTAGAACGGATAGGAATGGGGCACGTCAGATATACCACCTCAATCTACTTGGAATAAATGGAATAAATGGACTAAATGGAACGAGGCGGAGTCAGTGATGCTGGACATGGTGGTATCATCAGAGGATGATCTCGGGCCAGAAGTGAGCATCAAATGCCAACCGATCGCCCTGGCCCCAGGGGGAGATCACCTCGCACCTGCCCAGCTCACTGACATTGCCCAGTTGCAAGCGAACGTGTTCTCACCCCTACCCGGTCGAACGAATCTCATACGACACCATATTGAGACAGAGCCGGGCGTGGTAGTTCGCAGCCAGCCGTATAGATTACCTGAGCATAAGAAAAAGGTAGTTCAGACGGAATTAGAGGCTCTGCTAGACCTGGGTGTAATAGAAGAATCCCATAGTGACTGGGCGAGCCCGATAGTTTTAGTTCCTAAAACGGACGGCTCGGGTCGGTTCTGTGTGGATTTCCGCAAGGTGAATGCTGTGTCGAAATTCGATGCGTATCCAATGCCGCGGATTGACAAGTTGCTTGATCGGCTAGGTGCGGCTCGCTTTTATTCGACACTGGATTTAACGAAAGGATATTGGCAGATCCCCTTAACTCCATTATCCAAAGAAAAGACAGCTTTCACAACGCCGTTCGGGTTGCACCAATTTGTCACGCTTCCTTTCGGGTTGTTCTGGGCACCCGCCACCTTTCAGCGACTGATGGACCGTGTCCTTCGACCGCACACTGCGTATGCCGCAGGATACTTGGATGATATAATCATCTGTAGTAATGATTGGTGAATGAATGATTGGTTTCCACTTAGGGCATGGACAGGTGCGTCCCCAAATTTGTAAGACGGCGGCCATTACAACCTGTCCACGCCATAGACTGTAAAAAAATATGGACGTAGTGTCCGTGACGTCACCCATAGGATTCTGATGAGCCGTTCTGAAGCGCAAAGTATGGACGAGATGGCCGTTGCCATCTTGGCATCGCGCGTCACTCCCGGATAACTGAAAATGGGCAAAAAGGGGGGACGTGGGCGGAGCTTAAGTGACATGATGACTAACAGACAGCAGATAAATGGCTATCCACCTGTCACTCAAAGTGGCCACGCCCTTAATTATGCAGAACTTTAATGCTTTATATAATGTAAACGAATGAGTTATAAAAAAATTCACCCCCCTCACAGTTGTCATGAAGGGCAAAATTAGCCGTATAGACCAAAAACACAATTTGTACCAGGCTGTAAACATGTTTTATTCTGCTGTAAAGTTGGCCATTTTAACATGGGGCTCAATGAGATTCTGCTCCCTTCTGGAGCCTGTCCCTAGCGGCCAGTCGATGAATTGCAGTTTAAGGCACTTCCGTATTGGCTTCAAGAGAGACTGCGGGAGGTTGCCGCTTGGTCCGCACCCAAAGACCAAAAAGGAGGTGAGGCAGTTCCTGGGGCTGGCGGGATATTATAGAAGGTTTGTACCTAAATATTTGGACCTCACCAGGCCGCTGACTGACC
This sequence comes from Gobio gobio, assembly GCF_949357685.1. Lineage (NCBI taxonomy): Eukaryota > Metazoa > Chordata > Actinopteri > Cypriniformes > Gobionidae > Gobio > Gobio gobio. The sequence goes on from NC_137104.1 coordinate 36,209,007, forward strand.
TCACTAAAAAGGAGGCCCCAGATACGGTCCAGTGGACGGAGTCGTGCCAGCAGGCTTTCACCAAAGTAAAGGCTGCTCTGTGTGGCGGGCCGCTCTTACACTCTCCTGACTTTTCTCTGTCATTTCTCCTGCAGACTGACGCCTCGGACAGGGGGTTGGGGGCAGTCCTGTCCCAGGAGGTAGAGGGCGAGGAGCGGCCGGTGCTGTACGTGAGTCGGAAGCTTTCCAAGAGAGAGACCAGGTACAGCACCACTGAGAAGGAATGCTTGGCGATCCGGTGGGCCGTCCTCACCCTCCGCTATTATCTCCTGGGACGGGAGTTCACCCTCTGTTTGGACCAGGCCCCTTTGCAGTGGCTCCACCGCATGAAGGATACCAATGCGCGGATCACCCGTTGGTATCTCGCGTTACAGCCTTTTAAGTTCAAGGTGGTCCACAGGCCGGGGGCGCAGATGGCTGTGGCCGACTTTCTCTCCAAGATGGGTTGGGGGGCGTGGGCTGCGTAATTTTTACGTATACAGCTATACACGTCTCCGTGTGGACGAGGCCTAACTGTCTATCTACGCCAAAACATCCATTCCGGTAATTAGAACAACATCAGTGATCTTTAGACCCACCTGATTGGCTAATTTATTGAGGTTTAGCTTGAATTAGACAGATCTTCATATATCACTTTTAGAGGCTTTGCATGAAATCTAAAATGGCTAGATCTTTGTTATTTTACTGTGATGTTTGTTATTTAACTGTGTAAAAATAAAATGTTTTAGAAGAACATGATAATAGTATATCATGTATATGAACAATGTCTTTTGTCTTAACATCTGAAATGCCTGATTGTTCAAAACTGTTCTTCTCGAGACAGTGGCACATTTACAGAGGATGAGGATGAGAAAGAGCAAGGTGTGGAGAGTGTTGTCAAGGCTGGATCTTGGATCTGGCACACCAGAGGTTTTTCCCTTTGGCCTGGCACGAGACACATTGCCTGTAATGTGGACAAAGTCCTCAGGCCGGACCCAACACAAAGACGTGATGCTGAGGCAGAATTAATCTCTATTGCAGCTGAACAACTATATTGAGTGTACTGTATTACAGCCCGTGCTGAATATACAGACATTCAGTACTATACAATATTCAGCACAATACTATAATTGCAGTGCATAGGCTACAATTTATTCAACATATATTGTAAGATGTGATTACTATATCCTTAAATTCATTAAAAGTCTTTGGGACGTGCTGGAGGAGACTGTTCTTGACTCTTGCATTGTCAATACTTGATCTTGACCAAAAATCAATGCACCTCTAAAAATAAATGCTGTGATGTTATTTCCATCAAGAGGTGCATCAATTTTTGGTCAAGATCATGTATTGACAATGCAAGAGTCAAGCACTTTGTCAAGTCTCCTCCAGCACACCCCAAAGACATTCAATGAATTTAAGGTCTGGACTCAGAGGTGCCAATTCATGTGTGAAAATGATTCTTCATGCTCCCTCCCAACCATTCCTTTGACAGTTTAAGCCTGATGAAACTTGACATTGTGGAACATAGTCATGATGTGTCTTCCTAGTTCCTACATGGTTGTTTAAGAAATTAAAAGCTACACACTCGATCAATTAGGGTTAGAAGAACTGTTGCCAAACATATAACAAAAATCACTGCAATAATGATCCAATCATTGACTCTTAAAGCTGCAGTCTGTAACTTTTTGCGCTAGCGGTTAATAAACAGAACTGCATGCGTCTAGCGGAAGAACATTGCAGCCAGAACTACTTCTCTCTGTTTATGTCTATGGCGAGTCACGCAGGGACTGTGCTCCTCCCGGTTCCTACCAGACAGGTCTGAAATAGTCCCAATATAAACACTTATTATATTATATGTGTCCCATAATGATTCAGGGTAAGACAAAAAACACGGTTTGGAAAATGGATTCATGTTGTACATTCTCATTATATAATTTTTTGTAAATATTGAACACAAAAAAAGTTACGGACAGCATTTGCCAATTTAAATCCAAACAGCGGATTTTTTAAACATAATTACCAAATTAATTTACTGTGTTACAATATACTTTTTTTCTGTAATTGCATGCATTGGGTGCTGTGTTCTCCATTTTTTAACTGTAGCAGTGTTTATATTTTGACTGGCTGTGTAAGATCTGAAAGCATTATTTGCATTTTGAGCACAGATAAACGGTTTTGTGGCAATTGTTTGATTTTGCCAGAAATGTTCTCTGAATTTAGATTTGGTTTTGTGTTTAAGGTTTTGAGAAAGTAGGTGATGGGTTCGAGAAATGTGTTTTAGCGATTCAGAAAAACTGCAAGCAGAATCTAATAGCATTATTCAGCATCCTTGCGCCCTCTGTTGGTAGTCTTCATAACGGCATGTCAGAATGAACAGACCGAGACGCATAGGCCTACTGTATGAAGTTTTTTATTCGTTTTTCCCCCCACACAAAACCACAAAACATGCACACAACATGCAAAACGTCACTCGTCTCCTGCAAAAGCAAACACTTTATTCAAAACTAAAAATTGTGTTTTTGTGTAGAAGCAAAACATCAAATGATTAGCCATGTACACACCAAACTACACACTGATGTGAAAATGTAAACTACTATATTGTGTCTTTTGTTTATTCAGTAAGCAGGAGATTTCATAGTGCTCACATGTAGGGGAAAGCGAGGCACAACCTAACGCGGGGCTAGTTGTAATATGGTTTAAAACTTTCCTCACATGCCAGGATGACGAAACTTAGTGTATTTATTAGTGGCCATATCAATATTATTTCGAGAAAAAAATATTTGGAATATATCACTGAACATTTATTTAATCATAGCAAAAGCACATTTCTTACTTAAGTTTATTTTTCATCAAAAATGTTTGTGTTTACTTAAAACTAGACAAATATGATATTATTTGAATCTTATATCTGTTATTTAACAGTTGATATAGTTCTTTAATGCTGATTTAACCAGCAGAAGACACACGTCTGGGTTTCAATCCCAGTTGAGCAGGTGGGGCCTGTTGTTGACAAAACAAATTTGACAAAATATTTTAGTTCGTCTTGGATTTTTTTGTTTTGTTGATTATATCAGATAACATTTTAAGCTGCCATTTGGTCATAATGTGCCCCTCACATGTTACAATGTACCCCATCTATGGGGCATGTTGTCACATTTCACTTCCATTCTTTCTTATCAAGAAAAAAGTAGGCTATACACTGTATTAATGAAGCAAAAACAACTTTAAAGACAGATAGTCTAGTAGTAAGCATAAAGATAAATCAGACTGGTTTCTGATTGAGATTCTTCTTTGGGGTTTAACGGCAGCTTGCATTCAGAGGCGTTGCACTACTGCCACCTTCAGGGTTTATTTTCCTGTAATGTCCATTACATATTGTCCTCATCAGACCTGTCCTTGTTAAAAACTGCAACATCTTCTGCCTTGTTCATTCACCTTTCCAGTATTATTCCTGTTCCTATTAATCCAACGTTTCCTAATTCTTCCAATATGTTTTTTCGCTGTTCTTCATTTTGTCTGCAAATCATAAGAATATGTTCTATAACTGATTCAGTCTTTTTTCAGACTTTCAGAAAAACATGCTAAGACATTTAACATCAAACATACACCAAACATAAAATTGGGGGATACATATAACAGATCTTACATCATACAGGGCAAAACATTATTCTACAAATGACTTTTTTCAGTATGAGAGATGTTTTTATACACTTCTTATTTCTAGGAATTAAGTCATACAATATTTTAAGATCTTTACAGAAAAAAAGAATTGAGGGTGCTAGATTTTATTTTAGCTTCATGAAACTTTCCAAGAAGAATAATTAACGTTAATATGTTATAAATTATATCAGAGCCAGTATTACAATCCAATAAGATGCTACACTGCAAAAAATGATTTTCTTACTTAGTATTTTTGTCTTGTTTTCAGTCCAAATATCTAAAAAAAATCTTACATTAAGAAGCATTTACTAGACAAGAAAAAGTTTTTGTCTTGTTTTGGGGGAAAATAACTCAAAATTCAGGGAGTTTTTGCTTAAAATAAGCAAAATAATCTGCCAATGGGGTAAGCAAAATAATCTTGTTTTCTGTTTGAATTAAGATTATTTTTGCTTACCCCATTGGCAGATTATTTTGCTTGTTTTAAGCAAAAACTCCCTTAATTTTGAGTTATTTTCCCCCAAAACAAGACAAAAACTTTTACTTGTCTAGTAAATGCTTCTTAATGTAATATTTTTTAGATATTTGGACTGAAAACAAGACAAAAAACTAAGTAAGAAAAGCATTTTTTTGCAGTGTAATAGTCTCATCTATTTTGATTATTTTGTAGAATGTATAAAAAAATATTAAATAAATGAGTGGTTCAGGTTCAAGATTACAAAAAGAACATTGTGGTGAGATGTCTTCTTTAAACTTATTAAGAAAATCATTACATGGAAAATATGTCTGAAGTATTTTAAATTGTATTTCTTTTACCACTGTCTGATTCAGATTGTCGACTGAGTGGAAGTACGACGTTTACATGGAGGAAGGACGTCATTGCAGGGCGGAAGTATCATCTGACGTGGCATGAGGGGCGGAAACGCTTGTTTGTGTTTTGGTTCTAAAGGGGAAGTTGCGAGAGAAAAGAAAGGAGGAGACTTGATCTGGGTTGGTAAAATTCCCACTAACCGACCCCAATAATAAGGAAAACCTCTCAAAATTTGTGGCACCCCGTCGTCGGAAATCAGTTCTAGCAACCTGTCGGCTGACTTTCAGGTAAAAAGACACCGAATACCTCCGTTGAATGTGCCGTTTTCAGGTTTGGCGTATCCCTCAAGCTAGTTAGCCACTTTAGCTTGCTAGATTTCGTCAAAAATGTTACAGGCCCCTTGTCCTAATTCTGCCCACACAAGTCATCAAATCTGATGTCTTCAGCCGAATATATATACATATTATACATGGGCTTGTTTTTTAAAAGCGTGAATATATATTCATCCTGTCGTGGTGTGTTTAGCTGAGGCTTATGTCGGAATGCAGTTTGGGTGCAAATAGGGTGGGAATGCTGGAGTGAAATTGAAGTTGCTTATGATATTGTCGTTATTATCTGATTCCCTCAGGTATATAGCCGATCACTGTAGTTTAATAGACTTGGCATCTGAGCTGATGTGGGCTGTCTTTGAGAGTAACAAGACAGCTTGTTCCTTGGCTTGAGGCTCAGGGGTGTGTTGAAAAATAGGGGAATTGTTTAGGTTGGGTATATTGAAGTAGTGTGATGTTGAAAATACAGGTTTATTTTGGGTATATGATTCATCTACAGGATGGCTGTGTGTCAACCTTCAACACAGAAATCACAGGTTTGTTTTTGTTAGGCCTGTCATTAAAACGGACCACAATCTGACCAGCAGCACTTGACCAAAACCTTTTACAGGTGATCTGACTTTTGCAATGTCATGACTTGTTTCATAAGCTGTGCTTTTTTTTAAAAGTTTGTTTCGATTTTGAATATTCTATGTTAGCCATGCCATTGCACTCTGGGAAAGTGTGAATAGACAAATGTTGTTATATCAGCTGTTATGCATACCAAATGGATTAATTCAGCAGTCTTGGCATGGTTTGTGTCGTAAACCAGACATGCCAGGCTTGCTTCTCAAGGAGTTGGTTTATATCCTGTTATGTATATAGAGATCCTGTTGTTGATTTTTGACTTGAGCGTCAAAGCAAATCTTGGTTTCTCTTTTAGAAAGATCAGCTTACGATGATGCAATGTCACAGCAGCCACACGAGCATCAGGGCTCTGTTTTTATGTTCTCCCATTTCACGACAGCATTAACAGTGCAATTTTCACAGGGAAAGTGTTTTCCCTGCTGTTTTATGCCTTGAGGTCACTGCCACAATGTCTAGGATATTCCTCGAGGTTTATAACCGCCATTGGAGTTGGTGGCTGTATCTCTGGTATTGTATCCATCCCAGATATGTGTTGTCATTCTGAAGGCTGACGTTCTTCATTGGGAATTGTTGTATCAGGCTTTTTTTTCCCTGGGCTAAATGGGAATGCTTGTTTTGACTGCTTACTCGGGACGTTCTGTGCTAGAATGGGTTACCATGGCTACAGACATTTATTTCTGCAAGGATTTCAGCAATGTTAAATTATGGTCAATAAAACAATTGTTTTCCGTGTTTTTAATGGATTTAGAGTTCCCACAGTCATTGAAATATTATTGAATTTAAAAGTCATGAAAACGTTTGTGCATGTGTGTGTTTGCCGTTGGAAATAAGTATCTTGCGCTCACCAGGGCTGCCCGTTTTTCATCAAAATATATTTTAAATGAAATGTATTCCTGTGATTGCAAAGCTGGATTTTCAGCATCATCACTCCAGTCTTTAATGTCATCCTTCAGAAATCATTGTAATATGCTGATTTCATGCTCAAGAAACATTTCTCATTATTATCAATGTTGAAAACGGTTACATACATTGTGTCATAGATGTATAAATACAAATGCTTTAAAATATTGTATATTCCTTTTGTGTGTGTGAATGTTTCACAAATTAGTTCTGAATTAAGTCAGACTGTCATTTAAGAATCCTTACCCAGTAATGACAAAATCAAAGAAATGAGTCAAGTAGTGTGGGAAGGGAACCCCTGAATATTTTAGTGAATACATATTATTAGTTTTGTCATATAGTAAAACAGTATAATTGAGTACAAATAGCATCTTTAGTCACTCCATAAATTGGTTTGAGATCATTGTAATTAGTTGTCAGGGTGTCATATATTCAGCTGTAAGGTAGAAAATGTGTAAATCTATTTATTTTTGTATCCAGCCTTTTTAGACTAAGAATGCCTGTCTCAAAACCAAAAATAGCTTTTGAGTTACTAGTCGCTAACACTTTAGTCAAGATGAGCGATTTCCCCATAAGAGAGCTCTGCATATATAAAAAAGAGAAGAAAGAAAAGATCTTTGTCTGCAGTCAACATGAAAGTGCTCTTTTTCATTTCTCTTTTTTTGGTTACATGTTACCCTGTGCAGCCAGTACTGGGACAGCTCTCTGTGTGTGTGTGACCGCCTAAAGGAGACGGGGTGATTGACGACTGTCATGGCCAATAGGGGAGGAGCAACACGTCCCAACGGGTCCAACGCGGGCAATAAGATCTGCCAGTTTAAACTGGTCTTGCTAGGAGAGTCAGCTGTGGGAAAGTCCAGCCTCGTACTGCGCTTTGTCAAGGGGCAGTTTCACGAGTTTCAGGAAAGCACAATAGGAGGTAGGAGATTTTATGCCTACATTTGTGTATACCTCTTTGTACGTGTTCTTAGCAACTTCTCATTTTTGCTTCCAGCGGCCTTTCTAACGCAGACGGTGTGCTTGGATGACACAACGGTAAAGTTTGAGATTTGGGACACAGCCGGACAGGAACGTTACCACAGTTTGGCCCCCATGTACTACAGAGGTGCCCAAGCTGCCATTGTAGTTTATGACATCACCAATGAGGTGAGTAGATTCGTTGTTCTCTTCATGAATGAATAGTTTTTTTATGACCAACTTTGTCATGTTTCTTTGTCTCTTCTGTGTTTCTGTTCCTGTGCCATTGGCTTTCTTCACCCCGAAGGAGTCGTTTGCAAGAGCAAAGAACTGGGTTAAGGAGCTTCAGAGGCAGGCCAGCCCAAACATTGTCATTGCACTGTCTGGGAACAAAGCTGACCTTGCCAATAAGAGAGCTGTGGACTTCCAGGTATACATGGCTTCACAACGAGACAAACCAGAGAGAGTTTTTATATCTGACCAAAGCTGTCTCCCTTTTATTTCTATAGGACGCTCAGTCTTATGCAGATGACAACAGTTTGCTGTTCATGGAGACGTCAGCAAAGACTTCCATGAATGTGAATGAGATCTTCATGGCCATTGGTAAGGTTTTACCACATAGTAAAACAGTAGCTAAATTGACATGCACTCAAATAATTTGTTAGTAATTGGATTGATGGCTCAGTTGAATTGAAAAGGCTTCATGTAAACAGCTCAGTCGATCCACAGAGCTCGATCGAATTGAAAGGGGTGATGTAGACCTGAAATAATCTTCGCATCTAAACGCTTGAATATGACCATCATCTCATCCGGATTCAAAAATACATTCCAGGCATGCACAGTGATGCCCGTGATGCATATGTTCACCAGAGCCTTTTTATAATACGATTTCTGATGTTTACATACATTTTACTACTTATGGACGTGCATATGTTTATTATTCTTGATTGCAAAGTTTAGGGTTTATATAAACAGAACTTTCAGAACCTCATTGAATTAATTCAGATTGATTGAAAATTAGTGATGATTTATAAGTGTATTTATAATATCTTGTAAATGCAAGATTCAGTTAGATGCTTTGGTGCCAAGAAATTCATATTGAATAAATATTTTATTATTATTAATTATTTAATAAGGTGGCATTTAAATTGATCAAAAATTACAGTAAAGACATTTATAGCATTAAGGCGGGTGCACACTGTGTGATTTTGGCCACGATATGGCCATCTGAGACAAATTTTGCAAATCCTAAAAGATTCCTCTGATCCTAGGCTAAAATCTTAAGTCTTGGATCGTTAGTTTGACATGTTCACCGGCAGCCGATTAATGACCGCTGCAATATAATTTTACCTCTGACGAAATTCTGGCAGTGTCACAAGATTTGGCGCACATTCCTGCAGTGTGACTTCTTCTAGGACGACCGTCAAATTATCTTAATTTTTCAAACAAACTATGACCAAACTGAGCGCTAGAGATTTCTTTGTATCCACCATTTCAATCCCGCGTGTATGCAGCTCACTGTCACGAACATGTCATTTGCCCCGTTTCCACCGAAATTACCCGGAACAATTTGTACTAGGAACTTTTTTTTTTACAGGAAATTTTTTCCTCCAGACCTGCTACTGTCTGCATTTCCCAAGGGGGTAATCGAGCACCCGGAAAGTGTGTACTTTCCATAGGCCATCACCTGCTGTTAGCATTCCTTTGACTCCCATTCATTTTGGCGTCACTTTGACAGCGAATAACTTTACATCTGAGGCGATTAAAGACTCCATTTGACCATTGTTTATTTCTAAAGACACACGGCAATGTATAAAAGGCTCCATTACCTTGTATCTTACACTATCGCTCCGTAGAAGCCGTTTTTGTAAAAAATAGACTAACGATTGCGTCATAACCACGCGACTCTGTCGCACAGTAGAGAAATTACCGTGTAGACAGGAGGAGAAGCTCGCAGGCAATCTTTTACTGTCTATGAGGCAATCGGGGGGACGTGGAGGCATAAAGTCCGATAAAGTCAAGGGAGAAGCATGGGGAGAAGCCCATAGAGAGCCAAACAACGTGATTCAGATTTCACTTTGCACAACTACTAGAGGACTAACTGTCAGACAGGTTGCTCACGTCACATCTACGTCGTCACGCTCAGTCTGAGGCTGCGCAGTACACTCAGCCATCAGGAAGTGAGTGCTTCTAATTGACTTTACTTTTTCCCGTTGAAGTCTATGGGGTCGCTGTGTCCATTTCTTTTACTGTCTATGGCATTTCCACTGTGGCCTAAAGTACCGTGAAGTTAGTTGGCAAATTAGTCCAGAGACGTGGGACTGCGCGCTACTGCTCCTCCCAGTCACCGACGTACAGTAATCATTTTTGTGCGATACTGGAGATGCAAGCAGTGCTGCTTTTGCTCGTAAAGCTAGATTTAAAATAAGACAACGTATGTTATTATCAGCTATTACGGACATTGACTGTGCGATTGCTGAGACAACGCACGCCATCGGACAGAAAGAGCAAGACTGATATTTATTGAACGCAGAACGAACCTCGTAAAAGACTTTTAAAAATGCTGGTTGAAATAAAATGCTGTGTGAACTCAACCAATCAGCATGTTCAGCACACAAGTCCCACCCCCGAAAGTTCCTGAACTTTGAAAAAGTACTACCTCGCGAGCAGGGCCATTTGGAGGGGGAAATATTTACCTGCAACTTCATTTAGACCCCGGTTCCTGCGGTCGAAACACACCGAGTACCACCCCAAAGTTCCTAGTTTCTGGGGAAAGTTCCTGCGGTGGAAACGCGGCTATTGATTGATTGATGATATAAAACTCCGGACAAGTTTTCTTGCTTGCATCCTTTTTTAACACGCCTTGACTATCGTACAGTCTGACATTAATGACAGCTTAGATCTTACAGTGTGACATGGCTTACAGCGGGGATCATTTTCGTACAGTCTGACAAGGAACAAACGTAAAGGACTATTATAAATCGCACAGTGTGCACCCGGCTTTACAGAAGGTTTCTGTTTCAAATAAATGTTCTTTTGAGCTTTGTATTCATCAAAGGGCCCTGACAAAAATGTATCACACAAGCATCAATATCTGTTTTCAACATTGATGATAATAATAAGAAATGTCTCTTGAATACCAAATCGGCATATATAGGCCTTTATCACAGTCCTGCTCTAAATATTGTCAATGGAAGGATGCCAGTTTTGAGAAAATACATTTTTGTGGAACTTAACAATAAATGTTTATTTAGATTTACATAATACCCTACCATGTAGGGCTGGGTATTGACACAAATTTCACGATTCGATTTCTACTCACAAGCTTTCAATTAGATTCAATATTGATTATTTTGGATATATATCAAATGCAGTACAAGGCATCCTCAAGGAAAAAAAATCTCAACTAATGCTGTAAACTCTACAGGGAGTCAGTTGGTTTTACATTACTATAATATTGAAGGTTAAAATTAACTGATTTGTATACAAACACTTCAATTACACTCAAGAATGTTTTTTTTATTATAATAAAGTTATAATACTAACTTTACTGATTTATTCAAACATGCATTAGCCTAAATATTGAAGAACATTAAAAATTATGATGAATATGTAATGTTGTGCATATATTTATCAAAATGCTCCTCTCTAGAGTAATTTTTTTAGCTCACTAATGAGTTTATGGACACTGAATGTTTATTCTGAGGTAATGTGATGTTACTTGACATTGTTTACAAGCGGTTTTATTGACGCCTTTTCACGGTTGAAACACTGATTGGGCGATAACGTGACGTTATACATATTTCAGTGCGTTGTACTCTATCTTTTAACATGCCATCAGACGTTCATTCATGTTTATTTTGCTTTATTCACGTGAGCTCCGCACTACCGCTTCGCGGTATCTGTCACGCCACATTAAACAGTGCCAAAACTGTATTTTTTTAAAAGAGTTTTAATAAAATATATGTAAATAAATGTAAAACAAATTGGTGCCTTGAGAAGAAGTACCTGTGCAAAATTTTTCATGAATAACAATCCCGTGTTATGGCCACAGCCTTTGATGCAGGACTTCAAACTCAGAAGTGTGATAAAGGCCTATTAGAATAGTTTCTGAAGGATCATGTGACACTATTTTTGATCAAACAAGTAATTATTCTCCTATTAGTTATTATAACTAATATTAATAAGGCTCTCAAAAGCCATGCTAAATTGAGAATATATTATTGTCTTCAAAAATTCTTCAAATTTCTTCGTATTATTGTTTATTTCTTTAAAGAAACACTACATATTTGATGATTGATTATATTAGGTATTTCTTTGTATTTTATGTATTCTAGTGTTAATTTCTTGTTTTGTCTCTCTTCAGCGAAAAGGTTGCCTAAGAGCGAGCCCCAAGCTGCCGGAGCCAACAGTGGGCGGAGTAGGGGCGTGGACCTCACAGAGACAGCCCAACCCACTAAGGCCCCCTGCTGCAGCAACTAACGCAAAAAAAAAAGCCCTCACAAAACTCTGTTACCGCAACAACTAACGCAAGGTCCCGCCCTCCAACTTGGTTTTGACTAACTAATGAAATGCCTCCGCTTTCCCCATTTCCACAACTCTCTTACGCTGTAACAAAAGCTCTGCCCCGCCCATGTATCTGCGGTGTTTTTGTTTTGTTGTTTTTCTGTACAGACCCAGGCCTCTTACTGTATTCATGCTTAAGGTCATGCCTTGTCTCCAAACTGTAATATATGCCGTCACAAATATCCACCAGAAAAGAAAAAAAAAGCCATTTGCCTGAAAAAAAGGGGTGGGGCCTCTGCAAGGGTTCACCTGCCCTGTCATAATTCAGAACTCTACAGTCTTCTTCGTCATTTCGTTTTTTTTATTTTTATGATTTTGTTTTATAAAAATGTACTTTTCAGAATAATGGATGCATGTATCACTACAAAGCCTGAAAAAGGTAAATCAAAGTTTTAACCTTATCCAACAGCACACATGGTGAGAGAGGACGTGACAAATTTACCCGGCCCCTTTGCTCCAACCAGTCTCGTTTCCCTGCTCTTTCCCTCTCGCTCTGATTCTGGATCTCCCAGCGGTTCTGTTCAGTGGCAGACTGCCCACTTCCTGAGGCTGCACCGCCAACAAAAAGCCCACCTCCTTCTTAACCACACACACACTATCCACACAGCCAAGATCCTGCCCCCCTGTTATTCTCTCACCAGTTAGCAAGCCTTCACTTTTTTTCCCGGCATTATTGGCACAGTCCTATAACTGAGTGAATATTGGCTGCGCTTTCACTCAGCATGAAAGGCTTACACAAGGACGTGATATTAATTTAGTAAAAAAACAACAACCTGTCTACGTACAAGATAAGTAAATTCCCCTTCACAAACATGCACCAGTCACACTCACACTCTTCTGGTTCTAACTCACCCAGGTGTTTCTTACTCCATGCCTTGCACTAATTTTTGGTCTTGATATTATCTCTTGCAAGAACAGCCAGAGTGATATAAATATATATAAATAATTTACTGTAAATAGGGTGTTGCAATGTATTTGTCTTTTCCATTTACTGTTGCAGGACTAATGCTTGATAGGGAGTTAGATAATCATAAAAAAAAAAACACAAAAAAAAAACAATTGTACAGTAACCAGGAATTGCTTTGATAGGGGGTTGGAGTTATGTTTCTTTTTCACAAAATGGTTAAATTATAATCAATGGTGGTCTTATAAAAAATGTATGTAGTGTTATTAACAAAAAAAAAAAAAAGCTTTTCTTTAGTGGTCTGTTTTGTAATTTTCATGAGAAAGCAGAAACGTTCACAGCGTTTTGTCACTAACAGTGTCCACATGAACAGACTATGATGGATCTTCCTCTGCTTTTCTTCCCAGTATCAGACAACACATCCACTTTTAACATTCTCTCAATATTCTATCCTTCAGGATACTGGTACCACATAAATTCGCTGCTACATTAAATTTTGTCTCTTTTTTTTTTTTTAAGCTTTTCCCCTTTGAGACTAAAAATGCAGTTACCTAAATATTACTGTTAATGTATCAAATAAATTTCTTATAAACGGTATTGATAATATTGTGTGTTCAGAGGGCCAAATTAACTTCTTGTCTTATCACTGAGTGGAATTCCCATCCCAGTGCAGATTCTTCTGTAATAGCATTTGTTTGTGATAATGACACATAATAAGTAAATTGTATACCTTGAGTCACAACACTTATTTGTTTGCTCATAAAGGACTGATTGATGATTTTATTCTATGATTGATTGCGGTTAAGCTTCATTTGTGCAAAGTGTTTCTTTTCTTTATTTTTTTTTGTGATGCCTGTCTGTTTTATGATCACCTGTGTTCTAGTTCATTTTAGTTATTTTAGTTTGATCTATCTTCTACAATAGTATTTATTAATATTTTGAATTAGTTTTTAGTGTTCATTTTAATTTTGTGCTTTTCTCTTTTTAAAAAAATTCTATAGCTTTTACTTAACTTATTTCAGTTTTAGTACTTTGTAAGGCAAAATTTCTTCATCATACATATATCATTCCAGCTTTATTAATATAGTATACACCTGCTGTTTAAGACAGTAAGTTTTCTTATTGCCTTTACTTTTTCCAATGCTTTTCATAAAACTTTTAGAGGGATCTGCAAGTCAAAGTATGTTTACTAAAGAGATTATGTTAAGTATGCCGTTATTGTACCACAGGCATGTTATTCACGCAAGTGACTTCACACGCAGATGTTTAGGGCTGTTAATAAAACCTGGTCCAGGTATGCTGGAGAAAAATAATCCTTAAACCAGCCTAAACTGGCTTCCTGGACTGGGCAGGCTGGCCTGTTGGCTGAGTTTAAAGATGTTTTGGTGACTTTCAGGAGGGAATACTAGTTTAAACAATTATTTTTTTACCAGGAATTTTTTTTTTAAAGAAAGTTTCGAGCAGGTTATTTTAGAAGCAATAATGTGCCTCTACAAATCGTGTCTAACCCTTTTAATGTATTTGACCTTGAACGGTTCCCTCAGAAACATGACATATTTGTATCCCTATCCGAATCATAACGGGATTCATTTTGTGCCTCCCCTAGCGGAGACAAGGCGGATTTACAATGTCAAATAAAAAAGCAGGGATGAACGCCATGTCTGATCCCGCTGTTGAGGGGTAGAGAGAGCGAATACAGCGGGCGGACTTCGAGGATTCGAGTCTGAGCGCGGAACCAGGCTCGATGTCGGAAAGCACGGGGATTCCTCAAGGCTCCCCGGCGGTGGGCGCGGCGGGCTCGGCTCCGGCTGCGCCAGGAGTCGGTGGAACGGAGTGTTCGGGCGCTGCTGTCGGTTCTGCACGTATTGCCGTCAAGAAGGCGCAGCTCCGCTCCTCCCCACGTCCGAAGAAACTGGAGAAACTCGGCGTTTATTCCTCGTGCAAGGTACGTTAGAGCGGGAAAAAATTGTTTACGTCCACGGTGCAAAGGAAAGACTCGCTTTTATTTGTTTATCTGATAGCTGAAACTAGCTGTTATCTTACTTTACCCACTCTTGAATTTGCAAGCACAGCACAAAAAGCCATCTCTTTGTCCTCCATTCTTTTAAATTGCGAATGTATGTTTTCATGCGCTAGCCACTTAAATTAATGCAGAATAAGAAAATATCAATGAACTCATCATTTCCGTGATCCGCAGAGATATTACCGCTGTGTTTGCCCATAGTGAGCAAGATGACGCGAACATTGGGCGCTCTTGGCCGGTTTTTAATTTGTTTTTTCTTTTAACAGTGAATGACGTTTTTTATTGTATTTTGTGAAGTTAAACTGAAGTCTCATGGCGCTTTGGTGTGAGAGTTTGGCTAGAACAAGAGACACAAGCTGAAGTTGATTACTCAAGAGGCGAGAGCGGCGTCTTTGTTTTGACAGGATGACAGCTGCTGGAGGGGCGTGGTCTGTTGCCGGGGGCGGGGTATGTTGCTGGGGGGCGTTGTCTCTTCATTGTCAGATCACGCACCAGAAACATATGGAGGGCCAAATTACTCGAATGTTTGTTTACACATTTTACAAAGAGATTTTCAAATGTCCACTTGGACAAACTGGACAGTATGCGTTTTATTGCAAAAAAAAACATAGGGGGGGAAAAGGAGGGGACAACAAAACATAGAGACAGTAATGCATACAGTGATAATTCATGCAATAGAATAATGTAATAGTAATGATTGTTATTATTTATTATTGTTAAGTTTTTCTGGTTATTTTTTTTTCGTGTAATGTTATGGAAAGAGGGAAAAAATGGATTTAGATATAAAAGCACTGAGTGATAGATAGATCACAGGATAATTTAAGTGACAATGTCAATAACAGTGATGAAAAAAACAATATCTTGGCATTTTAGGAGTAAAGACAATTATTACAGATATTCCAGATACATACCACTCTCAGTCTTGCAGCCACCCTGCCACCGCCAGCAAATGCAATCCATACATCACCAATCTCGCCTCTGAACCGCACAGACTCACCCCACCACAGCCAGCAGGGCCCATTCCCCATACCAGTGGTGGAACCCCTGTGCTCCAGCAGGTCTTCCTTCCAGTGGGGGGTACCATTGAAGATGCCAAGCCACCTCGACAGGCACCTCCAGACCAAGCTCTCCTAGTCTGGTTGTGACCTGTTAGATAACTCATAATAATTATCTGTGATTATTCCTGGGGTTTATGTACAGTAAGTCCATATCAGTCGAGCCCCTTTTAAATGTGTACATTTTCTGGAACCGCAGTGAGTACTGTTCAGGCCCCCGGTCAAAGACATCACAGCTGACCCACCACCGTCGTCACGAGAAACAAGAGGAGGAGCCACCGGCAGAGGGAAAGACTAGGCAAACAAAACAAAAACAATCCCCATGCCGACAAGATGCGGCAATCGCGCCCATGGACAAAAGCGCAATAGCCAGCAGACCCAAAATATTTATATAGTGACCTCTGTGTGAAAGGGTTAAATACATAAATTGTTAATAAAACATAAAAAAATAATTAAATTCATTATTAAATCACCAAACTAATTAATAAATGCATTTCATTTTAGTACTAGTTTGACTTTCATCATTATCTTTACATTAATATTTAATTGAAAATCACCATGAAATCAAAATTGACAATTTTTTGGGGGGGAATATTGCAGTATACTTCTTATAAATTATTTATTTGTGCACATCATTTAAAAAGAAAATGATGTGCCCTCATAATCTTTTATCTAAATAAATTCCTCTCCCCCTTTCAACAACATGGCTGTGTCCAAAAACGTAGGCAGCTTACTTGTTGCCTTTTAGGCAATGACAGGCAGCAAAGGTACCTCACGAAACGATTTTGGACAGACTTGGGAGGCAGTGTAATGGTTTAATGATCTTCAGCAAAATGGAGTGAGCTTTGGTGAGAACGAAACAAACATTTAATTACTACTGTAGTAATACCTCTCTATAAATTACATCAGAAGTGGAAAACGTTGGTCAAAAACTTACACACAATCTGACCGGCAACCGCAAATTTCCGACGCCATCTTTCTTTTTCTAGCTCAATTGTCCCCAAATGGAATGCATAGGATTGTGGGATATCAAAAGCAGTGAAGGTACATCTATTCTGCCATCAAAAATCAATCAGATGAAAGTATCTCAGGAGACAGGAAGTGAAGCTAACATTGGATTTGTGCGTGACTTGATGGCTTCGAATGCAGCCTCCGGAGGCAGCATTTTAAGTTTTTGGATGCAGCACATCTCTTCTCTGATTACGTTTTCGGCGTGAGTGCGGGACAACCTATCACATATCATTGCAGCAATAGCAGACCACAGGGATCCAATCAATTTCCGATGGACAAAATCAAGTCCCACCCTATATTTTATTAATTGTTCAAGAAGCCGTTTCACTCAGATATACGTCACAATAGGGGAAAAAAGACTATTGCAAGTTCGCAACTTTCATTTAATGCCGACTTTAAGCACTAGCATGTCATTTAATTTCCGTACTTAGGTTTAAAGTTATCGGTATGTCACTCAACAGCAGTTGGCGGGGTCACTGTTTAAAATTGTGTGGTTAGGCATGTTTCAACATTTATGTGATAATTTAATTTGGATGAATTAAACCCTACACAGAAACAAGCCCACTCGCATTAAAACATAGATTAAGCAAAGCTAAAGAAAGTATTACAGTTTGTACTCCTAAAACCGGTAAATCAGGAATTCTCTATGGACTTTAAAGATGCCAGCATTTAAGGTTGGACTTTAAAGGGATAGTTTACCCTCAAGTTGTTCCAAACTTTTAACAATGCCTTTATTCTGCTGAACACAAAAGAAGATATTTTGAAGAATGTTTGTAACCGAACAGTTGTGGGGCATCATTGACTTCGATGGTAAAAAAGCAAACATTTTAGGTTTAATAAATGATGACTAAATTTTCATTTTTGGGTGACTGTCCCTTTTGGGATTTTGGGATTAATGCATAAAATCAATTTTCTTTAAATAATGTATACTACATTCTATTGGTTCCAATGCAGTTTCAATTCATGTTGTAGTAGCTTTACTGTTTATTAGTATGAACTGTTGCCAAATGTAGTCATTAGTCTTGTATTTTGACTGATCTGTTTTGTCCTCACACAGGCTGAAGGAGCTTGTAAGTGCAATGGCTGGAAGAGTCAAAATCCACCACCAACTCCGCCCCCTCCAACCCCGCCCAGGGCTGAACAGCCAATTGCTGTTAGCTTAATGGAGCCTTGTAGAAGCTGCAGCCACGCCCTTGGTAATGACTGCTTATGTAATAACAGAGCACAACTGTAGAGTTCCGGAAGAGAAAATCCCATTTCAGTCATCCATAGACAAATTGATGTTTAGTGTTATATGTATAAATCTTTCAACGAAGATTTATGCTAGGTTTTTATACAGCTTACAGTTTACACAAACTACGTAATTGAATATTTTGTAAACTAAAAGTGTATGTTATTATATATTTAAAATGAATTACTTATAGTCAACAGTTTTATGATTCAGCTACATCATCCGTAAGGCTTCTTTCATTCATTTGTGTTGCTGGCCAGGTGACCATGTGACACACCTAGAGAATGTGTCGGAGGAGGAGATGAACAGATTGCTTGGAATCGTACTGGATGTGGAGTACTTGTACACATGTGTCCATAAAGAGGAGGATCCTGACACTAAACAAGTTTACTTCTCTCTTTTCAAAGTGAGTCTTCTGGGTTGTTGCATGTTGTGCAATCGTGCAACCATGCATGATTCCCTGTTTTGGAAATATTACAAATATTGATCACTGAATGAAACCGTGATACTTATCTGTTTATGTATTACTAAGAATATAATTAAGTTGAACATTTTCACTAAGGCTGCATTTATTTGATCATAAAATCCAGTAAAAAACATTAATATTGTGAAATATTATTACAATTTAAAATGACTCTTTTCTATTTTAATATGTTTTAAAATGTAATTTATTTTCATGATTGCAAGCTGAATTTTCAGCATCATAACTCAAGTCTTGTGTCACATGATCCTTCAGAAATCATTATAATATGCTGATTTGGTGCTCAGGAAACAATTTTTATCAATGTTGAAAATAGTTGCTACCTAATATTTTTGTGGAAACCGTGATACATTTTTTAAGAATCCTTTTATAAATACAACTTCAAAAGAACAGCATTTATTTAAAATAGAATATTATGATCTTGTCACATTCTAAATGTCTTTACAGTCACTTTTAATCAATTGAATGCCTCCTTTATTTGCTGAATAAAAGTATTAATTTCTTTCAAAAACAAAACAAAAAATGTTACTCGCCCTAAACTTTTGAATGGTAGTGAATATTAATATAAATTTACATTCTACTGCATTTATTCTGTTTGCTAAAATTTGTCCATCTTACCTACTTTTCGTAGTTGCTACGGAAATGCATCCTGCAGATGGGAAGGCCAGTGGTGGAAGCTCTGGAAAGCCCACCTTTTGAAAAACCAAGCATTGAACAGGTATGCATTGAACATCATAGAATAGCTAGTATTAAATATTTGGTAACATCCTTGCTAAATGGTACTAATCAGTAATAACGTTTTCTTCACCATCATGTTCAAACATCATATTTAAAAACAACATCAATGTCAGGCAGTGTGAAGGTGCGGACATACTAGATGAGCTCAACAGTAGCTTTCTTCTGAAACAGACATGGATGAAAACAGGAAATTTGGGGGAACTGATGAAATATTTTATTTATCCTATAGAAAACAATTGTAGAACTAGTTTGAATACTATAAAAGCCAGATGTGTTTTGAGGTTTCATGGCCTATGTGGCTGTGAGAAATAGTTATTACAAAAGTCAGAGACATCTGAGAAAGTCTTGTGGCCCAGCTTTCGCTTAGTCATGGATTTTTAGTAAACCACAGTTGGCTGTGAAAGAATGAAACCACTATTATGAGGTGAAATAATTATGTCACGTGGAGGCTTCTCGCCTCTGAGAGGGAGTTGATTGTCCTTGGAAAACGCTATATCTTGCTTCTGATAAAGGGTTGACCGTCAATTGGCAGGCTTCCACAATTAGAGAGAAAGGGAAGAGAAGAAAGACTTAATTGGGTGAGACAGGAGGGGTGAATCTTGCCAGAGAATTAAGTCACTTGGTTATTGTGAAATAACAGATAATAAAAAGGTATAAGAATTGCGCCCTGGCCAGAGACACATTCAAACGTGGCTGCCATCATCTCTGCTTTTGTTCAATTAACATCTTATTTTTACTTCTGGAACTTTTCCTCTTGAGCTTCATTTGCAAGAAAGAGATTACATTTTTCCTCAACCGAACCTCTGATGGATTTAAAGGGCTTCGATTTTTTAGTTTTTTACATTTTCAAATTCTTTAGTGTGTAATGTTGCTGTTTGAGCATGAACAAAGTCTGTAAAAGCACATGAACAAAGTTACAAAGCACAAAGTCAACTCTAAAAGGAGTTATTCTCTATATCAGTAAGCAACTCCCTGAACTCCCTGAACCACCTCGATTGTATTCTTAAGGTTTTCTTCAGGGAAAGTGTACGTCACAATATTTCTCATTTAAATAATATGCAAAAAAAGGGGGCGAGGCCTATTTGAGTTGGTAGTGTGTTGAAACTTGCGGTTGTGTAATATTTCTGAAACAGACTTGAGGCAGTTGATCAATCACAACACACTGTTCCAACCGTCCAATCAGAGCAGCACATTGCGCTTTTCGAACAGAGTGGCTTCATAGAGACAGGAACTAAACAGAGTGTTACTGACAGACTGGGATGAGATGTGAGAACTATGTAAAATGTGTGAAAAAAATTATGTTTTTTGAAAAATTAAGCATGAAAACCTGTTCTAGTAGACCCAAAAAACGAAATCAAGACTTTGAAAAAGGGCATAATGTGTCCCCCTCAGCTCTCAGGTTAATTTGTAGGCAGTGTACTTTGCATGTGATGCACGAGTTGGAGATAACCCTAGACACATTCCTGACATCCTTGCTGTTGGTGTCACACATATGTGTTTTTCATGTTGTTTTTGTTGCAGGGTGTGAACAACTTTGTGCAGTACAAGTTTAGCCACCTACCCTCTAAGGAGAGGCAAACCATTGTGGAGCTCGCTAAGATGTTCCTCAACCAGATCAACTACTGGCAGCTAGAGACGCCCTCACAAAGACGGCAAAGAGCACCTGATGATGACGTAGCTGGCTATAAAGTCAATTACACCAGGTGACTGATAGTTTTTGAGTTTAGGGTCACCGAACCTCAGAGAGGAGGGTCTGATTTTTTCATAGGGAAAAGAAAATGTAATTTTTCTCTTCTGTTTTACACCTTATTGTCATGAAATAACATGAAATAACAATTGGCCCTATTTATTTTCTTAAAGTCAGCATGAAACAGAAGTTGCGATAGTCTTTTTTCACCTATTGTGATGTATATCAGAATGAAACGGCTTCTCAAATAAGAAACAATTTAGAGTGGGAGATTTGATTTTGTCCATCTGGACTTGATTGGATCATTGAATGGTTGTGGTTGCTATTGGTTGATCTGATGTGAGCGTCCCACCCTTGCACAAGTAAACACGTCATCAGAGAAGGGAAGAGATGCCATTGCAAGTGGGAGGGGAACTTATTTTGATTAAAAATTACATGAATAATAAATAAAAAAGATGTGCACGGATAATTCATTTACAATTAATACTGTATTATTCCATAAAAAAAGATTTGTCAGTTTTGATTTCATGGTGACTTACACATACACATTTCTGGTCTTCTTGTGTGCTTGTGTTCCAGGTGGCTGTGTTATTGTAATGTGCCCCAGTTCTGTGACAGTCTTCCTCGGTATGAGGCCACACAGATTTTCGGACGCACTTTTCTGCGCTCTGTGTTCACTGTAATGAGGAAACAGCTGTTGGAACAGGCCCGACAGGAGAAAGACAAACTACCGCCTGAGAAACGCACACTCATCCTCACACATTTCCCCAAGTAAGCACTCAACCACACATACTGAAACTTCACAAAGAAAGCCCAAAGCATACTTTGGTTTTTACGTGTACGCAAGGTTCGCGTTGCAAATTTCGCCGTCAGAATAGTATGCACGTACTGTATGCGTGTGCGTAGGCCTACTTTGTCTGTGCAGGTCATACATGCACATTTCATTTGTTTTGCATATCAGTTGTTCCACAGGGTGGCAACACTGTCCCGGGCTGTTGTTTCACTGTAGAAAATGAAACTAAAGAGACAGAATGACAACAACAACAAAATGCCAGAGACTGCAAAAACAACAGACACCCGCATTGACAAGTGGTTGTGTGAAGGGGTTATGAGAGAGCCACAACTTTATTTGAAAAAATACAAAGACATTTTTACCAGTCATAACTTCTGGAGAAAAAAGCAGACACTGGACAAAGATGAAACTTTCTAGAGTGCATGTGTCGTCGACTCTCTGCGTTCACACATGCTAACAAATGGAGAAAACTTGGAGTAAATGGAGTAAAGGCGTACATGTTAAAAAACGAAGTATACTCTGGGCTTAACAGGTCGATATTGTGTGTATGTGAATGTGTGTGTGTTATGCCTAGGTTTTTGTCTATGCTGGAGGAGGAGGTTTATAGTCATAATTCGCCTATTTGGAGTGAAAACTTCATGGTTGGTTTATCGGGTGGACAGATTCCCACAGGTGATTAGCATTGTTAGAGTTAACTTTATTCAGTCAAATATGTGGCATGGCTATGTAAACAAACATTTCTCTTCTCTGATTGGTGCAGTGATCAGTGCTCAACCCGTGACCCGCCCCCTGTACTATAGCAGTAGTCCCGCCCCAGTGGAGCTGGCTGGAGGAGGCAGCTTAAGTCCGGCCCGGAAAGCAGCACCCGTTCTGGAGCCCAATCCAGGTATTTCAAACTATTTTATTCAGTGTCTGAATATAAATGATAGTCTTGATGATAAATCGATGTAGTCTTGATGATAAATCTACACTAGCGTTCAAAATTTGTGGGTCAGTAAGATTTTTAAAAATTATACTTTTATTTAGCAAGGATGCATTAAATTGATCGAGTGACAAGTGACAGTAAAAAATTAGTTATAAAAGATTTCTATTTAAAATGATTGCTTTTCTTTTGAACCTTCAATTAATCAATGAATCCAGAAAAAATGTATGCTTTAAATAATTATCAACTCACAGCCCCCCTGCAGTTAATAGGATCTTGGATGAGCATATTACTTTTATTATAATAACACTTTCTGTATGATTGTATCATTACTTTATTATTTTACCTATTTAATCCATATATTGATATTTCATAACATCCTATTTTATATGATAATATAGAATATCATATGATATACTACATCATGTTCCAAATATATACAGTATGTACTGCAAATAGTTGATGTATTAAAGTTGCTAAATCCTCTTGAATCAGATATGAGTGTTTCTTGGGCATTACAATGACCTCTGATCGTAATATCTTAGTAGATTTGACTTTATGCACAATTGTAGGTGGAGAAAAGCGAAAGCCTTCTGAGCCGTTATCTCACGAGGACTGCAAACGCCCTCGTGTGGTTGGTGACATTCCTATGGAATTAATTAATGAAGTCATGTCCACCATTACAGACCCTACTGCCATGCTGGGACCAGAGGTAAACACAGAGAGTGTGTCTGATGTATTTTGTATCTGACATATGGCAGTGCTCAAGCTCAGTGTTTAACTGTATCTCTTTCTCTCAGACCAGTCTTCTCTCAGCTCATTCTGCGCGTGATGAAGCTGCTCGATTAGAGGAGAGGCGCGGCGTCATTGAGTTCCATGTCATTGGAAACTCCCTCAACCAAAAGCCCAATAAGAAGATCCTCATGTGGCTTGTTGGCCTGCAGAACGTCTTCTCACATCAGCTGCCCCGCATGCCCAAAGAATACATCACACGCCTCGTATTTGATCCGTATGTTTGTTTCCATTATCCCTGTTTTAAAGACATTTGTCTACATTGCAGCATCACCTCTTTGCTTACAGTGTCTAAAACTGTTTGATAAAGGAATTAGTCTCTCTTAAACCCTGCTTTCCGAGAGCTTACTTTACTCTGATTGGTCAGGCCCTGTTTACACCTGGTATTAAGATGCATTTTGTTTGATTGGATCACAAGGAGACGAGGGAGACACATACCCGTTTACACCTGGTGTTTTAATCTGTCTCTTTTGTCCACTTTCAAGCACTTCTGTCCTGATTTCTTTGAGGGGAGGGTTTATGGGAGGGTAAATGTATGATATTTCGATCTAATGGTAAAAAATACACTTAAACTATTTACATATGAACGCACATGGAGACGACGGAAAAACGCACGTAAAGCAGCAGCTTTAATTTCTGCTGTGAGTGCATGTTAGAAATCAGGAATAGTGAGAGAACTTTGTGCTTGGTACCTTTTCCGTCTTCAAACCAAACTTGGGTCTTCAGCCGACAAAGTTTAAATCCTGTCTGGCTAGCGTGCATCCGGCAGCTATACAACACTACATTATTAGTGATACTTTTAAACTGGTGTTTTTCCGACATTTTAATAGTTATCTTTGTTTTGGTTTAAGGTTAAATTGCATTTGGTTAAAGGGTCACTTCAGTGATTTAGCATTAAGCTTTGTATCAGTAGAAACCTCATAGTATATTTGAATGATGGTACTTTCACCCCTCATATCCCCCTGAGACGAGAGAATTAAGCATTTTATTTCTGGAAAAAATCCTCAGATGACGCAAATATCGTCATTTTGCGTCATCAGAGGATTTTTTGGCCAGAGGCTAAAAACTACAGCCAGTAGAAGGAGCTAGTTCCGCATGTTTTCAACCCGCCCACAGGGGAGAGATCTCACTCTCAGAATGTAAATGAGCTCGGCTCGGCCTCGGGCATTCATAACCGGAGCGGTGCGGAGCAAAGTGAGTGTTTCAACTTTTCAATGAATCCCTATGAAAGTTAAGCTTCCATATGCGATCAGAAAACGCGCCAGACTGGACACGTGCTTACCTCAGCTCTGCTCAGATCTTACTTCGCTCTCGTGCTGAATAAAAGTCTGACTCCTGCTGCGTTTGTCCTGTGACTTTCGTTCGGCTCACTCACACTTTATTGAAAATACACGTTCAGTTTTTAACTGTAGTGTTTATTCTCTAACTGAACAAAATTATTGTATTATTATGAAGGTCAAAACGACATTGGGGGCGGTGTAGGGAATGGCCTCGTAGGGCAGTGAAGCAAGTGCATTCTGGGAGTGGTTGTCTTTCATCCACGAGACAAAAATTAATTTTCTGTCTTTTCTCAGTCTAGAAGGCACCAAATTCAAAAATAATTTCACATTTCTACTACATAAATGACACAGTTTAAATACACATTCATCTTCCCAGCGCTGAAGTGCCCCTTTAATGTTAACCTATTGCTTGCTGTGAATTGATGGCATAACATTGTTATGAGTCAATCTATTTCCTCTTTAAACAGGAAGCACAAGACTCTTTCTCTGATTAAAGATGGCCGTGTTATTGGGGGAATCTGCTTCCGGATGTTTCCAACTCAGGGCTTCACTGAGATTGTGTTCTGTGCCGTTACCTCGAATGAACAAGTCAAGGTGTGTTGTCCTATAAATACTGTCATGCTTTTCCATTATTATTTGTCATTCATCCTTCCTCGCTCTTTCCTAGCTTGATCTTTATTCATTTAATTTCTGTTTAAGGGTTATGGGACTCACCTTATGAACCATCTGAAGGAGTATCACATCAAGCACGAAATTCTCAACTTTCTCACGTACGCTGATGAATACGCCATTGGCTACTTCAAAAAGCAGGTTAGTGCCCTATTAGTTGTTTTAGAGAGCTGGTCAATCATTGATGAAAGTTTTCCCTTACAAAAAAGTACAGTGGTATTTTATTTTCTTTCTTCCATGCACAAATTACAACTGAACAAGCTACAAAAAAAGACAAATTCTTTTTGAATGTTCTGCCTAACATGTCCATTTGTGTTTTATTATATTTTTATTATAATATTAAGTAATTTATTAATGTAATTTTTTGGGTCCTGTTGTTTTAAGTATACAGTATGTCCATATCCTTATTTTGTTACTCTTGTTTCATGTCAGGGATTCTCTAAGGATATTAAAGTGCCGAAGTCTAAGTATGTGGGCTACATTAAAGACTATGAGGGCGCCACTCTCATGGGCTGTGAACTGAACCCCTGCATCCCTTACACTGAGTTCTCCGTCATCATCAAGAAACAGAAAGAGGTGTGTGTGTGAGCATGAGATCTGATGCGAGTCAAAAAGGTTACTCAGTATGGTACATTTGACGATACTGTTATCGTTTAAAGGCTTTTCTATTTCTTTCTCACCCTGTCTCTCAGATCATTAAGAAGCTTATAGAGCGCAAGCAAGCGCAGATTCGTAAAGTCTACCCCGGCCTGTCCTGTTTCAAGGAGGGAGTTCGCCAGATTGCAATTGAGAGCATTCCAGGAATCCGTATGTCTCACTTTGATATCTATTTTCATATTTTATTTTTAATAATAAATACATTTATAATAATAATAATACAATATTTTGTGTTTTATTATACAAATGTTCATTGTATTTTGTATTGTATTGTATTGTAGTATTTTTTACAATATATATAAATGTATATTTTTTATGTTCTCTTATGCTCACTAAGGCTGTTTAGTTAAAAAATACAGTTTTATTACAATTTAAAATGTTTCATGTTATATTTTAAATAAATATTATAAAATGTAATTTATTCCTGTGATGGAAAAGCTGAATTTTCAGCATCATTACTCCAGTCTTCAGTGTCACATGATCCTCCAGAAATTATTCTAATATGCTGATTTGCTGCTCAAGAAATATTTCTTCTTATTATCAATGTTGAAAACAAGGTTGCTCCTTAATATTTGTGTGGAAATATGACTAAATATTTCTGAAAAGTATATATATAATATATTTAGTTTAACTTCTACTCCTGTCTTTGGACAGGTGAGACAGGGTGGAAGCCTTTAGGGAAGAGGTGAGTGTGTATCTATTAGTCACAGCTAAACAAATCTTATGTAACTAGTTTGTAGTTTGTTGTAGTTTTGAAAATATGTTTATTTTTTGTGTCATTTTTCACAGCAAAGAGCTGAAGGATCCTGACCAGTTGTACAGCACCTTAAAGAACATCTTACAACAGGTCAAGGTAATGTATATCTGCTCGGTGTACGAAAACAATATTTATGAAAGAACATAAATGGTTAATGAGGAATATGTATTGTACCTCTCAGTCACACCAGAATGCATGGCCTTTCATGGAGCCTGTAAAGAAGAACGAGGCACCTGGTTATTACCAAGTCATCCGCTTCCCTATGGGTACGCAAATATCTCTTATACACACTAGACCTTACACTTACTTTTGAGCGCATAATGAATGAATGTAGGGGGGGGGGGTAAACCGGTAGAAATTTGTCAACCGGTACCAGTTGAGTTTTTGGATTATCGTCTCTGTTGCGGTTACATGCTTACGTTACATTGCCATGCTCCGCCTTTACAAAAGCTTATCGTTTGAATGCGTTTTTAAGCCTTGCGATTTAAAAACAAGTGATTTTAAACCATTCAAGTGCAAAAAGCAGCAAAATGTGTATGGGCTGTCTGAGAGACTGTTTCTGAGCGGACACACCTGAAACTCTTTGGGCCCAATCATACACCCGGCGCAATGTGGCGCCAGGTGCGAAGCAAGTGTTTTTTGCTTGTTTCAGCCCAACGCAGTTATCATTTTCATATCCTGCGGCACGTTATTTAAATAGCAAAGGCATTTGCACCCATTTGTACACCCGTGGGCATGCTGGTCTGAAAACAAGGTGTGTTCAGGCGCGCTGTTGGCGCGTTGCTATTTTGAGGCTACTGAAATAGACTGCGCCATTTACCAACCTGGTCTTAAGTCAATAGCACTGTATTTTTTGTGTTATTTAAAGGGCGCGTTGGTAATATGCACCTATAGGCGGGTCCACAGTGCGCGTACACTTTGCTTATTACACACACAGGGATGCACAGCAACACACAAGCATTATTAAATATTAAAAATTAAAGGATTCAAATGTAAAGGATTATTATTGTGTACATACAGTGGGGCAAAAAAGTATTTAGTCAGCCACCAATTGTGCAAGTTCTCCCACTTAAAAAGATGAGAGAGGCCTGTCATTTTCATCATAGGTGCACTTCAACAATGAGAGAAAGAATGAGAAAAAGAAATCCAGAAAATCACATTGTCTGATTTTTAAAGAATTTATTTGCAAATTATGGTGGAAAATAAGTTGTCACCTACAAAAAAGCAAGATTTCTGACTCTCTCAGACCTGTAACTTCTTCTTTAAAGGATTAGTTCACTTTTAAATAGACTTTTGCTGATAATTTACTCACCCCCATGTCATCCAAGATGTCCATATCTTTCTTTCTGCAGTCGAAAAGAAATTAAGGTTTTGGATGAAAACAGTCCAGGGGTTTCCTCCATATAATGGACTTCAGTGGGCTCCAAACGGTTCAAGGTCCAAATGACAGTAGAAAATGACAAATGAGTTTCAGTGCAGCTTCAAAGGGCTTTAAACGATACCAGACGATGAATAAGGGTCTTATCTAGTGAAACGATCAGTTTCTGCGAGAAACCGAGCAGTATTTATGCTATTATTTTACCTCTTAACAGGCGAAACGCGATCGTCTCTGAGCTCCGCCATAACTTCCGGCAAGTATGGTCAAATTTGATCGTGGTCATAGATATATCGATAGTAGATGCCTCATTCTACTGATCCGTGCAGTCGCTAATGAGGCATCTACGTATACATATATCTTGAAATGGTATCAAAAATGTTGATATCAACCTTATTTAAAGCAAAAAGAACTAAATATCATTATCATTTTTTTTATTATATCGGGATATAAGATTTTGGTCCTATTGCCCACCCCTAAATGAATGTATGTTATTGTGCGTTGTAGACTTGAAGACGATGAGCGAGCGCCTGAAGAGTCGTTACTATACCACGCAGAAGCTGTTCATGGCCGACATGCAGAGGATCTTCACTAACTGTCAAGAGTACAACCCTCCCGAAAGCGAGTACTACAAATGTGCCAACCTACTAGAGAAATTCTTCTACACCAAGATCAAAGAGGCGGGCCTCATCAACAAGTAATCCAGCTAGGGGGCGCAAGTAGTCCGTTTCCCTCTTGCCCCCCCCTTTTCTCTACCTCTTTTTCTCAACATGTATCATATATAACTCCCTCATTGTTTTTGCGTCAAAAGGAGGGTTGCCTGAAATGCAGGCGTTTGGTGTGTGTGAATATCCGCATGAACACCGTATGTGAAAAAACATACCGTATGTCTCTTGTCTTAAAAATTCCTTCTGCCAAAATCGCGGAACAATTTTACGGTATGTACGGCTGTATGCATTTGGTGTGCATGTGTTCATGCTAGTGTGTGTGTATATAATAGTGAAAATCTGTTTATATAGATCATTTTATGAAAAACTGTATATTTGATATAGTTCCAACCAAGAAAAATTACTCTAATTACCTAATGTTGTACCTTCAAACAGCACTTATTTATTATTAAACTTAAAGAAATGGTGGTAAATACTAGTATTCATACGATGAATATTCCTAATCAGAAACCCGCACATTTGCGGTCTTTACCAGAACGTGTACGTGACGTGGCGTTACGAGGAGCATTCCCTGTGCAGTGACAAAAACAGTCTTAATATGCTAATGAGAACGTACAGCATCTGTATGTAAAGATGACACGTGCA
Source organism: Gobio gobio (assembly GCF_949357685.1). Classification (NCBI taxonomy): domain Eukaryota; kingdom Metazoa; phylum Chordata; class Actinopteri; order Cypriniformes; family Gobionidae; genus Gobio; species Gobio gobio. The sequence goes on from NC_137104.1 coordinate 36,238,563, forward strand.
ATGACTCGTACTATTATTGTTTTCTCAAATATTTCTACTTTTAAATACTTAAGAAGAGATGGGCTTTTTACTACATATGGGGGGGGGGGGGGGGGTTGGGCTGGGCTGGGGGATAAAGCTATTTTAAGGTCTTTGTACCTTTGCTTTGAAAGACATATTTTGTATGTCTTTTTAAAGACTTTTTTTTGGCTTTTAAAGCATATTTTATAGAATGATTAAAATTTTAGAGCAAGTGATGTGAAAGAAATGTCTACCTTTTTGTTGGACTGTTTCAGTAGAGGGTTATGTTGCACAAACTGCACATCTTTTTTTTGTTCTTGCACTTTTTTGGATATAGAAATTGTCAAAGAAAAAAAAAACAATTATCCACTTTTTATTGTGTTACTACACCTGTTAAAGTTTATTTTATCCGTAATCGGATGACATTTTTTGTTGGCTGACCAATTTAGGTATGTTATTAAGCAGAAAATGCATATGTCTGTATATATTTTTATTGAAAATGAGTCAACAGACTGGAGTTTCTGTATTTGTGCAGAATTTGCTGGTCTAGCATATTAACATGTAGCTTAACAGTGTTTCCAATACTATAAAGCCAAGTAAAGAAAGTTTATTTACTCATCCAGGAAACCTGTTTTCTACATAACTGTGCTCGTGTTTTGTCTCTCCACGATCTCTACAAGACAATGAATAATAAAATAATTACAAATCTTTAATGGTTTATTTATTTATCATTCGTTTATTCTACGTTAAGGACTGGCTGCCTGTACGTTAACCACCGTTTTCCTGAGCGAACGATGAGCGCCGCCATGATGGCTTGAACATTCCAAAAAAATAAAATCAGCGCAAAATGGCTGACACAACAACAACAATAAATTGAAGAAATTTCTGGAAAGTACGGGTTTCGAGGTGCACCAGCAAATCTGAAAAGAATGTCCATATATGGCGCCATAGGCCTTGCATTTTAAGACCATAGACTGACAAGAGAAAATGAGCATGGCTTGCAGCACCATATTTAAATACTCCCCATAAAAGGCTTTTATTGCTTTGTGCTTTTATTATTTTGAGGACAAAAGCCCCCGAACTCCACCCGATCGTGGTTCGTGCATCGCTAGGATATGAGCGCCCATCTGTTTTTCAAAGTAGATAAACTGTAAAGTGATGGTACTATGGAGCCATGTGTTTTAAACCATTTTCATAGGTTTAACGTTACATTATCAGCTCAGAAAATATGCCAATTTGACTAGAAACACCAGAGATAATATATGTAATGGCTGCTGTGTCAAATTTGGTCCCCCCTGAAATCGGGTCTCCTTTAGGACCCCAAGTGGACCCATTGGTTCAAATTGCTTTTAATAAGTACTATCTAACGCCTGTTACAATTCCTACAAAATCATTTTGTGATAAATGCTGTTTTTAACTACATCATAATGACCATTTATGTCTGTATTAGTTATCTTATAAACTAGCATAGCATACAGATAAGCTATTAGCCTGATAGCTTATTTTATACACATTTGCACTTACCCTACATACATTCTCAATTATCTTTAATCTCATGTGTTAAATTAAATGTTAAATGTCCAAATATTTCACATATATATATAAAACAAATTAATTATTTTCAATTCACTTAATAGGCTATTATTATTATTTATTCATTAAGAATTAATCAAGTGTAAGAAATTACGTTCAATTGGTTTTATTTTGCACTATAATGTTTTCATACGCATTATAAAAAATCACGCAGATAGAACAGTTTCAGTTCTTTAATCTGATTGACCAAGCAGCTTTCCAAGAATTATATTAGTATAACATCCACACCGGCTGTCAATAATAGGTGACAGTTTTTCCTGCTGTTTTTATTAGTGAAGAAATGTTTTCCATAACTGTTTGCCAAACTAGATTTTAATGATATTACAGTGGACTAAACGTCCCACACTGTGCTACTAGATTTCCCAATTCAAACTGAATTTTAATAAATGGAATCAGTTGATTTAATAAACTAATGGAAATAACAATTTTAAAACTTGAGATTAAGAAGAAAAAACAAAAAAGCAAAGTCTACTATTAGCAGAAGAATGAAATAATTTAATGTATGATATTAGGTCATATCATTACACGTATGAACAGGAAAGGCTGATGTACAGTCTGTTTTAAAATGTACAACAGTAATGCCCGAAAGTCAAAAATAAAAATCTTGTGTAAGAATAATGCCAAATTATACATTTCCAAATCTGGTCACATCTAAAATCACATTTATTTGACATATTACAACAAAATAGTTAAATTTGTAGAACCAACCAGCTATCAGAGTAATTCACAGTCAAATATTTCTGGCAAGTAGACAACCAATAGAAGAGAACTGGAATAAAATGGCGTACAGTAAGAAGACATGCAGATAAGACTTTATGCAGGGCTTTAAAAGAGAACACGCTAGTGTCTTGATTAGTGGGTTGCATTTAAAAGCAACCTAAAATATTTTCTTAACTTTGAACATTTCATACTTCAAATGCGTACTTGCAAGAGATATGAATTTGTACATGCTTATCGCTCATCAAGACTCTTCCATTTCAACCAACATTTCAAATAAAACTTTCTCTGTGTCTTTTAAACTCTGCCTGAAGAGCTGAGCATGTTGCCATGACACGTCACCCTCTCCTCCTGTGAGCTCTGCCTCCACGATCAGCTCTTTGCCTCCAGACAGACTTGAAGAGGAGTGCAGTTCACCATCTGTGAAAACAAACCGATTACTGATATTATAATCAAGCTTAATTAGTGGCAATCATGTTACATTTAAAAACCATTTCAGCTCTTGAAGTAGAGAGCCATGATTCAACCTAATACACAAAGCACAGAGCTGATGCATCAAGCAGTGAGACTGATACCTCCAGGGAACTCTATGGTGGTCTCGGAGGAACGTAAACTCCAACGCACGCTGCCTGAATGGAAGGTCTGGCTGGAGGCTCGGACTGAAGCGGACTTGATCTTCATCCCTACTGGAGCGCAGTTCAATTTCCAGCTTATCCTTCCAAAGGGAGAGCCCTCGGTTCGTGCCAAATACACCTGCATGCAAAGAACCAGCACAGTAAGTACTGCATTTAAACACAAGTACATGTGTTCTTTAGGACAATTGCTAATATGATTTTAAAAAAAAGGCCTACAAGCAGGAATGCACCAATACTGTAATTCTGGTATGATAAGCGAGCATTATTTTAATTATGGCCCATACACTACCGTTCAAAAGGTTACGGTAAGTAAGTACGATTTTTTGATTCTTGAAAGAAACGAATTAATACTTTTATCCAGCAAGGATGTATTAAATTGATATAAAGTGAAAGTAAAGACATTTATAATGCTCCAAAAGATGTTTTTAACATTCTATTCATCAAAGAATCCTGAAAAAATATGTCATGGTTTCTACATTTAAAGGGATAGTTCACCCAAAAATGAAAATTAGCCCATGATTTACTCACCCTCAAGTCATCCGAGGTGTATATGACATTCTTCTTTCAGACGAATAAAATCTGAGTTATATTAAAAAAGCTCTGGCTAATCCAAGCATTATAATAGCAGTAATAGTTTAGCATCTGTCCGTCAAATAACGTGCTCCATGCGGCTCTGGGGTGTTAATTAAGGCCTTCTGAAGCGAATCGATGCGTTTGTGTAAGAGAAATTAATTTCATTTTTTTCTATGGCTCTGCATCAGCCGTTCCCGCGCCATAACTTCCACCGAATAAGGTCAAAATACATGCAAAATACCGGCGCGATCATATATATATAGATAGATTCCTCATTAGTGCCTGCGCGGATCGGTCGAATGAGGAATCTACGTATATTTCATTGCTCTCATACTCTAAAATATCCCCATTCACATGCATTATACGACGATCACACTGCAACGGTTGGAGTTAAAAATCTTAATTTGTGTTCTACTGAAGAAACAAAGACACCTACATCTTGGATTGTTTTTGGGTGAACTATCCCTTTAAGCAGCAAAACCATTTTCTACTGTACTAATAATAACAAGAAGAAGAAGAAAAAGAAGAAATGTTAGTTGAGCACCAAACAGATCTTTTAAATTGTATAAATACTTCACAATATTAGAGTTCTACTGTATTTTTTTGGTAAAATAAATGCAGTCTTGTAAACAAGCATAAATGACTCAAAAACATCTAACTTTTTAATGGTAATGTATAATAAATCTATATTACTTTGCAAAATGTTTTAATTTATGGAAAATAAGAGTATACAATTAAACAAAATGATACTACCAGTATTAAACAATATTAAAAATAAATATATAAACAAATACAAATCATTATAAACAATGAAGAAATAAAATTGAACATCAAATGATGTCATTCAATTAAAATAAGTACATTAGACTTAGAAAAGTCTAAAAGATAGAAAAATCGATATATCACTAATATTGGTTAAATAAAGAAAGGACTTTTCCTTCATCTTTAAAAAAAAACACTGAAAGAAACAAACCATCTGCCAGTCATGCTCCTCTTTCCGGAACATATTTTCTGTCTTCCAAGCACCTCTCTGCCATCCTGGGATAGTCTCTTGGCCATTGCTCAGTCTGAAGTAACAGTCTTTGGGCATGTTGTAGCAAATGTGAAATAACTTGTTTTGCTTCTCAGATTCAGAAGGAATGAAGACGCATTCCTGTGCATTCTGGGAGGAAACATACATAAAAATTAAGGTCATTTATGTATGCTTGTGTCTCTATTTACTGAAGTCACTCCAATGGCATAACCAGTAATGAACCATTGGGTTACAGTTGAGCATCTCACCCCTTTTGAGTCGCTTGTACCAGTCTCCCCTCGAGCTGCCCTCCAACCAAGAGATCCTGAGACACGACCACCCAGCTCTCCAGATGCAGGGGTCTTGGGAGAAATAAACTCTACCAGCTCTACCAACAGTCTTTGCAACAGCTGCTTCTTCCTCTCTTCATCTAGAGACTGCTGCCTCTACAGGTATGGAGTGGAGTACAGTGACAGTCAGATACATTTCTTCAAGGCAATGATGAAAGGCGCTGTATAGAGTGTATACAGCCTCTGTTGTCCCATTTAGCCACTGGTTAGCAACCGCCTTTTTTAAGACGCGTAACAGCTTCATCACGTGTGGGGTTATACTGATGTATTTTAAGTCGTAGAATAAAACGTGAAAGTGTCTTGAGCGTGTGTTCACCACAGACCTTATTTCAGCCGTTTAACCAAAATCCAATTAAAAAAAAAATCAATTTACTTCGGGACGAGGGAACCGGAAGTGCTAAAATGCTAACTCGCGTACACGTTTTGCCTACAAAGTGATGTCATACCTGCACCACTCTATTTGGATGAGGGCGTGAAAATGAGAAACTTACCGTAGTGTTGAGGTTGTTAATCGTATGAAGCAGCCATGTCTCCTGAACCTGTGTGCGTCTGGAAAGGACCTCTGGGTGTTTACAGGAATACCTCCATGTCACATCCACAACCTGGTCCTTCGAGAACGCCAGGATGTAGGAGAGTTTCTTTCCCCAGCCGATTTCATACAGGAGGGGTTTATCGCACGCATTCTCACAAGGATCACAGTGTAGCCAGCGATGCTGTGACTGAGAATACACCTCTGTCCACACGTGATCTGAAAGCAGGACAAAACTTTGTTTTTTCTATTAACAAATTATGTCATTGTGGTACAGTAAAGACCTCGATACACTTCAAGCGAAATCGAAACATGAACTGGTGTGACGCCATTTCAAACAAATCAAGTAAAAACAAAGTTCATTTGGAGTTCACTACCATTGGTCTGTGGCGATTATGTATTAGGTACCATAAGCCCTATTCGGACGGGATTAGTTTAACATGGGGAGGTGGGGGTAAATTAATTATTACCAGAGGTTCTCTGTGATTTTAGTCCCGTCCGAATGTGCCATCTCGGTAATCATTACGGACAAAAAGACAGTAAAAAGAATAAGGACGAAAAGTCTGAAGAAAAGTGAAGCCGCCAATGTCCGAATATGGTGCTGACATTCACGTTGATTTGATTTACATACGTCTGCACAGTAGTAAACGTGGGACCGGAGTCTGCGCAGTAGAGAGCAGGAAGTAAAGCCGCGATGTCAAGACCCCACCCACACTCTCGCAAGATGCAGAACAATTTCCATAACAACAGTTATGGAAATGTAGAAATTACAGTTGAAGCTCCAATCTGGCAATCCGAAAATCCAGAAAAAAGTCTGTTAGTGCCTTCACTCAGAGAAGCAGTCAATCTCAGCTGTCTATCATGATGTCAAACCCCTGTTTAATAGCATCAAACAATTAACTAAAACCAAACTTTTTTTTTTTTTTAAACTAACACTTGAACTTACATCGGCGTGATAAAAACTACCTAAAATGACAGAAACCATCTTTGAAAAAAATAATTTGAAGTGTAATTTGATTGTTTAGTTTGTCCCACGACCCATTACATTACACGGAGAGGGCAGGGTTTATGACCTATACTGGGACCAACCACCTGCGGGTGATCGAGATGCTTTGGCTTCAGTTTTCAGGCCTTGTGCGGCATGCTTGGTAGGTACAAACCAAGCCTGCTGCACTCGTGTTGAAAACTGAAGCCAAAGGTGGTTGGTCCCAGTATAGTTCATAACCCTCCATGTATTCTAAAGGACGCGAGACAAACTAAACAATCAAATTACACTTCAAATAATTTGTTCCCAAAGATGGCTTCTGTCATTTTTGACAGTTTTATCACGATGATTTCATTTCAAGTGTTCGTTTTTTTAAATAAGTTTGGTTTCAGTTAGTTATTTGATGCTATAAAAACGGGGGCTGTGACGTCATGATTGACAGCTTCTCTGAGTGAAGTTGTCAGTGAGGCACTAACAGACTTTTTTTCTGGATTTTCGGGAGGAGATTGGAGCTTTAGCTTTAATTTCTACATTTCCATAACTGTTTATTTCAAACAACACAATTAATTGTTCTGCATCTGCGAGAGTGTGGGCGGGGTTTTGATATCGTGGCTCTACTTCCTGCTCTCTACTGCACAGACTCCGGTCCCGAGGTCACTACTACACAGACTCGGCCCCAAATCTGCTCAAGATGTCAGCGCCATATTCGGACGTTGGCGGCTTCTGTTTTCTTCAGTGGAAGGTAGTGAGACGCGTCGTCCATATTTTTTTATGGTCTATGGTACAAACCGCTGAACTATAAAGTTGTAATTCTAATTGAAAGTGACACTGACATTTTTTTCTTCATGTACAAATAAACGTGACTTGACTGGAGTGAACTGCAGAGCGGGTGCAAACATACATCGCTATGATCAGATGCTTTCTTAACTGCTGTTTTCTACAGAAGCCCTAAACGGCCATGGATAATATATTTTTTTCCATCTTGTTGGAAAGAAAACAACAGTTGTTTTCTCGTGACTTATTTTTCTCATGAATGTTTCTTTCTGAAACACTGCACTGCACCCGGAGTCTACTGTTGCTATAGCAATGAACACAACTTCCACGAGCATCTGATCGACGGATAGACCGTGCGCTCTTATATGTTGTGGATCTTTCAGCAAAATCTTTGCTTCACTTAATAAACATTTTATTTGTGTAATTATCATGTTTAAATTATCAACAGAGCATTCAACAGCTCAAGCGCAGACGGAGCCTTCAGAAGGATGGCAGATTATCTATTCTAAAAATCGTTTAGAGCTGCTTGGATTCAACCCACTTTATTTTCCTCATTCTTTTAAAATAAAATTGCATTACATAATTTGTGTGTCATTATCCTACTATCATGTAGGATATGCTGTGACTGGTATCATGTGCGTTTCTATATTTCAGATTTCTAAAAAGCAAACGTTTAATCCAGTTGATATAGTCTAAATACAATCTTGGGATACTTTTTGAAAAGAGTTTTTATGTATATGTGGTTTGCTACAAAGAAATGTACAAAATACAATAGTTTTTATATCGTTGATTTCGGGTTAATTAGTAGGCCTACTAACAGTACTAGTACCCAGGAATGTATAAATTTAGACCAAATAGTAAAAAAATAAAAATAAAATAAAATTCTCAAAATCAAATCCCGATCTGACATGAAATTGCTCTGTACTGCAGGATACTTATTGTATCCATTAAAAAGAGGTATTTAGTTTCATATTTGTGTTTGAATATTATGTATTTTTGATTTAATGATTATGAAAAGTGAACAGCATGAGTAAGATCAGGACACGTCAAGTTGGAAGACCTGAAGTGGGTCAGAAATGATTTTGGCCACTTCATTAGCCTAAGTTTTGTAGAAAGCTTTTCTTTAAAGTGAAATTCAACTATAAAAAAATAAAAAATAAACTTTTCACGATTACGAGAAAACAAGATATTAGAAGAAAGAAATATATTATCCATGACCGTTTAGGGCTTCCGTAGTTTTCTGTTTTGTCACTGTCACTTTCGAGCGGCACTGCTTCCAAAGATGTGCAGCTTCGAAGCGACTCTGGCCGAGCAGGTAAGTTTGTACCATCACCCAGTTTGCTCTGCTCAATGTTCCGCTCCATGTGTGCCCACTCATGCTCACCGGAGAAAAGCAAAGTCCGCTCAAATAACGTCCGACATGAAATTTGTCTGCAGTAGACTTTTTTCTGTTTGCATTAGCCCTACTGTGTTGTAACATATCCGTGCGGGGCAACACTGGTAAAATGATGCTAACCTCTCGGTCACAGATCCACTCCAAGCTACGCTCTGTTCGCATGCTCTGATAATAATAGTTTTATACTTTATTTTGATAATTGGTAAAAAAATAAATCTGTTAAATCTGATGCGGCTGCATAGAACTGAATGAAAAATAATATATTGATATATAAATATATTTTCTGTCCAATTTTGGTTACTTTAAATACAAATGTGGATATTTTATTTTATTGGCTTGTATTTTTTAAATTCAGATTCAATAAAATTATTATTATTATTATTATTTTTTAAATCTAATAATAATACAATTATACAAAAACCTAATTTAAAATAATAATAATTTAAATAAATAATAATTACTAAAGGGTTAGTTCACCCAAAAATAAAAATTAGCCCATGATTTACTCACCCTCAAGTCATCCTAGGTGTATATGACATTCTTCTTTCAGACGAATACAATCAGAGTTATATCTAACTGGTAAGATGGTGTGCTGGTGTGCAATGTCGTCAGACGTAGCGTAAAGCATTTTGAACTGCGAGAGGCACTACACTTTTTCCGTAAGTTTAATATGGAAGGCGATCTGGTGGAAGCTAGATGATTTACTTTATAAAGTTTTAAATATGTATATTTTTCTTACACAAACGCATCGCTTTGCTTCAGAAGGCCTTTATTAACCCCCCGGAGCCGTGTGGAGCAGTTATATGATGGATAGATGCACTTTTATGGACTTCAAAAACGAAGCAACAATTCACTGCCATTATAAAGCTAGGAAGAGCCAGAACATTTTTAATATAACTCTGATTTTATTCGTCTGAAAGAAGAATGTCATATACACCTAGGATCACTTGAGGGTGAGTAAACCTTTAAGAAAAATTCTCTTTTGTTGCATCCCTGATTTACACATTCATCTAAACGAAGCTCCAAGCACAGGACGTTACTTATTTTTACCCCTAAATGAAGAACAAAAAATAACTTTGCTGGGAGAATTTTGAGGCCTTAATGCTGTAAGATTTCTACCTGTGCTGTCCCAGATATATCTGGCCTCAAGGCCTAATGCTCGGCAGAGCAGCGTGAAACAGTTGGCCCATTCCCCACAGCGCCCTCTCCTGGTCTCCAGAAGCTTCTCTGGGTTATTGTACCTGCAGAAGGGAAAATTAATGCGAATTTGCAGTTATGACATCAATAACATTGGTCTTCTCCATTCCAAAACACCATAAAAGTGGTCAATGTGGTGGAGAGGAAGATTTTTAGTGAACTCTGGTCTTTTCCTCACACAGATGTACTGTATGACTTTATAACAGCGTACAGATTCATATAGACTAGTTTTGAGGTCGTTTTAAAGTTGTTTTGAAGCTTAAAGGGTTAGTTCATTAATTACTCACCCTCATGTGGTTCCAAATTTTGTTAATCTTTGGAACACAAATTAATATCTTTTTAATGAAATCAGAGCTTTCTGTCCCTCCATTGACAGCCTACTCAACTCATGTCAACACAACCTGCATGTAATAATAATAATAATAATAATAATAAATCTTTATTTTCTATAGCGCCTTTAAATGTACATCTCAAAGCGCTTTACAGAAACAGACAAAACATAGTACACAAAAGTAGAAATAAACAAAAAAGAAAAATGATTACAAAAAGAAGAATGTTATATCAAAAACAATTAAAAACTATATAAAATTGATACAAACGTTCAATAAAAAGCTACCCTAAAAAAATGAGTTTTAATGTGTTATGGTGCTCTTGTGAATAAACATTGGGGATTCATTTTTTTTTTTTGTAAACAAAGTGGTAAATTATGTTATTATGCAAACAAAGCACTCACTTCGCTTCATAAAACTGAGCTCATAAAACTTAAACCACTGGAGTCACATGGATTACTTTAATGATTTCTTTACTACATTTCTGGGGCTTGAAAGTGGTAGTTGTATAGGCTGTAAATGGAGGGACAGAAAGCTCATTTTTCATTTTTGGGTGAACTCTTTAACAGCCACTGGTCAATATATATTTTGTTGTTTGTAGCATAAACATAAAAACATATGATTTTGTGTTCCACAGAGCAAAGAAAGTCCATTTTGGGTGAACTATCCCTTTATGCTTATTTATTATGGAGAATAGAGAATAAAATTGCTGCAGAAAATTCCATGCAAGATACTAGACCTTCAACATCATTAACAGAGCAATGTCTTGATGAGAACGAAAAAGCAGATGCACCTTGGGAATCTAGTGGAGAGTTGGCAGGCCTGACAGAAGTGGTTCTCTACACGGCCTGCATCCCAGCGTAGGTCATCATTTGAGGGGGGGAGGGCTCCAGAAGGCTTGGTTGTACCTCCACACCGGCTGCATGGCAGACTGTCCACCCAGGTAAAGAAGTCCCCTTTGAACCACTGCAACAGCTCTAGAACTAACATGTCCTCCTCACCTAGACTGCATGCTGAGAGTGGAACACAACACATAAACATGAGTCAGCTTCTGATAATCTGGAATGGAGTCTTCATTTCATCCAAGTATAAATCAATTTAAACATATTATTCAAAATGTCGTCTTCTTTGCATAACTTTTAAATGAGGAAAAAAATATCAATCAAGTTTGAATGGTTTTGAAACCCTAAAACACATGTTTAAGATGGGGAAGGATAAGTTCACCCAACAATGATCGTGTTGTTCCAGACCTTCGTTCATCTTTGGAACACAAATTAAGATATTTTTGATGAGATCCCATCCATAGACAGCAACGTCATTGTAACTTTCAAGGTCCAGATTGGTAGTAAAGACATTGTTAAAATAGTCTGTGACTCCAGTGGTTCAACCTTAATGTTATGAAGCAACGTAGCCTGACGTCGTCATACTCAATTCTAGTCAGAATATGAGTCTGATACTGCTCCGTTGGGCTGTTATTATGGGGTGTGTTTCAACCGAGCCAGGAAAGACCTCAATTGGATAGACCTACAACCAATCAGAGCAACGGAGCGACGCATAACGTTAGTTGTCAAATGTCAACAGAACTCAACTGCACTGTGTTGCCATGTCCGCGGGTTGAAGCGACCCCAATTATGTGATATACAGACCCAGGAATGCGAATTTTAGCTGCCAGCCCTGCCAAAATAACACATACGTTACCCCCCAAATGCCATTTTTTTCCCGGAGAACCCCCCCCGGAAAGCTATTGGGCTTGTTTTTGGCTAGTTTTGAGTAACGTTAGCAATTGGGCGGGTTTTGTTGTAAAAACTTGGCAACCCTGTCTGCACGCACGCTGGAATAAGTTACGTTAGAAGAAAAAGATGAGTGTAAACGATCTTTGCCGGTGTTGTAAAAAAGAATTTAAGGATACACAGAGTAGGCCTACTTACCAACACGATCATCATTTCTGAGAGAAATAGTGAAGGTGAATGCATATCCGAGCAAGTTCTCCGTTTAGGATTAGAACAAAATCAACCCAAGCGCCTTTGGTGACGTGGATGATTACGTTACTGTTGAGCATCTGTCCATCATCGTCTAAAGCCCGCCCTAACGATTTCATTGGTCCGAACAGTTTCTGTTCGGGCATAATTACTCCTCTATGGAGAAAGTCCAGACCGAACTGCCCGAGCACAATTGTTGTGGGCGGGCCTTTCCCCTCTCCACAACTGTCACCAATCTTGGTGTAAAATTTGATCCACAACTCAGCTTTGAAGCCCATATCAAAAACCTCTGCAAAACATCTTTCTACCATCTCAGAAACATTGCAAAACTCCGTCCAACGCTATCCTTAGCAGATGCTGAAAAACTGGTCCACGCCTTTGTCTCCTCCAGACTGGATTACTGTAACGCACTTCTCACCGGGATCCCTAACAAAAGCTTGCAGAGACTGCAGTATGTTCAGAATAGTGCTGCTAGGATCCTGATGAGAGTTCGAAAATACGATCACATCACACCCATTCTCCATTCACTTCACTGGCTTCCTGTTACCGCCAGGATTGACTATAAGGTCTCCCTTCTAACCCACCAGTGCATCTATGGAAATGCCCCCCCCTATCTGAAAGAACTACTCACACCTTCAACTACAACTCGATCAACAAACTCAAACCGCCTCCTTCTCCCCAAGACAAAGCTCAGCACTATGGGTGATCGGGCTTTCTGTTCTGCCGCTCCTCGGATTTGGAATGCCCTCCCCGACCATCTGAGGGCACCTCAAACTACTGAGACTTTTAAAAAAGGACTAAAAACATTTCTTTTTAGGAGAACTTATGACTTTTAACCATTCAATCTATTAGTATTTTATCCTTCTTAAATGATCTTAACTGTAGCACTTTGAGATTTGTTCCAAATGTAAAGTGCAGTACAAATAAAATGTATTATTATTTTATTATTATTAAGTTCGGCTGGCATCCAGGCTAGAAGCAACGAGCTTCAACCTAAAAATTATGAAGCGAACCCCCCCAAAAACGACTTTATTCAACAATTTATTCTCATCTGTGTCAGTCTCTTAAGCTGTTGACATCGCTTCCCGGTTCTACATCAGACTCACTATTGGTTGACGCTGACACCAGATTGTAGAATAAAGTTGTTATTTTTGTTTGTTTTTTGCGCACAAAAAGTATTCTCGTCGCTTCATAACTTTAAGGTTGAACCACTGCAGTCCCATGGACTATTTTAACGATGTCTTTACTACCTTTCTGAGCTTTGAAAGCTGCAATGACGTTGCTGCCTATGGATGGTTCAGAAACCTCTCGGATTTCATCAAAAATATCTTTATTTGTGTTCCGAAGATGAACGAAGGTCTTAAGGGTTTGGAACAACATGAGGGGGAGTAATTAATGACAGAATTCTCATTTTTAGGGGAGAACTAACCCTTTAACATATATGTACAGGTTGCACATCAATGAAAACAACAAAAGCACTTTTTTTTGCCATTTCGTTCTTCTAGTTTAAAAAGCAAAGTTGAACCAACGTCATGAAAAGTGAATTAAATGTAAATTAATATAATTTTAGATGGTATATGCATTAATTCGGAGTGGTGATATAATGTCTTGCTAACCTGGATCTGCATCATTTGCTTGTTTCAGCCGTTCTTTAGCCCTGGACCTGAGCAGTTCATGAGGTATGCAGATCAGTGCCTTCTGCTGCAGTTCAGGGCTCTCGTATATCAATACATGTTGGAAGTTTGACTGTACAGTCCTAAAGAACGTCACGCTGCTTGACTAATACATCAGAAAACAAAAAGAGAAAGGTGACATTGCTGTGAAAATGCAAGTCTTCAAAACACTTATTTTCCACATTATTCATTTCGCTGTTTTATTGGGTAGAGCAGAAAGTAAAGAGATCATCCTTAAAATAAAACATCCAAATAGGACTCTCTAACTAACCCTATAAAACAAAAACTAAGAAAAAAACTCACAGTGTAAGGTATAGCAGCTGGTGCAGCAGCTGGTGCAGAAGCAGGGGCGGCAGCGGCAGACACAGGGCCTGCAGAAGATGAGGAGGGTAGTGGTGGTGGGGCAGGATTTGGATTTGGATTTGGAGGAACTCTGGCACTTTGTGGGTTGGATGCAGCTTGGCTCGTGCCAAGCCTCTGGTCTCTCTCAGTGGCAATTGTCTCCCGCACCTGCCTCAGCCTCTCCACAGATGCTGACTTTGGAAACACCAAGTGGGTTTCTGCCTAATGGTGACACATACAAAAATAGCAAATCTAACGTGATGATGCTGATGCTTTGAAACCATAAAGGTAACTATATTTGCTTATACATATCACCAACCTCCTCAAATCCCATCTCAAAGAGACATTCAACTGCTCCTTTGACAGGCAGAAGCTTGGTGGAGAATGTTGGGTTTCCAATACGGATTGATCTGTATTTATCCTCATCTGGGTTCCTACAAAACACACATGCACAAGATCAAAATAAAAACAGAGGAACAAATATTTGTATAGACATGTGTAGCTTAGAGGTCGCATACAACATGATGGATGTAGAATAAGGAATTTAAAAAAAACAACATAGTTGGACAGACTGTCTATGGACAACATACATATACAAAAGACATTGTCATTGCGGGCATTACAACATTCCACCCGGCACTCTGAATGGTCTCCGAAACTCTTCACTTACCTAAGAATGTTGTCCGCGTATGTAATTAGCAATTTAGAAACATCCAAAAACACCTCGGTAGTATTTTCCCACAAAGCAGTGACTCCTTGGGACCCAGACATGTTTTAACATTCAACTTGTACAATTACAGTAAGTACATCCGCGAGAGAGACGTAGCCTACTCTGCAGAGTTGCCAGGTCTGCGTAACAAAACAAGCCAAATAGCCAATCAGAAATAGCCCAAAAGTAGCATAATGACCATATCCCAAATATTAAATCTCCAAATATTCCATTCCGAAAAATACATATTTTACAGTCACTGTTATGCAAATTGAAAACCACTATATCGTAGTGTTCATAAACACAGCTCAGATGCGCCCCACTAACGTTAGTGGCCCTGCTTCGCAAAACTTAGCATCTAGCACTCAACATTAGTAGATTATAAAATATTTTAAATACAAGCATTTCAGTCAAATATAATTTATGCAATATGTCAAACCTTTACCCGCGGAGAAAAAAATCAACCCGCGGCAACAGTTAAAAACTAAATCCTAAACCCGCAGGAAACCCGCTGACTTGGCAACCCTGTTCCAGCCCTGTTCTACTGAAAGTTGCGAATTCATAGCTGTCCTATATGCGCCTGGTAGATATTTTCTAGAAGAAATATGGTCTGATATGTTGACTTGTTGTTAATTTTTTCACATAACTATAAAATCAACCAAATTACTTCAAACATATTTTTTGTGCACGTTTTGGCACAACTGAATCTCCTGCTGGAAATCATAGATGGACAGGAGATCCCAGAGCGACTTCAGAAATGATGGCATGATAAAAGTCTTTTAAAAGTCCTTGTCCAAAATTTTTACTAAATTTACTTTTTATTTTATAAAAAATACACATTGGTACATTGTGCTTGAAATGATAATTTACGTCAAGATAAGCCGTACATTTTACAGGATTTAAATATCATATATTATTATTATTATAATTGAATAATATATATATATATATATATATATATATATATATATATATATATATATATATATATATATATATATATATATATATATATATATATATATATATATATATATATATATATATATATATATATATATATATATATATATATATATATATATATATATATATATAATATTGATATAGCTAATATTATTAGGGAAGTTCTTAACACATACAATGTAATGGTCTGGCTCCAGACATTTTCTTCCAGTTTGGAAATGGAAAATATTATATTCATTCTTGTACATATTAATTTACGTCTATTCAGTAGTTCACCAAATACTTTTTTTTTAAATTCATTGTCTATCCAATCAATTCATTAATTTGCTCATGCACATTATACCTGTTACCTGATAATTATTATATTATACCTTTTTAATTTTTATTTTATAGATTTAGTATATTTCTTTATTTATATATTCTTCCTATATTTTTTTTATATATTTATTGTTTCCTATTTTTTGTTTTATGACATATTACAATTTTATATCACTATGATATTGATAGATACGTCAAGTATTTTCCCTGTTTATAATTCTTATTGTACATTTGTTAACCATAATTTATACTTTAACATATTGTAAAGTGTAGTTCACTTTTAACTGTGAATAAAAACATATCTATTGTTTTTGTATATTTGCATATAATTGTAATTATAATATTCTCAGCAAGTATCAGTTCTGCATTTATTTCATAAGTCCAAAAAAGGAATCCCCTTTCCCAACATCTGAATTCCTCTGATTCATCTACTCTCTCCTAAATGCTGATCTCGGATCTGCCGGTAACTCTTTCATTACTTTTAGCTGCTTCTTGTTCCGGCCAATAAGGCGCGAAGTTATTCAGCCCAGGTAGCGTGCCATCACACTGAGGTGGTCATTTGTAAGTTTGAAAAATAATATTTTAAACACGGTGTTAATCTAAAATATTGCCATACTTTCGTTTAACTTTATCAAACAGCTCATTTTCAGTGTTTGTTTGCAGCTTCGGCTACACGTGGAATTGTCTGTTCAAACTTGCGCAGGAACTTTAATACGGTGAAAAACAATGGCAGAGAAACCGATGTGGGAGCAAATCGGCACTGGATTCGTGCAACACTATTATCAGCAGTTTGATTCAGACCGTGTGAAGCTCGCCGACTTGTATGTAAGTGAATTATTGCGAGTGAATGACTGTCAATGAACCTCATGATCTCGCGTGATGTGTAAGTTCCGTAAAGCAGTGTTGTTTTGTTTTAATACATACGTTTTGTGTGTGTGTTTTAGTTGTTAATATTACTCCATTCTATGCTTATTAGCCTGATTCTGATATAATTATTTTTCTCCTCTAGACGGATGCTTCCTGTTTGACATGGGAAGGGGAGGGATTTCAAGGGAAAGCTGCCATCATGACCAAACTAAATGCAAGTTACCATATTTTACTCCCGTCGTTACAATCACATACACTGGTGTCTTCCTGACTTAGTTTAACAAAATGTTCCTGTCTGCAGAGCCTTCCCTTTCAGACCATTCAGCACATCATCACCGCTCAGGACCATCACCCGACTCCAGACAGCTGTGTCATGAGTATGGTCATGGGCCAGCTCAAAGTAAGATGTGATAGATTGCGCTTATTAAAACAGTTCTGTGTCATCAAACTGTCTAAATTTTGATTAATTAGTAGACATAAGTGTTTTTTGTTAAAAGAAAAAGGCACATTTTGATACCTTTCAAAACCAGTGCCATTATATATGGGAGCTTGTTTAAAGGGTTAGTTCACCCAAAAATGAAAATTCTGTCATTAATTACTCACCCTCATGTTGTTCGACACCCGTAAGACCTCCGTTCATATTCGGAACACAAAAGGCACTTAAAACGTCGTTACAAAGTCCATCTCACCACAGTGACTCTACAATAATTTTACGATGTGACGACAATAGTTTTTGTGCGCAAAAAAAATTCAAAATAACACCTTTATCCAACTTGTCTTCCGTGTGTGCCTCCACGACGCATGCGCGAGAATATGACGTAGCGCCCGGGTTCGGGAATCCATGAAATACACACTTTAACCCCATTTTGAGAACTACGCCGAGGCCTAAAGCACGATCAATGTAGAATTCAACAGCTTAGATACGCGCGTCTTCCTCTGCTCGTAAACAAATCGCTTCTGGGTCATGTGTCCGAACACCGGATCTGCGTCATTTTCTCGCGCATGCGTCATGGAGGCACACACGGAAGACAAGAACAAGTTGGATAAAGGTGTTATTTAGATTTTTTTTTGCGCACAAAAACTATTGTCGTCGCATCGTAAAATTATTGTAGAGTCACTGTGGTGAGATGGACTTTGTAACGACGTTTTAAGTGCCTTTTATGGGTCTTGGAAGTGTCAATGTACTGAATGCCAATGAAGGCCTATCTGAAGCCTTTCTAAGCCATCAGCTTTCAACTAAAATATCTTCATTTGTGTTCCGAATACGAATGGAGGTCTTACGGCTGTCGAACAACATGAGGGTGAGTAATTAATGACATAGTTCACCCAAAAATGAAAATTAACCCTTTAATAAAAAAAACATAATTGCTTAAAATAAATACTTTTTATCTCACAGTTCTGGATTTTTTTCTAGCAATTGCGTGTTTATTTCTCACAATATGGACTTTATAATTTGCATTTTATGTCTCAATTCTGAGAAAAATGTCAGAATTGTGCGTTATGAATATAAATTTGCAGATGCAAGAAAAATCTATTAAAGGATTAGTTCTCTCGAGAATTAAGATTTCCTGATAATTTACTCACCCCGATGTCATCCAAGATGTTCATGTCTTTCTTCAGTCAAAAAGAAATGAAGGTTTTTGAGGAAAAAATTCCAGGATTTTTATCCGTATAGTGGACTTCAATGGGGTATAACGGGTTGAAGGTCCAAAGGGCTCTACATGATCCCAGCCGAGGAACAATGGTCTTGTCAAAAAAAATGAGCCGTGGGGTGAAACACTCAGTTTCAGTCAATCGTGAGTGCCTATAGAGTAGTATTGCATCCTTCATATCTCCGAAAAGTATTAAGTTTTATTATATTTATAAAAGAAAGATAGGCTGTACCGAGTCTTTCCGAAAAAAATAGAGCGGCTGGAGGCGTATCGTGTGGGCGGAGCTAAAGAATCACGAGTACGCGCAGCTATTGCGTTGAGTGTGTCTGGAAGCTGTGACATCCTTAAACGTGGAAAAAAAAACGTTATCCTAAATAAACCATGGAAATCAATCAGAGTTAGCCATATATATATATATATAATGATCCAGAATCAGATCTAGAGGTTGAAATTGAACAGTAGAAGCAACAACGACGACTACAGCAGGACGTCTCAATGGTATGCACTGTAACTTATATACTTGCTTAGCGGCTTGTCATGCGCGAGTTTTAGAACATTTTTGTATGTTTACTCGTGGTTAATGAGGACATGATTTGGTTTATGGACTATTGTATGCGATTTAATATTGGCAGTAGCAAGCGGAACGGTTTTGCAAGTCAGACTAGTGCGTGTTTACATAGAAAAACAATGGAATAGTAGCGCATTTGAATGAACAAGTGGATAGCTAACAACACAAATACATTTGAGGCAGTTTTACTCACCGCCTGCTTCCAACACACTCCCGTGAACCTTAATCGCTGGAACTGTTCTATCTTTCAGCATTAGACAAGCTACAAATCCGGAGTTGAACTGGGGCTTGTTTATAAACCATCGTCAGGGAAATTCAGGGAACAAACCAAAAAACTTGCACAACTAGCTGCACAGGGTTGTCTTGCCCTGACAACCAAAAACTCTGTCTCTGTGGTGACATTGTTGATTTCGTGAAGTCCTGTGACTGCAGCGCACAGCCGAGGACGTTAATGGGCGTGCATTTGCTCTCTCTCTCTAGTCGCGAGCGCCCTTCCGGGAGAAGAGCCCGTACGGCCCGTACAAGGATATTCCGCCCTTGTTGACGTCACTTTGGCCAATACTCGAAAAAAACTTTCCGAAACGTATGAGAAACTGGAAGGAGTATTTTTGGCACATAAATAATCCATCAAACGTCCTACTTTTTTTTTTTTTTTTTTTTTTTTTTACTTTGTCCATGTTTAGCATGGGAATCCAAGTCTTTAACAGTGTAAAAATCTCACTATGCATGAAACAGCATTTCACCCCCCTTTAAAAACAAATGCTCGTCTTGCACTTGCGATGCGTGTCCACGACTTCACCCATTACTTAATCACATTGGAAAGGTCACACGTGACGGTTCAAAAAGGTAGGGCAGGGCGAAAAACTTAAGAATCGCCCTGAGATCGTTGTTTTACCTTTTTTTTGTAAAGAGCATTTGACTTAGTCTTTGCACGTTCGCTTTGTAATCACTAGGTCGGTACTTCCACCTACGTCATGTGTGATCTTTCCAATGTTTCTACGTAATGCGTGAAGTCGTGCATGCGCATCGCAGAGCTAGTGCAAGATGAGCATTTGTGGTTAAAAAGTGTATAAATTTTTTTTTTGACAGATCATTTTGCTAGATAAGACTCTTATTCCTCACCGTGTAGAGCCCTTTGAAGCTGCATTGAAACTGCAGTTTGGACCTTCAACCCGTTGGTCCCCATTAAAGACCACTATATGGAGAAAAATCCTATGTTTTCCTCAAAGACCTTCATTTTTTTCCAACTGAAGAAAAAAAAGATATGACCATCTTGGATGACATGGGAGTGAGTTAACGATCAGGAAATTTTAATCCTGGAATGAACAAATCCTTTAATATCTGACTTAATTTCTCGCAAACCCGGGTTTATAACTTGCAATTCTGACTTTTTTTTAGAATTATTATATATATTTAAAAATATTTGTGTGTGTGTACTATTATTATTATAATAATAAATGTCTTACAATGTAGGCTGTAAAAAATCATGAACATTGATATTGTTTTTGTGTGTTTTTACAGGCTGATCAGGACCAAGTTATTGGCTTTCAGCAGGTTTTCTTGCTGAAGAATGTAGATAACAAATGGGTCTGCACCAACGACATGTTCCGATTAGCTCTTCATAACTTTGGAGCATAGTATATAGTATTTTCAGTCCATGCAACTTTTGTGTCCGGAGTATGGTTACACATTTCACATTCTGAACTGGTTTCATCTTACTTTGCCAAAGATCTTGAAGGTCCAAGATCCATGATCATCTCCAGATAAGAAAAAGATATGTTAAAAACAACTGATTATAATAATCGTAATTTGTGTGTTGTGGCATGCACTGTGTGAAAATAACTTCAATTTGATAATAAATTTCCTGTTCGTACAATCCATCTTTATGCTTCAATATTTTGGTTAAACATACTGGATCCTGATTTATGATCATCTCGCTCTCTGGGTGGTGCAGCAAAAATGGCTTCCCACTGCTCCGGGTGTATGTTCACCGTGTGTGTATTCATTACTCACTGCTGTGTGTGTGTGTGTGTGTGTGTGTGTGTGTGTGTGTGTGTGTGCGTGCACTTGGATGGGTGAAATGCAGAGACAAATTCCGAGTATGCGACAACATACTTGGCTACATGTGACCTTTCACTTTTTTTTTTCTAAATGATAAACACATTTTACATTAAACTGTCAATGCCATAACAAAAGTATTAAAACTAATAGAAAACATTGATGTCAGTTTGTACAGTCATGTTTTTATTTTTTTGCCTCAAAGCGTCATTTAAGTTCATAAGAAAACATTTCTGCCATTGCAGAAAAAAAAGAATTTTTTGTCTGAAGATTAAACATTGTCTGTCTGCCAGTGCACAACAATCAAAGACTGCGTTGTGTCAAACAAATAGTTCTGGTACTGGATGCTGATTGGTCATTACAATATAGTCAAGTGAAGTGGTTTGTCATTTCTGTCAGAGGAAGAATCAAAATACAGTCTCTGGAAACATTTTATATACAAGTCCTTACAAGGCTAACATTTTCATATATGGCCAGAATACACAGACAATTAAAAAAACAAAACAAGAAAACAGCACCCATAGAGGCCATTTGCATTTTTTTGCATTGTATATTGCATATTATATTGAGTTAAGAGATCAGTTAGCAACATTTAATTCAGTTGTTTGTCAAATGTTTTGCAATATGAATTAGAAAGACAGGGTTTGCCAAACTGCTTTGTTCCACATTAAAACACGAAACTTCTTCGCACACTTGCGTTCCCGCTCTAATACATATTAAAAGAAGTGAACAAAGCATGTGAAAAATGCCATTTTATTTATGGACTATATTTTTTGTAGTGAAAGGGTGACTTAACATTTTAATGAAAATCTGTCCATAATTATTTTATTTTAATAAAACATTAAATTTAATTAAAAACTTTTTTATATTTTTTATTTCACGTACAACATAAAATTGCAGAAAATTCTGAGGTTAGCACTGTGATTTTAGAAGATTTTTTAAAAGAAATTCCAATCGGCGATATAAAGAACAATCTATTAACTAATTTGGTAAAAAAAAAAAAAAAGTGCAATGGTGTCATAAAATGTACGACGCATAGTAATAATTGTTTGAAATGTTAAATTTTTTTGAATAAGAAAAAACATGATTGCTGAAATTTGCGAACACGCATTATTTCTAAATATTTTTTACGTTGGATCGCCAAAAATGCGAAAGGAATGTATGATCAAATCTCTCAAAAATGGCTTCTCATGTGTTGTCTAATGTAACTTTTTGTAATGAAGTAAAAAACAGAAGTGAATTGTTAAAAACTTCATGCAGCGTCATTGCAAGTAGCTATGAGCCGTTTTTTATATGCCTTTGCTATTATCTGATACTTACTAGCCATTGGATGAAGACTAGTGGTCTGATATGACTTCAGCAACAAAACCCCTCCCATCTTGTGCTGTTGCTCAGCAACGAGCTGACTGTTCAAGGTGCCATCTAGTGGCTATGCTTGTGAATTACAAGTAACTGCGCCCCCTCATGACCAGACCACTTCTGAGAAAGTGCCTGATCATGATGAATATTTGAAAGACTGAACATAACCACAACTTAAAAGGGTCCCAACTTAAAAGTTGTATATACTACTCCACGTGATTACCCTTGAGAACCAGCAGGAGTGATATACAAGAACGTTTTTCCATTTAGAGAGTACTAAAATTCCATTGGCCAGGCTCGCAGTATGATAATTTTGCCCTGACGTCACTTCCCAGTTGTTCAATGCGCCATTTTCTCGACTCTAAACGGCAAGCACAATAAATGAGTCCTACTTGCAAAAAATAATAAATACTCTTCATTGCTGGTTTACATAGTTGAGAGCGCAGAATCATTATTTCAACGTCCTACACCGCTTCCAAGTCTTCTATCATCGCTTTTGGCAAGCACGCGGATTGGTGAAAGTAGCTAAATCCCCTCCCCGAGTCTGTGTGGCGGTGAAAAAAGGTAATGTCCTCACAATTAGATAGCAGCGGGAACATAGCTTTTGCATTTAGTTGTTGCGGGCTCGGTATGATCAGGAAGTAGAACGAAGCCCATTAGCCGAGAGCTGCGAAGAGGTTACTTTATGACATCACTGCGTTATTTAGAATCGCCTTTTCTCGAAGGGAATCAGTTGTTCCGCGATGCGAAATCATTCCTGTCGAATTCTTATTGATGTGGGGCGCTTAGAAAATTGCGTCTGGCTAGTTTAGAGTTTCGTTAGACTCTATTGTTTCGAATATTTGGTGTGCTTTGGCGGGCGTGGATGTGTTTGGTCGCCGGTCGCAATTGATGCTTGGAATAAATAAATAATTACAGATTGAATATTCGCTTTGGCACAGGCTATGACAATGTAAACGTATGCAGCCACAAAGTGTTGTATTTGACCGATGCAGGACTGTTACATTTTGTCTTGTCTTCGTTCACAATATCTGTCATAGCACTGAATACTTGGGTAATAGCGTTTTTATTTTTAACCGTGAATACGAATTTGTAGAGATTACACGAGGTTAGTCGTCCATGTGAGATTTGTATAATTTGCTGTGCTACTGAATTCATCAGATTGTGTTATCACTGCATGTTCAACAGGCAGAGATGTAAAACACCTAATGACCCATCAAAAAAATTATACTTTTCACCACAAAATATATATATTTATTTATTTTTACCCAAAGAAAATGTAGGACAGTCAATGTCCTTTTGCCCTTATTTCCATCACAATTAAGCACATTTCTCCCCCAAATTTGTTTTTTTTTTTGTTGTTGAGTAATTTGAGTAATGATTATTATAAACTTCCAGAAATGAATCCAGTCAAAAGTGACAAAATTCCCAAGATATCTCACATTTGAACAGGCAACAGTGTGTTCAGCTCAATTTGTTCAGACTGACTATTTCAAGAATTAAGTTAAAGAAAATATGCCTGAAATACATTTCCAGATTGAAAATATAATCACATATTTTATGTATAAACCGGAGCTAAATGAATAATGACAATTATAGAAGAAGCCTTCAAAAGTGAAATATCCATCCACACTGGCATTACTGTAATGAATGCGAGAGGGAGAATAGTGTCACTAAACATCATAATGGTCTTTTGGAGCTGAAATATGACAGACATGTTGTCATGAAATTCTAATTTATATTAAATTGCTCCTGAATTATGCAAGTGGAAGAACTCGTACTCACCAAGGTTACATCTATGATATAACTTGAAGTATATGAACATTATATGCTGTTTTCATGTTACCACAACTAGTTATTTAATGGGATTTCATTTTTTTTGGGTTACTTCCTGAGGAATTATGCAAGTATTTAATTATTTTGATTCTTTATTAATTAAGGTTTAACAGCAAAGCATTAAGGCTTTTTTCCCCACTGGGCCTAACTCTTTTGATTTTGTATATTCAAATCTGAACTGAGTGTTCATACTGTTATTATGCAAGAGATGAATTTGGATCCATTGCTCAGAAATTAAAAAAATATTTTTTTGTAAAAAGGGATTGTGTGTTTTCTGACTATAAAAACTAAAGTGATACGAGTCGGCGATGCAAAACAATAATTTTTTTCTTTTTTTTTTGAGCAAAAATTGACTGGTTAAGAAGTGTTGTGTGAAATACCCATAAATCGCTGAGCATTGGTTGTAGCCTTGCATAATAATTAGGCTATAGGATTTTTGAAGACAAAATTAAAATAAAAATCAAATCACAAAATAATGACATCATCCGATTGGAAACCAAAGTGTGATTCTCTTTCAGGTGTACGACCATGTACCAGTTTCCAGTCAGAGGGTTGGAGAAGATCCGCAGAACAAGACGAAAAGTGAAAAACATTCTTGGAGAATTTGGTCTCGAAGAATGTCTTAATTTGGGCCAGGTAAGTTTGTTTTGTAATCCACATAGATGTTAGGGGTGTAACGATAACTTGTCACGATTCTATAAAAATCGTGATACTGAACTCACGATACAATACTTATCGCAATATTTAAAGCCAAAATATTGTTTTTATTATTTTTATTTTTTTTACTTTATTATTATTATTACTGTATTATTATCAGAACCCACAAATATTCTCCTATTGCATTATTATACATTATCTATTGCATTATTATACATTATATATTCAGTGTTGGGAAGGCTAGTTTGGAAATGTAATAGTTACTCTATTTAAAATGTAATAAGTAGTGTAACTATTTCAATTACTTTATTAAAGTGATGTAACTGATTACATTTGATTACTTTTCTAAATTTCTAATGCATGTTTTCAACTGTTAATCCTTTTCAAAAATTTAAACCAGACAGGGTGAACCTTACAGTATGTACTCAACACTGATCACTGTCAGACTTTCAAAATCCTTTATCACTTAAATTAAGATTATAATAATTTAATTTTAAAGCACAACCACCACAAAATCAGAATTTAGCTCCTTTTTACTAATCGTTCTGAGATTAAATACAGATTTAAAATCATAACATGAAATAGTTTAATAGCTATGATACTGTTTTTGAAATCAAATCTTTGCATAGCTATGACGAAACACTGGCATGACATCTAACAATACATTGGAAAAAGACATTAAAACAAAGCATATACATTGAACCCAAATAAGAAATAATAAGTGTGTTTGGGGGTCGGCAAAGAATAAGCATGTGTCCTATTCTCTGTGTGGTTATTATGCTACAATAACCACACACAGAATGCTACATGGTTACCAAACTTATTCAAGGAGGAAAAAATTTTAAGGTATATATATTATGTCAAAGGGTTCATAAACAGGCTGGTAAAGACGTCTAGCTAGCTAGCAGCAGACTAGCTAATTTGTTATGAATGGAGATTAACATCATTAAATAAACTACTGGACATGCACCAAGCAATATAGAGCTAAAATACATATTGAATACACGTTAGTAGAATGGTGTGGCAGGAGTTAGTATGCAATGCCTGGCCCTTTCCTACTTTATTTAATGACTGCTTACAGTTAACTGTAGGCTAAGTTGCATACCTGCAGATGCTTCCTCATTTTCAACATTAAAATCTTTGATATCAATAGCATTTTAATAGTTGACAAACATATTTTGCACTGAACTGTTATATTTGCGCCCTTTCCTGATTTCTGAATTAAATTATTGTAAAAATTCTGGCACTGGAACACATTTTTATCACTCGCCATTGTGGCGACTCTCAGACATGTTGTAGCCTAAATCTTCAGCGGCGATGAGGATTGATATAGATGTAGTTAACTGTAATTTAATTACACATTATTTCTCAGTAACTGAAACCGATTACATTTCCATATATTTTTGTAATTAGATTACATAACTCTGTTACATGTAACTAGTTACTCCTCAACACTGTAGTTTAATGTAGTAATGTCACTGAAACTTTTTTCCTCACACAGTACTCACGCTTTCAATGAGCATTCGTTGGGTCTCTTAAAGTCCCAGTGAACCGGAAGTTGCAACCGACTTTATTTCAGTGATTTGACGTATTTCCGAGAGAAACGGAATACTAAATGAGCAGAACAGAGGGCGTGGTTTGTTTTTTCCTCCCTGTGAACTGATTGGATATAGAAACGTAGGCGTTTCATTCAGAAAACGCACCTCCTCGCCATCTCTGTTTATTAGCTCGCGGGCAGCAGACTGTCAGTTGGATGGGCGTGTTTAATGATGGCATGTCGGTGTCGAAGCCCAAGCCGTCAAACAGACGTCATCATAAAAGGCCTACCAATGTAGAGGGGAGGAGCATTTTCAGATTTTGATTAAAGATTACGAAGCCAAATAATTTTTTGATGCGGATTGACTTGCACGGATGGATTGTTCACCACAAAACTAGCAATTTGCGCTAACAAAGTAAATATGATCAATTTTGATTTCACGAGGACTTTAAACAGACAAGCCACGCACTCTGGTGCACGCTATGTCCCGCCTCTCACACTATTAATGCACTGTACATATAAGAATAAACCTACACTTTGAAAAATTTTCAACACTTTGAAAAAACATGCTAATAAATCTAAATGTGATATGGTGAGTTAAAGGTGGGGTAAGTGGTATTTCAAAACTGCTTTAGAAAAGTGTTTTGGGCCGAGTACCAAAACAAACTTATAGCCAATCAGCAGTAAGGGGCTACTAATAACAGGGAGAAGAGCGCTCAGTGCACGTCATTATTCAAAAGACACGATACAGGATGGACTAGGGGTGTAACAGTACACAAAACTGACGGTTTGGTACGTACCTCGGTTTTGAAGTCACGGTTCGGTACGGGTTCGGTACAGCAGTTTTACAAAATTGCTTTTTATTTATTTTTATTAAACAGTGGTTTACTGAAGAAAAAAAAGTGTCTGACCTTAAATGCATTAAATTATAACTAAAAGTTTATTGAAGATATTGCTGTAAACTGTATAGGGAGCCCTTACTTGCACATTAATATTAAAGGTTAACAACAGAGCCCAAACTGTTAGCTAAATTCAGTTGCTATTTATTTTTAGATATAATCAACACTCAAATAACAGTACGCAAACATGTAAACTTTACATAAGGCAGTTTTTGCAATAACTTCTAAATCTTCAATTCGTTGTTGAAATATAATCATTTATACACAGTGTCTGTCATTTTCATGACAGGTTTATTTAAACATACATGAAATAATCAAGACATCACTAACAGGTTAAGTAGAATATATAGGCTAATATAGTGCATATACTTAGTGAAAGAGTTGATTTCTCTAGTGAATACAATTCTGTGGACACTGAATGACTGCCTGAGGTAAATGTGATGCTACGTGACATTTAGTTTACACGCTTATATTGACAGTTATATTGAGGTCTTTCCGTCGTTGAAACACTGATTGAGCGATTACACCACATATGAGTCAACATACCTTCAGTCAACACACCAACATGCCTACAGATGTTCATTCATATTTATTCTTTAGGAAGAGATGATCGATCGCGTTCACGCCACTTGATGCGCCTACACAGTGATCAGTCACGCCACATTAAAGGGGTACTTCAGCGCTGTGAAGATGAATGTGTATTTAAACTGGGTCATTTATGTAGAAAAGACAGAAAATGTTTTTTTGCCTCGTGGATGAAAGACAACAACTCCCAGAATGCACTTGCTTTGCTGCCCTACGAGGTCACTCCCAAAGCCACAGCTACTGGTTATCACTTGCCCACCGCGTCACCGCCCCCAACATCGTTTTGATATTCATAGTAATAAAATAATTTTTAAAATAAAGTCTTTTCAATATAGTGTGAGTGAGCCGAACGAAAGTCACGACACAAATGCAGAGCTTTCACTCTGGCGCATTATCAGATCATGCCTATATAAGCTTAACTTTCATAGGAATTCATTGAAAAGTTGAAACACTCACTTTGCTCCGCACCGCTCCGTTATTAATGCCCGAGCCGAGCGGGAGCGGCCGTGCTCATTTACATTCTGTGAGTGAGAGCCCTCCCCTGTGGGCGGGTTGAAAACATGTGGAACTAGCTCCTTCTACTGGCTGTAGTCTATAGCCTCTGGCCAAAAAATCCTCCGATGACGCAAATATCATTTTTTTTTCGACGTCATTTTGCGTCATCGGAAAATTTCTTCCAGAAATTAAAATGCATAATTCTCTCGTCTCAGGGGGACATGAGAGGGGAAAATACAATAATGCGAATATACTACCGGGTTTCTACTGATGCAAAGCTTAAAGCTAAATCGCTGAAGTAACCCTTTAAAGATCGTCAAAATGGCATTTATCGTTTGAATTTCCTGATAAAATGGACTGAGTACTTAATATGTTCATGTGGGAACTCTGGAAGTATGTTCCGCGCTTAAAACAAGCCAGCTGTTAAAGATTGCATTCGGAAAGCACTGTACCGAAACGGTTCTGTACGAATACGTGTACCGTGACTAGAGTTGTTCCGATTCCGATACTAGTATCGGAAATATCACCGATACCACAACAAATTCTGGCATCGGTATCGGCAAGTACTTGAACCCATGTACCGATCCAATACCATTTTCTTAAACAAGACCTAGTTATTATGACCGCTAGCTTTGCCTAACCACTGTACGGTTCTTCTTCGCTGCTCAGAATGCATTGCAAACACAGGAAGTTGTGCTTTGATGCCACAAGCAACCACTGTTTAGAGCAGCGAAGAAGAAATGAAAAAGCGTTAGCAGTATGTCCGCTGTTTAGCAGTATTTCGTCTCTGTGTGGATGGCGGGCCAGTTTCTCTACCTCTACGTGCGTTTTTACAGTCTATGGTCACTATATGAGGACACAAACGCATAAACCGTCACTTCATGAGAATTTACTGTGTATAATATAATGAACACAGACACCAAAAGGTGTTCATGGCTAACCGTCAAAATAAAAGTTCGGTTTAAAATAATTCAGAACAGAATATATTAAGCTGCTGTTGTAGCGTACAGTAGATTTAGCTACGTCTCTATGTAAGAATAATACGTCTCTACTAATAATAATAATAATGCCTAGATGGTTGTAAAGAGATTATTTTCTGATTAATATAAATATTTTTTTATATTCCTAGACTTATTTGTTGCACAGTTTTTTATACAGTTATATTGTAAAAATAAAATACCTTTTTTTTTTTTTTTTTTTTTTTTTGCGGTGTTAGATTTGTGGCTGCATTTGAAGTTCTTTTTCACTTAAGAAAAATAAATAATATAAAAAATACTGTAATAAATACAGTAGTTCACCATGAATTTGTTCTTGTTTTATTAAGTGATAAGTCTGAAGCACACCATACAATTCTAGCAATTCATACAGGGCTAGTATTATATACAGCTGTATATACAGATACACACCCAGGTATCGGATCAGTACTCCGTATCGGATGATACGCTGAGCCCAGGAATCGGTATCGGGAAGGGAAAAAGGGTATCGAAACATCTCTAACCGTGACACCCCTAGGATGGACATTAGCAGAGCGATGACAGGAAGAGAGAGATTGCAGATATAAAACAAATCTGGAAGATGTCTGTGAAACAAAAGAAGGCTTACGATCAGGCAAGAAGTAGGACCCGTGTAAATATCGGATCTGCTTTCCAGCGATGGAGAGAGCTCAAGAAGCGGGAAGGCCGAGGTTGCTTTATTTTTTCTCGATAGGCGAGCAACATTGATTTTATCCAAGGCTCTGCTTAATGTATTTATAAGGTATAATGTAGGTATAACTGTAAATCCTGTCATCATGTACTCACCCTCATGTCATTTCAAACCTATAACTCTGTCTCTACACTGTTGACGGCACGATGCAACAGCTAGAAGCTGCTTACACTGGACTCGACAAAGTGACCGTTGCATATCCATCTGTCCTTCCAATGAGAAGTATTGCGAGTGCTTGGGGTATGTCATAGAACGAGGTATCAGTTTACTGTCTGGGTTTTGTCGTATCGTGTCACACTGCGCCATATCCAGTGTAGACAACATCCCTGATTACAATGGGTTCTATTGTCTTTAGTCGCGTTGCTTGTGTCCGGTGTAGACACGGTATAAGATTTGCATTCAACTTCCAAACACAAATGAAGATCTTTTTATGAAACCAGAGAGATTTCTGTCCCTCAACTTAAAAATCTATTCCTCTAAAACTCAAAAGCTCCAAAAAATGTTGAAGGCATTGTAAAAATAATCAATCAAGCGTTCTAGTCTAAATCCAAGTCTTTTGAAGAGACAAGGTGGCTTTATTTGATGAACAGATTTACAACAACGTGCATAGCTTAAATACTGACACTGCTCACATGAAAACAACATGAGTGAGTAAATGCAGAATGAGAATTTTTGTATGAACTTGGAAATAGTCATTTTGACAAGCTATCTTGCAATTAGAACTGTGATTGATTACATTTGAATATCTAAAGCACACACGCTGGAACAGCACTCCTCAAAGTGAAAGTGCAAACATCATTTAACGGTGGGGTAAGTGCTGGTAACCGTTGTTGATTTCAAATCACCAGAACAAACACGCCCCTATTTTGATAGCTCAGCCCCACTCATGCGCAACCTAGGCAACGACTGTAGCGTAATCTGCTGTGCCAGCCGGCCGAGGGTATGATGTTATCAATAAGTGAAAGCAATCTGTGTTACTATAGTAATCCAGGTTGAATGTTCAGTAAAAAAAAGTAATCCCTTACATCCCAAAAACGAACACAGTTATCATGAACAACTCGATAGAACGAGCATGACAGTCCAACTAACGAACATATTACAATTATGTCACGATTAGAGGGGTTATATCGATAACGAAAAGAGGAACCAAAGGAAACAAACATATATTAGGAGTATATTGTCTTACTTTTCGAACACACTTTGGGAGCTGACGCTTGAAACAGACACCGAGGAGGTTTAGACGCTCCAGGCTTATACGGTGGAAATGAATGGGTAATTATCATAGCTGAAGTGAACGGCAATACGATCGCAAATGGACAAGCAAGCAAACATGACACATGAGCATATTCAAGCAAAAGCCAGCAAGCATTAGTTCTGTGAAACGAAACAAAACTAACTTTATATCGCAAATTATATTATTTACATCAATGATATATCGTCACATTTTTACACCGCGCTTTAACATCTTGATCTAATGATGTATCATTACACCCCTAATACATTTCAATGAAAATGAAACTACAGCTGAAATCTCATGTCCATGTGTATCAAAATAGCCTTTTATTTAAATGTATTTACATTTGAAATGTTATCTCTCCCTTTTGTTTATCAGGAACTCCAGGAATTTTACCCAGGAGACAATGTTTTTGATGCCACAGACTGGTGCAGTTTATCTGATGGCTTTGATGGCCGGTGGAGGAAGAAGGTAAATGTCACTTTAATAATGTGTTTATTTTACTGAGCAAAAACTATTTAAATAATGAGCATCTCTGAATATTGTGTGACAACTGGCTGAAATTTTTACCAAACGTTCTCCATCCTCAGTGGGAATATCGTACACAAGGATTGTGCTGCACCTTGTGCGAGTTTTCTACAAGATCTTGGCATGCCTACAAAACCCATGTTCAGCGCTACCATGATGAAGAAGAGCGCCTGTGCAAGCTTTCAGCCTGTACTTCCTGCCCGTTTATAGCCCACCCAAGATTGGTCTCCAGGCACCTCAAATTGTTCCACATTGAAGACGCAAAGATAGAAACCCCTGCTGTCCAGCAGCTGCCTCCAAGGGCTGTAAATGGCACCACATTTCAGTGCCGAAGATGCCATATACAAGATACTCTTTTGTATAGTGTGAAAAAGCATGTTCTTCTTTATCACTACACTTCCACGTTGAATAAATATGCCGGGCAGAGATCGGAGCGGGAACTTCTGACTTTAGGAGACCGGTCTCAGAAATTCTACTGCAAAAAGTGTTATGTATCAGCTGAGACTTCCGAGCACTTGCTGTATCATCTTCTAACCTCAGAAAAGCACAAGGAATTGGATGTTCATATCAGAGCTCTAATTTTTGAAACGGACAGTAAGAAACAGTACCCTGCTCTAGCACCGAAAACACAAGGCCCTCCTCCTGTCTTGATGATGAAAGAGCCGCCAGCAATGACCACTACACTGGCTGCTGGTGGAATTAAAGGGGTGGAAAGTGGTGGTTCTGCAGTCATTGCTGCCCCTGGAACCAGCCAGGTGTTTCTCCCAACTCAAGCTTCTGCTCTGGTTCAGCTTGCAAGCGCTGAGGCAAAGGGTTTACTGAGGCCTGGAGTCCCAC
This sequence comes from Gobio gobio, assembly GCF_949357685.1. Taxonomy (NCBI): domain Eukaryota; kingdom Metazoa; phylum Chordata; class Actinopteri; order Cypriniformes; family Gobionidae; genus Gobio; species Gobio gobio. The sequence continues at coordinate 36,271,456 of NC_137104.1, forward strand.
TGGCTTTTCAGAATGCCCAAATCACCAGACCTGCTTTGCCTCCTGCCCCTAGCGGTGTTCCTCAAAACCAGTTGTCCGCCAGAGTAGGCCTACCTAGTCAGTCACAACTGCAACCTGTTTCCCGCCAAATTGTCCTACCACCAGGTGTTCGCCTTAATGTACCCGCTGTTAGGCCACCGCCACCTCAGTCCCTCGCAGCTAATCCAAGATTACCCTTAAATCAACCCACCTCTGGAGGCACCATGCTAACTTCTCAATCCCTTCTGAGTCATTTGATCCCCACTGGCAACAAAGTTGATGGTTTGCCTACCTACACTCTTGCGCCTTTGCAGGTCCTGTCGGTCCAGGGAAATAACTCCCAAGGAGTCAGCAAACCACCTCTGCCTGCATCTCAGAACAACCCTCCTCCTCAGCTAAACAAAATAAACAGCTCTCTGCCAGCCCCCAAACAAACCAAGAAGTGGATCACGTGTCCTATTTGTAATGAACTCTTCCCGTCTGATATCTACGAGTCCCATCCAGAGGTTCACAAAGAGGCGGCTAAAATGCCCAAGATCGGTCTAGCTGCTCGTGCTCCATTTTTGAAAAAGATGCCAGATAAGACGGTGAAATGCCTGACATGCAAGATCTTGATTTCGGAAAAGGGAGTTTTTGAACACCTGCTTCATGGCATGAACTGCTTGTTTTGCTCTGGGCTCTTCTACTCCATCAAGCAGCTTGTTGACCATATCCAGGTAGAGCATAATGTGAACCGAAAGAGCAACTGTGACTTCATGAGGCGTGAATACAGACTGTATACTGATGATTCAGGGAATCTGCTTTTCCCTTACTTCGACATCAGAACCACAGCTCCTAAACTAATAATGGGTGAGAAAGAGCTCAATCTTGCATTGGTCACAAGCTCCCTCGATCTGATCTTTGTGAAGATGTTGCCCAACAATCCTCAGGCAGTTGGGAAGCTGTCCACACCCTGCAAGATGCCCACACCCAATCCTGACAGCACGGAGTGCCCTTTCTGCTCGGAGAAGCTTCTGAACAGGGAATGCTATCAAATGCACCTCAAAGAGAAGCATTTCATTGTGCCCACTCTGCATGCTATACTTAAAACCCCATCGTACAGATGCCTCTACTGTGGTGGCGTGTACACTGGGAAGACCACCACCAAGGCCATCATTGTCCACTTGTCCAAATGCCGCAGTGTACCGAAGAGTCTCAAGGATAGCGATAAACTGACTTCAGGACTAGCTGTTACTCCCAGAGCAAACCGAGCACTTGTGTCATACCCAGCTCATCCAAAACAGATCACTGGACCAACCCCGACTTCAGTCCAAGCCTCTGTTCCTGCCACAAAGCCACTAGAAACCGAAGCAGAGGTGCAGAGCAAGATGCGCCTGGAAATAGCCTTCAGAGAAGCTATGGAGGCGAATCGAAGAGAGCGGGAGGAACGGTTGGCAAGGAAGAGAAAACTCGAGCGAGATAGGTTGGCTGGTCTGACGGTCGCCTCGCCTGAAGTAGTAATCGATCCTTCTGTACAATTAGCATTGGATCCTGCTGGAATGGAGTTGCGCACCTTTGAAGAACGCCGCGAGTTTGTCAATAAGTACTTTAATACACAGCCTTACCCAATCAAGAAGGAGATTGTTGCCCTGAGTAACCGTTTAATGCTTAACAAAACTGACGTTGCTTGCCAGATTGGCACCAAGCGTACCAGATGTCTGAAGAACATACAGAAAACCAAGGCCGTGGTACTTTTAGGCTTCAATATGGCAGAGATGATGAAGCTGAAGCATAATCTCTTCATCCCAGAGATTGAGCCCGAGAAGCTGAGCACCGTGGCAGACACCGAGATGGAGGTCGTCCAAGAGTAGCTTCACAATAGAAATAAAGACAAGGAGGACTTGCAATGCAAATTTTACTGAGAGCCTGAACTGTTACCTGTTCCTTGAAACAATGCAAAATATGTTCCATCCTCACCAAAACTAGTGTTAAACTGTTAACCAAGTAGAACTTGAGAGAACTTGCTTGTGTTTTGCTTCATATTAATCATTTTAAAGTATACATCCATTACTTTTCACCGAGACATCACTTCGAGTTCATGTAAAAATAGATGTTTGTAGCCCATTTATAGTTAGGGTTAAAAACATTTGTGTGATTTATACTTTTTATATTTTCCAAACCTCATAAACTATTTTTTGTGACATTTTCGTTATATATTTGTTGGTATGTTTATGGTTACCCGTTTCCTTTTTTCTTTTAGACCATGTATATTTCTATTAATCAATTCCATTTATTGTTAAATTTCATTTCTATCTTGCTTGCCTTATACTTTTATAAATATGGTATTCAAATTATTGTTTTGATCAGATTTTTTTGCCAAAAAAAGTTTTCTCTTTATATTAATTAATGCTGCTTACCTAAGTGACATCCTCACAACTAGAGTGTGGAGCTTTGCAGAGGATTTTCATTTGATTGCAGTTCATTTCAATTGTATATGATTGTAAGCATCAGAATATCTTGTAGACTCTTTGTTTCCCACTTTATTTCCCTGTTCAGCATTCATTACAGTAAATGACAACATCTAAGTTACAAAATGAAAGCTGTGTAAATAAATTAGAGCATATAAATATATACATGTTCACTTTTTTCAGTTGTATGTTCATGTGTAGTGGGCATTGTTAAAAACTCAAACCTACTTGTCATAGAGAACAACGTTTATTAGTTAACCATTATGCAGTTTATTTAAACGAATATTTATTTACAGAACACAAATGGGGAAAATAAACATCTTTATTGTTGTGATCATAGGTCTTATTTTGAAGATCTAAAATGTTATCAGTATACATATTTGCTTGCTAACACATTGTTCATGCTGCCATTTGTGAGATAATCCTTGAACTTTAAAGAGTATTCTGTCATATATGACTTACAAAAGCATTCTATAAATTTTGGTTCAGTAAATATAAGTAGTTGATGTCTACATGTCCATAGTCATTTTTTATTATTATTCTAGGTTAAAATGTATATGTACACTGTAGCTTATATCCTGATATACACTTGATACAAATGTCTGGTCTATCAAGATATACATTCCTAACAAGATCTACTTAGGCTACATATATCATATACATTTCATTTACCCATTCATACACCTACATTGATATTTAAATTCTTGAAGTTAAAAAAGTCCATGTGGGGATAATGTATTAAAATGTTTCAAATGCTTTCAAAAACTAACAGTCTCTGAGAAACTCAAGGAAATGCAAAAAGTGTTGCAACCGTCCCCACTCTCCCCTACTTTCCAAAAGTATTCCAGCTTAAAGGGATAGTTCACCCAAAAATGAAAAATCTGTCATAATTTACTCGCCCTCAAGTTGTTCCAAACCTGCATACATTTCTTTGTTCTGCTGAACACAAAGAAAGATATTTGGGGATGTCAATGGTTGCCAATATCTGCTTGTTTACAAACATTCTTCCAAATATCTTCCTTTGTGTTCAGCAGAACAAGGAAATGTATACAGGTTTGGAAAAACTTGAGGGTGAGTAGATGACAGAATTTTCATTTTTGGGTGAACTAAATATATTACCCGTTTGCTTGCCTACACATTATCCATGCTGCCATATTGTCGGGCATTCAACAAACTGTATTTTGTCATATGACTACAGTAGAAACCATTACTGTGCATATTTGTGTGATTAAGGCCAAATAATAATAAATATTAATCTTCAGTCTGATTTCTGAATGACCCTTTAAATACGTTCCAATAATGGAAGCACTACATCAGAGCCATAGACTGTAAAAGGATCAGAGTAGCCTTCTCCAACCCAGCAGAGGGCGATATTAATATCTGTTCATACGCATTGTCCACTAGCCGCGGCAGCCGCCGTCGTCGTTGTAGTACTAAAAACCAAGCCGATTTATACAACTAATAAACTCAGAACACGCACTTAATCTACACAACAAAGTTATTTCATCTGTAAGGTAAGGATTGCATTTCCCTTTAAAGTTTATTTCGGTTGTATTGCTCTAATATTTAACTGAAGAAAACTATTGGCAATATTTTTTAGCTAATTGCTAACGAGAAATCAATGTGTAAAATGTAAACAAATCAGTTTTGATTTTTATTTTGTAACGTTTGAACAGTTTATTAACCTGGTGTAGTTTGTACGCATATATGATGATAACCTCGTGTGCCTTTTTAGAAGTGTTTTGGATTTCCATCAAAATGTCGTACATGCTACCGCATCTTCACAATGGCTGGCAAGTGGACCAGGCTATTTTATCCGAGGAGGACCGAGTTATTGTTATACGATTTGGCCACGACTGGGACCCTACGTGTATGAAAATGGATGAAGTGTTGTACAGTATCGCCGAGAAGGTATAACTGTTAGTTTCCTAATTAGAACAGATGACATTTGGTTTATGTGCATGATTAGTTTGTGGTGTCTTTCGGAACAATCATTTATATACCATTATTCTATCAGTGTTTTATGTGCCTAATATCAAGTGTTTCCTCAGGTGAAGAATTTTGCAGTAATTTATCTTGTGGACATCACAGAAGTGCCAGATTTCAACAAGATGTATGAGTTATATGATCCTTGCACAGTCATGTTCTTTTTCAGGTAAGTCTTCAGATTGTACAAGTACTAGAGCGAGTCAGGCAGCTAGTATTTAAAGGTATACTCCATCCAAAAATTTAAATTCTTTCATTTACTCACTTTTATGACTTTCTTTTGTGGAACCCATTTTAGAAATATAAATATATGCGAGATAATTTTCTTTGCATTATTATGTAGGGTGTATTACTAAGCATATATTAGTAAGTGATTCATATCAGCCATGTGACAACAGTTCCTAAATGGTGTGTGTGTGGTTTTAATGTTGCCCTGTGAACTCTCTTTGTATGTGCCTTACTGTAACCTATATTTTTGAGTCAAAATAATTTCTTGTTGAACATCATCTGTCAATAGAGCTGGTAAAATTTGCCCTTTTATAACTATTATATCTGCAACATTCTAACTAGAGATGCACCGATTGCTATTTTCTTGGCCGATTCCTATTTTTTTTTTGTTAATAAGATCGGCTGATACCGATTTTGCAGATTCCAATTTTCTTTCTAAGAACTATAATTGACAGCATATACAAACAAAGTAAAAAAAAATTATTCTAAAATAAATTATTAAACATTACAACAGGATCGTCTCTCACTTAAACAACTCTCAAAAATAAGTGTTCTGCTTGGAAGGATATCGCGGACAATTTTCAAAAAGAATTGCAAATTGTATTTGCAATTGAGTTTTCAATTTGTGGCCGCATAAAATGTGACATAATCCAAACGCAATTGCAAATCGCGCATTGCCATTTGCATTTTCATTTACACGAACGCACAACGACTGCCAAATTTCAAATGGAAAAGCAAAGTCTGTTTGCAATTGCATTTCCAATGTCTTACAAGTTATGACCCTGCCATTTTGGAATAGCAATAGAAAATCACCTATTTGCTCTTTCATTTCCTCCGTGTCCTGCCACAACCTGCACAAAATTCAAATGGAATCGCAATCCCCTTTGCGTTTACATTTCCGATGCCTAACACAGTCAACTGTCAATCAGGCTTGAGGGCGGGGTTTATTGATGTAGTTGGAAAGTAGGCCACGCCCTCAAGTGGTGGAAAATATGGGATTTGGCTATTTTTGTAATAAAAACCAAGTTTAAACTCTTTAGTTCAAACAAAGTCAAAATGCAGAGCTGATTGTATGTTCACCTGCAACCAGAAAAATAAATAAATAAATAAGAAAAGTGACATGACTGCATTCGTTAGGCTATATATCAGACAAATATCATCATATTCCAGCTGACACAGTAAATTATATTGATAAGTTAAAATCAGAAAATCTATAGAAACTAAATACTATTAGTATTTCTTTATCATACAACACATTTAAGCACTGAATCAATTATGTGTACAAGAAAGTGTTCCAGAAGCTAATTTGTTGAGTTCGGGCTAGTCTTTTTACGCAATTCAAATCGATGAGTCCACAGACATTGCAGGTTTGGAGAATTTGCTTGCATTCATTAGGTGTAATGTGGTAATTAAAGTTCATGATCTTTTTGTGCAAAGACAGAATCTACATTTGTGGGCTTTTTTCCCCCAGTAATCATGTTCACAATTTCTTAACCTTAAAATGCCGCTATTATGCTATTTTAAAAGTGTTAGAAATGTTTGAATTATTCTGTCTCTCTAAACCCCTCCTTTCTGAGAGCCCTGTGATTGATTGACCGCTTACAGCGCATGTCAGAAACTAAACGTCCAATAGCATATCTGAATTTCAGATTTGCATGCTTCCTCAGAACTTGTACAAACAGTAATGATGTCATCGTTTTACCATATCAACTACTGTGTTTAAGGGCTGGGCAAAATTTGTTATAAACCTACGTGGGTTTGTGCAGGAAGAAAGACTGGAGAATCGTTTCAGGCTGTTCAGAATAGGGTTAGGTACCGAAACCCGGTGCCAATATGGGCATATAACCGGTATGTAACTGGACCGAATCAGAACGCAGATTTCGGTGCCTCATTTCGGGTTCACTTAAATTCAAACGTGCTTTCGCGCTTTGGCTGGCGGCGAGACAGAGACGGACGTGCTCAGCGCTCCTCATATCACGACTATTCAGTGTTTTCAAACACATAATGTTTATTTTAGGTTTCAGACATTTACATGCACATAATTACTAGCAAAAAAATGTCTATAGCGGCGATGACAATCCTTTCAAACTGTTTTATTCATATCAGATGCACATTATATTTTACTCTGTTCTTCTCCCAGTTCACCGGTCACTTACTTTCATGTATTTCGTGAGACGAGGATGAATTTGTGATGTAAATCCGACAGATCCGATTTTCTGAGGCGCGAACTAACATGGCGGCACCCATCACGCGTTATAGATTAACTAACACACATTCACTCACACACATTTAAAAATCAGAATATCAGATAGTTCATGACATAGTTTGCGACGAAATAAAGCCGATACAGCCGAGCGCTATTGTGGCTTCTGTGTGTCATGTGAGAAGCATTATGTGTCGCCATGGAAACAATAAGGTGATATTTTCTATGGTCATATTTAAAAATAAAGCTGAAACTTAAAGCTGTTTTGTAGCATACCAAGAATACCAACTACTTTGCTGTTATTAGTGTTAAATGAGTCCTATTGTAGTTGGCTTAGGTTTTACTGTGAATTTCAGGAAATTGTGTTTTGTATCTATTTATATTTACATATTTAAGTATACTTTCAACTTGTTATAAATTGTTCTCTTTAAAGATTTTTTTAATTCTTATTATTTTCAGTAAAAAGCCATTCTTTAATGTCGTCATCTGTTGTTTTGTGGCTTTTTTTTTTTTGGCTTTTTTTTTTTTTTTAAGAATCGGTTTAGGCACCGGTATCGTTTTAAAAGTATCGGTTTGGCACCGGTATCGTAAAAAACTCAAACGAGACCTAACCCTAGTTCAGAATCAGAGATTTTGATATCTAAAAACTTTGCTGACATTTTACATAAACCGCTATACGAAAGATATCTGAAAAAAGCATAATAAAGGCACTTTAACTCTTGTCTCAAGACTCGTGTGATAGAATCACTTTCTGACCGTGTCAAAGTTATATACAATTATCTATCTAATCAATCCAATGCTAGTTTTACAGTGCATATTTATCCTAATGTATGCTTTTGCTTGTCTATCTCAGGAACAAGCACATCATGATTGATCTTGGCACTGGTAACAACAACAAGATAAACTGGACCATGGAAGATAAGCAGGAGATGATAGACATTGTTGAGACTGTCTACAGGGGGGCGAGGAAAGGACGAGGTCTTGTGGTTTCCCCTAAAGACTATTCAACCAAATACAGATACTGATCGCTGTGCTTTTTTATTTGTTACGTTTTTTTTTTTAATCAACATTGGACAAGATCTGAGCATCCAGCAGTATGGTCATTTGGACTGTTTAATGGCCTTGTTTAGGATTTTCACCTTTATATTTAAATGTGTTATTCTGTTGCAGTTATTGTCACCGGTCTTTTATAATTTTGTCCATCTGAATATGCCACTGTATATTGAATGAATAAATAAATATTGAGTGTGTTTCTGCTCTTTGTATTTCTAAGCTCTAATTTAACATTGCAGTTCTAATTATTAGGTTTATTAACCAAGTCAGAATTAAATATGTAGCTGAATCAACTACATTTATTATTAAGCTCAAGGATACTCCATTTGATGGAGGGACAGTCCTCAGTGGAGTGCACTCTGGTGGTAACCACACGGGGCACTTTCATTGGTGATCGTGACAGTGCCTTTGTGCGCCTACTCTGCCTTACAAGTCATTCCCTGATAAGGCATCGAGGCAACAATCCAGCTGCCTAGGTTTTCGGATGTAGCCCATGTATTTTGTGAAATGTTTGCAACTGCTTAACTTAATTAGAAGCACCACAATTTCTAAATAAATGTAATCTGTTACATAGGGACTATACTGGACAGACATTTAGAAGTTTATTTTAAAGTGCAAATATGTTGTGTAAGCAGAAAAGTGCTCAAGTGCAAAGGCCACAAGTGTGGGTATTGGGACAAGCCGTTAATTTCATGAATCTGGTTCAGAGGTGCTGAAGAGGCTGAACAGCTGGCTGTCGGGTGCGGTCATAGCAACCTGGAGCTGGACCCGCTCAAAACAATAAAGATGATAGTGGACTTCAGGAGGAACACCCATACTCTCCATCATGAACAGCACTGTGGCAGCAGTGGAGTCCTTCAGGACCTGAAGTGGGATAATCACATTAGCTGCTTTTCCACTGTCAGGCCAGTGCGAGCCAGGGCTAACATTGTGAAAGGCCTAGCTAAGGAAGTTCAACTTGCCACAGGCACTTCTGATGCAGTTCTACTCAGCTGTCATTGAGGCTGTCCTCTGCACTTCAATAACTGTCTGGTTTGGCTCAGCTAGCAAGACAACAAAGGACGGATTGAGAGAATTTCTGGTGCTCTCTGCCAACCCTCCAAGAAATGTATACATACAGAGTGAGAAAATCACTCTGGATCCCTCAGATCCAAGGCACCTTCTCTTTGAACTTTTGCCATCTGGCCGACGCTACAGAGCACTTGGCACCAGAACAGCTAGGCACAAAAAAAGTTTCTTCCCCTATAGGCAATCTACCTCACGAACAGTTAAATGTTCTCCCCACTGTGCAATGATATCCATGTGCAAAACTTATTCCATTCCCTGTTAATTCTATTCTATTGTATTTGTAATAGAATATAATATACCTGTACATACAAATTTGTCTATTTAGTTTATATATATATATATATATATATACATATTTGTATCTTATTCACAAATCTTTATTTTGTTATTTTACTAGCTGTGTACTGAAGCGGCTTCTATCACCAAAACCAATTCCTTGGTCACCAAAATAATCTTTTTCAGATTACTGAGGGTGTAATGATTTTACTTTCTCTCACACAAGGCACCTGTTATTCAGGAGTTTCACAGGTGGCACCAAATTAATATTGTACGTTTTGGCCAAGTCATTTAAGGTGAGTGTGAATGTGTCAGATAACCACTTCTTTTACCTTCGGGGCACCAGCTAAAGTATTCCACCTCAACAGTAAAATAACAATCAAGGATGATTGCTGAATAAATAAAATGATGTAAATTATAGGGAGTTTGTCATCTGATCAATCTGAAGGATATGTTAGAGATTGTTCGCTTGTAGAGTCTCTTCTGTATTATCAACACAAGGAAGACACAAGTGTAAAAAATACATTTTATTAACAAAAAGATAAACAAGAAGATCAACACAACTACTAAATGAATTTCATGAATTATAAAGGAATAAAGTGCATAAGATACAAGTGATTAAGTTATGGCAGAGTTGTGGAAAGATAAATTGTTGTTTCTCTGAAACTAATAAGGTAAATAACTATATGCATCAAACAAATAAATGAAAATTAGAAAATCAATATACTGTTAAACGTAAATTAGAAAATCATATTCTGATATAACAACAATGGCAAGGTCTCTTGAAAGAGGTTTGATTAAGTGCTGGTTGTGCTGGGAAACAGCAGTGGGGAAAGGAGCTGTAATCCGTTTCAACAGCCTTGAACACAACGCTCTGTAGGATGCTGATATCCTAGATACAAAAAGGGGTCCTAAAATCTGGAACACAGATGAGGCCCTGATGTAGGTGCAGAATGTCCTTAACAACCTAGAATATGCAGACAAAGGTACCTTGAAGTCAAAGTTTGCTAACCAGAGCTTAGCCTTATTGCAAATGTGTCTATATTCTGCCTCTGGACCAGAGACTTAAGGCGAATATACACTGGGCAACTTTTTGAGCAATGTTTCCAAGCAATGTTATGTAATAATATATAGCCCTAACACATATGAACCACAATGACGACAAAGACACAACTGTATCTGCAACTTGACATCATGACTTTGCGTAAACATACACGCCACTTTCTAAAGCCAAATGGCGTGTTATCTGTACGCATTTTGAGCTATCCGCGTGTATGTCTACGGCGTGTGATTCCGCGTGTATGTGTACACTGAAACTAACCTCTGCGTGTATGTCTATGCCGTGTGATTCCGCGTGTATGTGTACACTGAAACTAACCTCTGCGTGTATGTCTATGCCGTGTGATTCCGCGTGAATGTAAATGGATTTATAAACATACTAAATTATGTTTTTTTGAAAATGTAAAAATGCTGAATGTTTCTTGTGATGGGTAGGTTTAGGGGCAGGGGCAGTGTGTGTGTGAGTGTGTGTGATGGGTAGGTTTAGGGGTAGGGGCAGTGTAGGGGGATAGAATGAAACAGCATTGATAAACATGCTAAAAAGCGATTATGCGTCTTGATAGCACGCCAAAATGGCATAGCGAATTGGCGTGTCATACATAGGCCTACGCCATTTCATGTCTGGTATAACTCTCTGACACTCACACTTCAACTACTCCTGACACTTCTCTGAAACGCCACAGCAACCACAAGGTGGTGCGAGTTTCGAACCCGAAGCGACACTCACAGAGGCCTCGTTTGTCATTGGTCACGTAATTTCTCCATTAACAACACAAGCCTCGAATCGGGGCTTCATCTGGCACGCCCATTTATTCTCAACAATAGCTCTGATGCCTTGGTTCAAATGTCACATCACTGCCTGCCTGTTTTTTGATCTTGCCTGTACTGTTGACACTGATTGTGGATTACCCCAATAAATACTGCGTTTGGATCCTCAACCTTCGTGGCTCGGAGCAGTACGTAACAGAAGACTTAGCCATCAATAGATCCAGCAGTTCAACTCATCCGTTTGCAGCAAGGTAACAAATCACTTGAGGACCACACCCGAAATTTCCTAGACCTCCCAGACTTTCCTGATTTTGCCCTTATTGACTTTTATCGTTATGGACTCAATGATCGCTACCAATCCAAACCTATCAGGGATGGTCCTCGAAGATCACTGGTTGAGTTTTTGGACTATGCACTGTTATTAAGTGGGTCCTCCTACACTGTTGGGGAAGTAGAAGAGGACATTTCCCCTAAAAGTTTTTTGGGAGGGGGCACCGTGTATCAAGCTCCGATGGCCATGGAGCTTTGCCCATCACAATGTTCACAATGTCCAGTGCTGTTGATCACTAGTCCTATGTTTTCTGCACCTTCCTGTCCTGTGGTGTCCCCACTTGAACCTGCTCACAAGATGGCCGCCATGTCTGTGTCCTCGGACAAGATGGCTGCCACGCCAGTGTCTCTGGACAAGATGGCCGCCCCATGCCATATCCCTCTGCCAAAATGGCCGCCGTCACGCCAGATCCCTCTGCCAAGATGGCCGCCATGCCAGATCCCTCTGCCAAGATTGCCGCCGCCACGCCAGATCCCTCTGCCAAGATGGCCGCCGCCACGCCTGAGCCCTCTGCCAAGATGCCCGACGCCACGCCAAAGCCCTCTGCCAAGATGGCCGCCGCCATGCCAGTGCATTCTGCCAAGATGGCCGCCGCCATGCAAGAGCCTATCTCCAAGAGAGAATTTCCTATTTATGTACCTGCACCTGTGTCTGTTCCTGTCAATGATGCAGTGACATGTTTAATCTTAGTGATTTCTTAAGTTACTCATGCCGGCTTTGTACGGACATAACAGTGTCAAAACAGTGTCACTATTTTGAATTGAAGTCTATGGGAAGTCTAGTTTATTTTCCCCTAAAAAGGGGTGTTGACGAAATTGACAGTTAAGTTCCCGGATTTGCGGGTAGTCCGTATGGCAACAACCATTTTGTGTGTGTGGGCTGCACGCACATCAACTCTGTCTCCTTCCTTCCCGAGTCCAGAGAGGACTTTGTCTCCTGCCAAGAGTCCAGAAAGGACTTTGTCTCCTACCCAGAGTCCAGAGAGGACTCCGTCCCCTGTCCTGAGTCCAGAGAGGACTCCGTCTCCTGCCCTGAGTCCAGAGAGGACTCCATCTCCAGCCGGGCCACCTGCTCAGCTTGCTCCGCCGTGGGTGTCTTCAAGCCCGTCTGTGCTGCTGTGGTGGTCGTCTGCTCCGGCATAGACTTCAAGACCGTCTGCGCTGCTGTGGTGGTCATCTGCTCTGCCATGTGCTTCTAGACTGCCTGCGCTACTGTGGTGGTCGTCTGCTCCGCCGTGGTGGTCTTTAAGACCGTCTGCGCTACCGAGGTGGTCGTCTGCACCGCCGTGGGGGTCTTCAAGAATGTCTGCCCTGCTGTGGTGGTCGTCTGCTCCGCCATGGTGGTCCGCCCTTTTACCCTGGTCATCTGCCTGGTCTGCCACGCCCTGGCCGCCTGGCTGGCCCACCGCACCCTGGTCATCTGCCCATCCTTCTCCTCCCTGGCCGTCTGCCCTGCCTGAGCCACCCTGGTCATCTGCCCAGCCTGCTCCATCCTGGCTGTCTGCGCCACCCTGGTCATCTGCCCAGCCTTCTCAGCCCTGGCCGCCTGCCCAGCCTGGGCCACCCTGGTCATCTACCCAGCCTGTTTTGCCCTGGTTGCCTGCTCTGCCTGAGTCTCCAGGCCCACTTCCGCTCCACAGGCCTGGACCTCCATCCCGCCCCGGTTCCGCCTCCGCTCCACCTCCCTCCTGGACAAGTTTTGGAGCGTCTAGAAGCCGCTCCTTTGAGGGAGGGCTATTTCACGATCACCAGTGAGAGTGCCCCGTGTTTACCAACAGAGGGCACTCCCCCCCGGACTGTCACTCCATCAAAGACTACATTATCCACAATACCCACTGCCCGGACACAAAATTCCTGATTACATCCACCAGTGTCTCATTTACCTTGTTAGCTCACCCTATAGAAGCCTGGTCAATTCTGTCACTCATTGCTAAGCCTTGTTTTGTTGTTACACTGCCTTTCTGAGCGTTCTCCCCGGTTTCATGTCTCTTCGTTCTTTGGATTTCTTGCCTGTTTCCCGGATTACCCTTTTGCCTCTGTCCCCTGCTTTGTTTGTTGTTGCCAAGAACATTAGTCCGGTAGCAGTCCGCCTCAAACTACCTCCAGCGTACGGGAGGATTCACCCCGTGTTCCATGTATCCAAATTAAAACCTGTATTTCATTCTCATATTAATCCGCCTGTCCCGGTTCCCCCACCGCTGCGACTCGTAGATGGGGAACCAACCTATACTGTCAATCCTATTCTGGACTCGAGACGGAGGGGACTCGGATTTCAGTATTTGGTGGACTGGGAGGGTTACGGTCCAGAGGAGGGAAGTTGGGTTCCTGCCAGAGACATACTGGATCCCTCTCTTATCGATGATTACAACCGAGAGGTAAGTTCTCCTGGGAGCGCCAGGAGGCGCTCCTAGGGGGAGGGGTACTGTCACGGTTCATGGGTTCATTGATTCATTCTCTCTCTGTTTGTGTGGTTGTGTTGGAGGCGTGGTTACTGATTTCTACTCTGATCATCACATCCAGCTGCACTTGATTACCTCTCCCTATATATTCCCCTCACTCACTCTTACGCGTTGTCAGTTTGTTGCAGGCTTCGCTGTGTCGTGTGTGCTTCTCCTGGGAGTTCTGCCTGTTCGGTTCTGGTATTCTCCGCCGTGGATCTGTGCATTGCATCCCTGCATCCCTGCATCCCAGCCATGCATTCCATCCGCCTGTTCCTCCGCCTGCCTGGAGATCCTGGTCCTCCTCAGAGATGTATAAAGTACTAGAGACACATACTTGAGTAAAAGTACAAGTTCCTTATCAAAAAAGTGACTTGAGTAGAAGTTGAAGTGCTCTTTAAGCACCACACTTAAGTAGAAGTACTAAAGTATTCAACATTTTTTGTACTTAAGTATTGCAAGTAGTTTATTTTAAAATGTACTACTCAAGTACTGAAAGTAAAAGTACAAGTATTGTGTTATGTAGTTATTAAAGAAAGTAGTCAAAAGTTTGAACATCATTGTTTTTATTATTTCAAATGATTAAGCTAAAGGACAATCACAATGTTGGTAGGTAATTTTTCTACATATTGTCATATAAATAACCTGAAAATACTGTAGTTCATTAAGATTAAATCTTACTATAACCACTCTTGCAAAAAAAAATGGGGTAAGCACACTTATATTCTCATTTCAAGAGGTGTTCTGAGTAAATTATTTGTTTGTAACACTTTACAATATGGTTTGATTTGTTAACATTACATTAGTTAATGTATTAGACTAATAACTAACATGAACTAACCATGATCAATACATTTGTTACTGTATTTATTAATCTTTGTTAATCTTAGTTAATAAAAATAGAGCTGTTCATTGTTTGTATATGTTACTTCACAGTGCACATTAACTATGTAAACAAATAGAGAGCAATTTGAGCGCAAGACGCTCGTGTTGTTTTAAAGACAGTGAATGCGCGCTCGCGGGGCTCTCTCGCGCTCTGTCTCTCTCTCTCTCGCACTCTCGCGCGCGCTCTCTCTCTCTCTCATGCGCGGTAATGTGGGTTTGGAATGGAATGATTCGTAAAATGTTTATAATTGTAACGAGTAACGATGCAGCACATAAAACAAATATCGGAGTAAAAGTATTAAACTCATCGAAAATATGTACTGAAGTAAAAGTGGAAGTAGGAGAAAAAAATAATACTCTAGTAAAGTACAGATACTGCCTTTTAGTACTTAAGTACAGTAGTGAAGTAGTTCTACTTCGTTACTATACATCTCTGGTCCTCCTCTGTAACTTCAGACATCCTGAGTGATCTTCCTTTGTGTGTTCTGAGAGCTAAATAAAGCACCATTTTACTTGCTATTGGATCCTGTGTATCTTTCCCTGACACTTCTTATTTAAAAAAAAAAAAAAAAAAAGGCTTATTTCCCCCAAATTTACATTTACGGATACTGAATTTAGCCAAAAATAGCACCAGATTAATTAAGTAATATTCCTTATGATAAGATTTGTCATAGGAAAATAAACAAATAAAACATTTTTAAAGCATAGTTGAAAGCTGGGTATGACATGCGCCTTAATAAAAGTACAGAAATCGGACCAAAAACAAACGGAATAAGGACAACTCCAAAACAAATGATAAAATGTTTCAACATGTAAACCCCAAAATATACAAAATATATCAATATCACAATTAAATCTGTTTACAAGATAATAATCACAGGGGTAATATTTATAAAGGAGTTTAAGAGAAATTTCTTTGATTTTATTTGTGATTAAATATTTATAAGTTTCCAGATTTTGCTTCACAACAGACCATTAACATAACCATTCCAAAATGAAATAAAAGCAGGATTGGAGACAATATCCTTTTGAGATAAAAACAGAATACAATGATTATTATAAGAAAGAGAGAAACAGATACAACCAACTTCAGTATCAGCAGGATCTAATGAGTATGGAGAGGGCTGAGGACAGGCCTTTTTAAGAAGCATTTTTAGACCAGAGGGAACAGTATTCATAACTACAGCATAATCTTTAGGAGTGACTGGAATATTATATTTAGAAAGAAATTCAGAATAGGTCAGCATAAGTCCTTCACCGTTATAAAGTTGGCTAACATAAACTATATTGTTACAGAACCAATACTCAAGAAATAAAGACTTAGATTTATACAAAATGTATTTATTATTCCAGATAAAACACTTGTTTGGAGAGAAATTGTGTTTATAGATTAAATTCCAAGAAAGAAGCATCTGTTTGTGAAAATTAGATAGTTTTAAAGGAATTTTTGTAATGCTGTAGTCACAGAGTAAAAGGAATCGAAGACTACGAACTTGTGAGAAGACAAAGTGAGGTATAATGTTCCAGATAGATGCAGGTTTTTTAAGAAATTGCTTAGTTAACTTTAAAGGTGTGATTAAGGTTGGTAAAATCTAAGAAGTTTAGGCCTCCATTTTATAACCACAGATATCTTTATGGTAAATGGACTGCATTTATATAGCGCATATAACAGACCAATGGCCATCCAAAGCGCTTTACACATTGCCTCACATTCACCCATTCACACACCGATGGCGGTGTCAGCCATGCAAGGCGCCATCCAGCTCATCATGAGCAGCTGGGGTTAGGTGTCTTGCTCATGGACACCTTGACACTTGGTCAGTTGGAACCGGGAATCGAACCACCAACCTTCCGGTTTGTAGCCAACCTACATGAACCACTGAGCCACTGCCGCCCCATTATTTTATATAATGGATTCTATTTTTCCATAAGAAGTTAAAGAGCATATTATCAATAATTTGAGTGATGTCGTCGGCTAATTGACTAATGATAATTTCACTACCTGCAACAGTAATACCTCTTAAAGGGCTCTGTTTAATATGATCTGCAAGAATTTGCATAAAGAGTAAGAATAAATATGGAGAAATAGGGCATCCCTGTCTGATACCACGACTGAGATTGAATCTAGGTGATCATTACGCAGCTTGATTGAACAATTTGCATTAGAATATACATTTTTAATGGAATGAATGAAACTCATCTGGGTATAGATGTGGGTAATCAACAAGGTCTAATACCAAGCAAATATTTTTAGAAATATGTCTGTTACGCATGAAACCTGACTGTGTTTTTCATTCTAGAAGCAAATATAGAGGCTAAAATATTATAATCATTATTAAGTAAGGAAATTGGTCACCAATTATCTAAAACTAAAGTGTCTTTTTTTGGTTAGGGAATTAAGACTTGTGTCAGGGTTGGTGGGAGTTTACCATATTCAATACTTTGTAAGTAAAGATTTAAAAGAAAAGGAGCAAGTTCTACTGAAAAGGTTTTAAAAAATTCGGAAGTTAAACCATCTACACTAGGGGACTTATTAGAGTTAAGCTCTGAAATGACTTGAAGGACTTCCTCTATACATATAAGTATACTATCACAATGTTCTTTTTGGTCTTCATTTACAGATTTCAAATTAGTAATACTATCTATACTATCTACCTTGATTCATAATAAGTCCTATAAAAGGTTGAACAATAATCTGCAATGTCCTTTGAGTTGTGTTAACGTACCATTAATATTCAAATGCAAAATTGTATTTGATTTTGCATGGAATTATTCTAGTTGAAAGAAATATGCCGAATTCTGTTCACCCTTTTCCAACCATCTCTGTCTAGATCTAATGAAGGCCCCTTCTGCCTTCCTTTTATAAATATCATCTAATTGGCTTTGAAGTGTGAATAACTATAAAATATTCGCTATCATAAAAATTAGGGGGAGATTAAAAGCTGTAATTTTATAAATGATCGTCTCCTCTTCAAGTCTTTTAGCTTTAGATAATGAACTTCCAAATTTTCTAAGAAATTTACTAACCTCAAATTTAAATAATTCCCAATTAGTGCAATAGTTACTAATCTGAGGTATAGTCAAACATTTTGCAATCAAACTGCAAATGGTCATCTTTACAAATTCATGTTCCAATAATGACTTATTGAGCTTCCAATATGAGTTATGGAAGTTAGAGCAAAAAGAGGAGTATACGAGCGTATGGGACGCTCAAAGGGTTCGGTTAAGTACTAGTAGAAACGGTGATGGGAGTTTTCGATTAGAGAAACTGGAGCGAGAGACAGTGTACCAGCTGAAGTGTTTTATTCAGATTATTTCTGCATGTATGAGGTATGCACGTGGTCTACAATGAACAGAGAAAACAAAATACACTGTAAGTTTTCTAATATAAACAGTATTACAGATAACATAAAACAAATAGACTATACAAAATAGGAGTAACAGTAAATCAGGTAATTGAAGTGTTAAATATGAATTATCTGTAAACCATAGGTACGCATTACTTTGGTAAAGGGTATTCAAGTATTCAAACATAAATATATAGCATAAACAGGCATGCAAATCTAGCCTACATGTCTAAAGCATACTGCAGAATATATACAACTAAACAGTATTACAGGGAGTGCAGAATTATTAGGCACGTTGATTTTCTGATCATATTTTTTTTTCCAGGCACATTTGACCAATTCCAAACCACAGTAATCCTAATAACTACTATTAATTTAGTATTTAATAATGTATAAGTGATATATAATTGTTCATGAAGGCTGGAAATGAAAAACACCTTATATTCAGGTGTGCAGAATTATTAGGCATGTTTTCTTTTACAGATAAATTGAGCCAAAAAAGAGATTTAACTCAGACTGAAAAGTCAAAAAGTATTAAATGCCCATGAGAAGGATGCAATACTAATGCAATACTAGACATTGCAGTTAAGGCGTGACCATTGGACAGTGAAATGCTCGTTGGGTCTGCAGGGTCAGACAAAAACATGTGGCGGAGAAAAGACACATATTAACCGCAAAAGAATTAAGAATTAAGGTGAAGAATTAAGGGTGAAACCATCAGGAACCCTTTAGTCTCCAGCGCCACCATTTTCCAAAGCTGCAACCTACCTGGAGTCTCCAGAAGTGCAAGGTGTCAGGATCTCAGAGACTTCAGTTAGGTAAAGAATCCTAAAAAATGACCCCCACTAAATAAGAATCATAAGCTGAAGTGTTGTAAAATACATGAAGAAGGTTTTTTATAGGCTTTATAGGTTTTATAGGTTGAGAATGACTCTTGAAGGACCAGCACCACATCCTCTAGTACCACTGTTTGAAGAATTCATCTTCCAGAATCTGGCAGTACGTTTTGGGAGTTAATTTTAGTCCATCCTGAAGTCCGTTTTGCAGAGATGGACTAAAAATGAACTCCCAAAACGTACTGCCAGATTCTGGTAGATGAATTCTTCAAACAGTGGTACTAGAGGATGTGGTGCTGGTCCTTCAAGAGTTATTCTCAACCTATCTGTCCATAAAGCCTATAAAAAAACCTTCTTCATGTATTTTACAACACTTCAGCTTATGATTCTTATCTAGTGGGGGTCATTTTTTAGGATTCTTTACCTAACTGAAGTCTCTGAGATCCTGACACCTTGCACTTCTGGAGACTCCAGGTAGGTTGCAGCTTTGGAAAATGGTGGCGCTGGAGACTAAAGGGTTCCTGATGGTTTCACCCTTAATTCTTCACCTTAATGCTTAATTCTTTTGCAGTTAACAGGTGTCTTTTCTTCACCACATGTTTTTGTCTGACCCTGCTGACCCAACGAGCATTTCACTGTCCAATGGTCATGCCTTAACTGCAATGTCTAGTATTGCATTAGTATTGCATCCTTCTCATGGGCATTTAATACTTTTTGACTTTTCAGTCTGAGTTAAATCTCTTTTTTGGCTCAATTTATCTGTAAAAGAAAACGTGCCTAATAATTCTGCACACCTGAATATAAGGTGTTTTCATTTCCAGCCTTCATGAACAATTATATATCACTTATACATTATTAAATACTAAATCAATAGTAGTTATTAGGATTACTGTGGTTTGGAATTGGTCAAATGTGCCTGGAAAAAAAATATGATCAGAAAATCAACGTGCCTAATAATTCTGTCCCTGTAAACTAGCTTCAACATTTTACTTGACATGGACTATAATAGCATATAATGTAAAGCAGATAACTTACTTTTTAAATCAATCACGGAATCACAAAACATGCAGCAATCCATTTTGTGCAAGCAAAAACAAGTCAGTCTCTTCACCTCTGTATAGATACTGCCTACTGAGTCTTGTTCAGGCATGTCCTGGGTTTAAGCATTAATAACTTATATACATAGAAATACCTGCAGGGGGCGTTGTTGGGCTTTCATACAAGGAGTGTAAAGAGATATTGATAGACACCGCCTTATGATCTGTTAATGGAGTGGGAAGGATATTAACATAAATATCTTCTTTTTGTAAACTGCAGGGAGTTAACCAGTAGTCAATACGAGACATAACTGTACAAGCCTTATTATTCCATTTGAAATACCTAATCCCAGGGAATTTCTCTCTCCAAATGTCTATTACTTCAAATTTCTGCATAAAGGCCTTCAGTGTGGAGTTATAATAATTTACATTGCGAGGTGGCCACCGGTCAAGGGAGTTATCTAAAGTGATATTAAAATCTCCTATTAGAATAAGTGAATTTGGGAATTTAGATAAACAGTATTAGCCTAGAAATCTAGACGCACCCTAGCGGCAGCAAATCTAATTTGCAGCCAGGGCGTCTAGCAACTCTCCGTTGGCGTGTGAGCTGGAAAAACCAAACTCTGGTCTGGCCAATCACATCGTGTATAGAGTTGGTGGGCGGGCTTAACATAACGACGGCAGAGTTGCAGCGGTTCCGGCAGGTGCTACTTGTAAACAAAGAAGCTGGCGAACAGCGGTCTTTCGAAACGGCTTTAGCCACGACTCTGGAAGACTTGGAGTTAAGCTTTTCTTTGAGAAAAGAACGGCACTGAAGTAATTCTTAAAAAAGGAAGATGTGTTCTGAGTTTTGCCGACTGGATACGGCAAAAGTTTAATCCCCTTCTTTGCTCTGGTCGGTTGTAGTGCCATCCTATTGCGTGCAGAGGGAATTTGAAAGACAACTGTTTATCCCGCCCCTCGGATTGAGCCCTGCCAATGGGGAGTTCCAAGACCCAACATCTTGACGTGGGTCTGGCTTGTCAGCCTAAAACAGTATGTAATTTGAGACTCTCTAAACTTTTAATTAAAAATAAATTTTCAGATTTAGAATTGTACCCATAAACATTTATTAAAATGACATTCACCAGATCTAGATTAATAGATTAAAAGATTAATGTTTTTTTTAAATTGCAACACCAGCCTTACGCTCAGACTTTCCAGTCGTTTACATCTTTGTGAGTTGAAAGAACTTCTTGAAAGAAACAAAAGTCAGACTTCTGCTGTTTTGCAAATAAAAACAAAGCCTTATGTTTAACATTTAACCTTAAACCACTGACATAAGAGTCATAATGAAAATGACATGAATATATGAAGAACAAAAGGAACAAGACCAATATCAAAAGAAAACTTCCATTCCCTTCAAAATAAAAGCGAATAAGTATGAACCCGGTCATGAAACTATAAATGATCCAATCAATCAACATTATACAGAAATTAACTTTCTTTATACCAAGTGATTGTATAAACTTGGTTAGTTGGCTAACAACAGGTCACAGTGAAAAGTGTTCACGTTACATGGCGAAGAACACTTGTTTTCACGGGGGCGAACACACCTCTTTCCCATCGATGAATACACGCACACCGATAAAGAACGCTCTTTTTCCTTCATTCCTAGCAGCTTCAACCAACGGCCATCACTTCATCCTCAGCAACTTGTCTGCTTGAGACAGATCTTCTGTGAATTAATTAAAACGTACAATTACTTAACACATAAATGGATGTGCGTGTCATTACACATACCTTCGTGTCGTATAGTTGCAAGTCCGATCGTGCACAAACAGACGTCAGGCCAATAAGGCACGGGAATACAGTGGGAGAATGTTGAATATGGCAGCCGCCAACAACCCACAAACGATTGTCCAAAAGGATGCTATAAATGACATAATTTAGCGAGTGACCTCAAGCCACACATCTCCATATTACTAAGAAGCCCAACGACACGTACCTGAAGCGGAAGGCGGGTGAAACCGGAAAGGGCGGTCGACGGTGACGCGCAAACGGTGTTCTGACACAAGCGCAGTGCCTTAAAGTCCCCGTTTATATACCCACTACACAGTATGTGATTGGATAACACACATACAAGTTTCCAATAAAAAATATTAAAAACTCAAGGCACCATTTATCCCTCTACAATCACACAGCTAAAAATTACAAATTTTTATATATAACATAAATTAACTAAAAGTATGACAAAGCATGAGAAAAAAAACCTATAGCTCAGTTTTGGGATTTTCTACTTTGAATTGATAGGGCCACTGTGCTTTTATATTTCCCTTTAATGCATTTGTAACAAAGTTCGTAAAGGGACAAGGAAGAAGACAAGGGGTCGGCTTACTGGGACACGAACTCACTTTTATTTTGTGATTACTTAGATCACAAACAACGTGCACATCGCACAACTTAAATATAAAGTTCTCTCTCTGTGTCAACGGTTTGTTTCTGGCAGTTCCTCTCTGCAGCTCTCTCCTCTCGTGTCCCAGTGTGTGTCTGTCCAGCTCCTCTCTCTCCAGTCCCATTTCCTGGGTGGCTTATATCCTCTCTCCCCATGCCAATCACTGAAACAAGAGACAGGTGTTTCTCATTTGGCCTTGATTCACTTACGTGCAGCTCGTCCTCTGACTCTCTCTCCCGTCACAGACTTCGCTAAACCACGCCCCCCCCCCATTTCTGGAAAGGAAGTCAGCCACAACCATCTGCGCCCCCGGCCTGTGGAACTTAAATGGCTGTAAAGCTAGATACCAACGGGTGATCCGCGCGTTGGTATCCTTCATGCGGTGGAGCCACTGGAGAGGGGCGTGGTCCGAACAGAGAGTGAACTCCCTCCCCAGGAGATAGTAACGGAGGGTAAGAACGGCCCACCGGATTGCCAAACACTCCTTCTCAATGGTGCTGTACATCGTCTCTCTCTTAGAGAGCTTGCGACTGATGTACAGCACCGGCCGCTCCTCCCCCTCCCTCTCCTGGGTCAGGACCGCGCCCAACCCCCTGTCCGATGCATCCGTCTGTAACACAAAAGGGAGAGAAAAATCAGGTGATTGTAAGAGCGGCCCGCCACACAGAGCAGCCTTCACCTGGGTAAAAGCCTGTTGGCACAGCTCTGACCACTGGACCGGGTCTGGTGCTTCCTTTTTAGTGAGGTCAGTCAGTGGGCTAGTGAGGTCCGAATAATTAGGAACAAATCTCCTATAATATCCCGCTAGCCCAAGGAACTGCCTCACCTCCTTCTTGGTCTTGGGTCTCGGGCAGGTTGCAACTGCTGCTGTTTTGTCAATTTGGGGACGCACCTGCCCATGACCCAAGTGGAAACCCAGATACCTGACCTCTACGCGCCCAATCGCACTCTTCTTTGGGTTGGCCGTCAGCCCAGCCAGGCTCAGCGACCTCAGAACGGCGCGCACATGCTCGACATCCCGCTGCCAATCATTACTATAGATGATGATATCATCCAAGTATGCAGCGGCATATGCAGCGGCATATGCAGCATGCGGCCGTAGAATTTTATCCATGAGGCGCTGAAACGTGGCTGGTGCCCCGAACAACCCGAACGGAAGTGTCACAAATTGGTGTAATCCAAACGGCGTCGTAAAGGCTGTTTTTTCTTTAGACAAAGGCGTTAAGGGGATCTGCCAATATCCCTTTGTTAAATCCAGCGTCGAATAAAACCGAGCCGTGCCTAGCCGATCGAGCAACTCGTCAACCCTTGGCATTGGATATGCGTCGAATTTCGACACAGCGTTCACCTTGCGATAATCCACACAGAACCGTACCGAGCCGTCTGTTTTAGGAACTACAACTATCGGGCTGGCCCAATCACTGTAGGATTCTTCTATTACTCCCATGTCTAACATCGCCTCTAATTCTTCTTGAACCACTTTTTTCTTGTGTTCTGGTAACCTATAAGGCCGACTGCGAACCACCACGCCCTGCTCTGTCTCGATATGGTGCTGAATGAGGTTTGTCCGACCGGGTAAGGGCGAGAACACATCCGCAAAAAGTTCCTGCAACTAGGCTATGTCAGTGAGCTGCAGCGGCGAGAGGTGGTCTCCCCCTGGAGCCAGGGCGAGGGATGACCTTTTTGTGCTCACCTCTGGCCCGAGATCCTCCTCTCCGCTCACGGCCGCTGCCAACATCACTGACTCCGCCTCACTCCATTTTTTAAGGAGGTTAAGGTGGTATATTTGATGTGCCCCACCCCTATCCGACCGAACCACCTCATAATCGAGATCTCCTATTCGCCGTGTGACCACAAATGGCCCTTGCCACTTGGCGAGCAATTTTGAGCTAGAAGTTGGGAGTAATACAAGCACTTTATCTCCCTGTTAAAATTCACGCAGTTTCGTTCCCCTATTGTATAGCCGGCTCTGTTTGTCTTGAGCCCGTAACAAATTCTCCATGGAGAGCCGAGTTTTGTTCTCAGGTCCATGACATACTGAATTTCGTTTTTGCCTTGCGATGGTCCGTCCTCCCAAGCCTCTCTGAGGACGTCCAACACCCCACGGGGCTGACGTCCATAGAGAAGCTCGAACGGGGAAAACCCAGTGGAGGCTTGCGGGACCTCACGTACAGCGAACAACAGGGGTTCCAACCATTTATCCCAATTTTTGGCGTCTTCCTGTACGAACTTTCGGATCATTGTCTTCAAAGTGCGATTAAAACGTACCACTAAACCATCCGTCTGTGGGTGATAGACGCTGGTGCGGATCGTTTTAACGCCCAATAATCCATAAAGTTTGCGTAATGTACGTGACATAAACGCCGTGCCTTGATCAGTGAGGATCTCTTTCGGGATCCCCACCCGGGAGATTAAACTAAACAAAGCCTCCGCAACACTCTTTGCAGAAATGGTACGGAGAGCAATTGCTTCGGGGTATCGTGTTGCATAGTCCACCAGGACCAATGCAAAACGATGCCCCCGTGCAGATCGCTCTAATGGTCCGTTGAGGTCCATGCCAAATCTCTCAATGGGGACCTGCATAAGCGGAAGAGGGCGCAATGGCGCTTTTGAAACGGCCGGTGGATTTACCAGCTAACATTCGCGACACGACGCGCACCATCTGCGCATGTTCTCGTGAATGCCCGGCCAAAAAAAACGGACCATTAAACGATTCAGTGTGGCCGCTTGACCTAAATGACCGGCCATAGGATTAGAATGAGCCGCCTGGAAAAGCATTTCCCGATGGCTTTTTGGTACTAACAACTGGGTTGTATCTTGGTTTGACTGAGTGTCCTGGGTCACTCGATAAAACCTGTCTTTTAATATGGCAAAATAAGGATAAGAGAGTGGCTGCTCAGGATGGAGAAGCTGCCCGTCAATCGCTCGGACCTGGGCAAACGCATTTTTCAGCGACTCATCTTGGGACTGCTCCAGAGGAAAACCATCGCGGTTAGTGAGGATCAGCCTCTCTACACCACTCCGTTCCTCTGCAACAGTACCCGATGGTCCCGGCTCAGTCTCCCCAACCTGCACAGCCGCTTTCTCCCCCCGCCCCTTCTTTTCCCCAGAGACATCCGCACATAGACACCCCAATAAACTACCAAATGCTGGCCAATTCGTACCAAAAATTAGCGGATGTCGGAGGTGCGGGTTAACTGCCACCTCCACTCTATGCTTTTGTCCCTGAAATTGAATTATAACCGTCACCAGCAGATAACTCACCACATCCCCGTGCACACACCGTACCTTAACCATGCGGCTATTATCCAATGCCAACGACTGTATCAGGCTTTGATGGATAGAGGTCTAGTTACACCCTGAATCCACCAAAGCCGGATAGGTACCCCCCTGAATACTGACTGGTATTTGGTACAGCCCTGCTCGATCGGGGGCAGCCTGAGGCGCATTGGGGACCCGGATCAGCGTTCCCATCTCCCTCACTGGGCAATGATCTATAAAGTGACCCGGGTCCCCGCACCGCCAACAGGCCGGCCCAGGCTTCCCCGCCGCCCCAGTGGCAGGAAGGGAATCAAGGGATTGGCGTGGAGAGAAAGGGGAAACGGGACCAGAGGCTGGAGGGGACCTGGCCGGCTCCCTGCCCCTAGAGGGCACCCGCGAGCCCGATGCTCCACCCTGGAGTTCTTCGACCCGTCCTCGGGGCGGACCTCGGGACTGGAACCCTCCCCTCGTCCGGGGAGCGGGCACCGGCCTAAAAGAAAAGGAAACAGAAGAAGAGAGGAGAGAGAGAGAAGCCGCCGGCAGGGGTTCGCCGACCCCTGGGCACGCCACCATTCGATCCTCCGCCAGCTGGATGGCTTTGTCCAGCGACGCCGGCCGGTGGCACTGGACCCATTGCGCGGTCTTCCTGGGCAACCGCGCAATAAACTGCTCCAGTACCACTTGATGGATGACTTGGTCGACTGTCGACTGGCCAAACATCAGCCATCTGCGGCAGGCGTCCCGGAGCTGCTGGGCCAAAACGAAGGGCCGGGTGTTCTCCCCTAGTGTCAGCGACCGGAACCGCTGACGATGTTGTTCAGGGGAGAGCCCGACCCGCTGGAGAATGGCCCGTCGCAGGTCGTCATAGACCAGGAGGTTCTGGACTGGCAGTTGCTCCAGACAGCAGCGGGATGAGGCACACCGGCCAGTCCAGTCGTTGCCACCCACATGCCTCTGCGGAGCGCTCAAACAAGTCCAGGAACGCTTCCGGATCATCTTGTGGCCCCATCTTTGTGAGCTGCATGTGGGTGGGTTTGGCCGGGGCAGATGATGTATCCCCGGCCGGAACCTCCCGGTCGATGCAGCTCCGGAACAGCTCACGGTCCTGCTGCTGGGCCAGGAGGAGCGCCTGGAAACGGCTCCTCCCGGATCTCCAGCATCGACTGATGTTGCTCCCGATGCAGGGCCGCGAGCGCCTGGATGACGTCCGCAAATGGCGTCGCTGACGGTGTTTGCATGGCGGCGGCTCTGTCTTCTTCCTCCCGGGTTTCGGAACCAGTGTAACAAAGTTCGTAAAGGGACAAGGAAGAAGACAAGGGGTCGGTTTACTAGGACACAAACTCACTTTTATTTCGTGACTACTTAGATCACAAACAACGTGCACATCGCACAACTCAAATATAAAGTTCTCTCTCTGTGTCAACGGTTTGTTTCTGGCAGTTCCTCTCTGCAGCTCTCTCCTCTCGTGTCCCAGTGTGTGTCTGTCCAGCTCCTCTCTCTCCAGTCCCATTTCCTGGGTGGCTTATATCCTGTCTCCCCATGCCAATCACTGAAACAAGAGACAGGTGTTTCTCATTTGGCCTTGATTCACTTACGTGCCGCTCGTCCTCTGACTCTTTCTCCTGTCACAGACTTCGCTAAACCACGCCCCCCTCGCCACAGCATTCTATGAATATTTGGCTCTTCTATCCTATTTGGCTTCCTTTTATTCATTATAATGATGACAAATCAATACTTATGTTCTTGTGTTCTTGTGAAATGTCATCAGTCGCTGCCCAAGTACAGTTCCTATTCAAATTTCACATCCAGCCAAGTACAGTTCAAATCCCTGGATGTGTTCTTGATCTGCCCCTTTTATCAAGGATGCATCGAGATGTGACTTGTGCGGACTTGAGACAGACAAGTCCGCATCCCAGAATGCACCTAGCACTAACCAGCAAGCGTCAATAGCAGATGAGAAAACCCCCATCATTTAAAAATACTACTGTTATTGTGTCACAAAATGTAGTTTCAAGTTTTTCAGGCGAGAATGTGCTTGTTTAAAGCTCAATTCTGTGATTTATTTATAAAGATAGCGCCTATTTGAAAATTGGATTAAATTTGTTGTGAGATCCAGTTGACCAGCGGGTGCTCAGCGCTTAGCTCATTAACCCCACCTAGAACAGCCTTTCCTCGGCTAGTCTTTCTGACGTTGGCTACTGGCTCTGATGTCTCTGTTGTGGTTAAACATGAGAATTAATCTTGAGTGGATATAATTGGTCTTTGGTCTCATGAATCTATAATTTGTTCCCTAGCAAATCGTTCTGGTTGAGGGCAAAGTGAAGTTTCATAACTTTACATATTTAGGCTATTTAACTTTACTGTTGTAGCCTACTAGCAATGCCTTTGTATGTTTGACTGAATTGTTTGCTTTATTTCTTATTGTATAGCTTCTTATACCTTTTACTTATACCTTTATAATGGCTATTATTGATCATTAAAACTGACATCTAAAATTTTGCACACTAAGAAAAGTTGGTCTTTACATCATATTGATCAGAACACTGACACTGAGCAACACAAAGAAAAAGCCCACACTGCAGTGTAGGGACAATATTCATACAGCATTTTCTTTACTTAGCAACACTTACACAAATACCAAAGTGTGTGAGACACGACAGTTATAAGTCAACAATCATGATTACTGGTTAAATAGGATAAGGATAGAATTGACTGATTAGATTGAGATAATTAATAATTTTGAGGCAGATGTACTGAGCACCAATATTTTAGATTTAAGATCAGCCATAGACACTGACATTTTTACAAGCCCTTGCCACTTTTAATATACTGCATCAATGTACTATACACATTTCAGACAATTTGCGTTGAGAAATACGGACTAAATTAAGTTAACAATGAATACATTAATACAGATCATGACACTAGGGAGAGAAAAATTAGATTAGAAGCTTCAAAACTGCCCAAGCCCTCAACTACAACTGCTTTTAAATCTACCCCAAATTTTAGTTAAACAGCCAATGCCTAAAGAAGTGACATTAAGACACAGTAACTGACTCAACCAATTTGGCACCAAAAACCTAGATGGCACCCCTTTACCAAGTTAAATGATCTCAACTAGCATGGAGTTCTATCCTTTGAATGTCGCTTAAACACAAACACCAGAAAAATTGCTTTTTTAAAAACATTAGATTTTTTATATTTCTGAAGACATCACTTTGCATAGTGTGGCAGGTTTTCTAGAGACCCTTAGCGGAGTAGCGGCTTGAGGAATGTTTGGTTGTATAGCTGGCATCTGACCCACATTCACGTAGAGCCTGTGCAGACTGCGGGATAGCAGACAACATGCCAACAGATGCTTGGGCACTCAAGCCTAGTGAGGGAGCTAGGTTGGAACCAGTCAAAATATGCTCAGATATTTGGTTACTGCTTGTGGAGTCAGGAGCAAGAGATGGGAGTCTAGAGGGTCTTTCAATTACACCAAGGAGACCCTGGGTTCACAGAAAGTTTGAGATATACAGGCCATTTGACCTCTGATCACTGGTAGACTGGCTAGAAACAGCTAGAGGGGAGGAACCAAGTTTGTCATTTGCATAGGACCCAGGGGTGTACTTGCTAGAGGGGCTTAGAGAATTAAGAGAAGAACCACCATAGCTGGTGCTACCACCCTGTGCAGAAACAAACACTCCAGGATCTCCTGAAGAGGAGCCTCCTGCTGATGACAGGGAAGAAAACCAATTCTGAATTGGAGAGCTTTGAGACCGAGAGATAAACTGTGATGTAGCTGGACCTGAGGTCTGAATACCTTGTGAAGGCTGCAATCTTTGAGACTTCTGGCTGTGGGGCACAAAATAGCTTTGAAGTGCTTGGCTGGACTGTCTGGCAACACCTTGGATATGAGGATGGAGACCCAGAAGCAAACTGACTTGTGGTACCTTGGTGCTGGAGTGATCCACCATAAGTGGTGCTGTCTTGCAGGTTGAAGGGAGTAGAGGACCCTGGCTGGGTGTCATAGCTAGAGGTAAACTGCTTCTGTAAACTCTGGACAACCCCTTGGGGTGAGGATAATGCTAGACTTGGATATGAGGATGGAGACCCAGAGGCAAACTGACTTGTGGTACCTTGGTGCTGGAGGGATCCACCATAAGTGGTACTACCCTGCAAGTTGAAGGGAGTAGAGGTCCCTTCTTGGGTGCCAGAGCTGCCGGTGAAGGTAGAAGTAAACTGCTTCCATGGACTCTGGACTTCAGCAGACTGGCTGACAGCCCCTTGGGGTGAGGAAAGTGCTACACTTGGATATGAGGATGGAGACCCAGAGGCAAACTGACTTGTGGTACCTTGGTGCTGGAGTGATCCACCATAAGTGGTGCTGCCTTGCAGGGTGAAGGTGAAGAGGACCCTGGCTGGGTGTCATAGCTAGAGGCAAACTACTTCTGTAAACTCTGGACAGCCCCTTGGGGTGAGGATAATGCTAGACTTGGATATGAGGATGGAGACCCAGAGGCAAACTGACTTGTGGTACCTTGGTGCTGGAGTGATCCACCATAAGTGGTGCTGCCTTGCAGGGTGAAGGGAGTAGAGGACCCTGGCTGGGTGTCATAGCTAGAGGTAAACTGCTTCTGTGGACTCTGGACAGCCCCTTGGGGTGAGGATAATGCTAGACTTGGATATGAGGATGGAGACCCAGAGGCAAACTGACTTGTGGTACCTTGGTGCTGGGGTGATCCACCATAAGTGGTGCTGCCTTGCAGGGTGAAGGGAGTAGAGGACCCTGGCTGGGTGTCATAGCTAGAGGTAAACTGCTTCTGGGAACTCTGGACAGTAGTAGACTCACTGACAGCCCTTTGGGGTGAGTATAGTGCTACACTTGGATATGAGGATGGAGACCCAGAAGCAAACTGACTTGTGGTACCTTGGTGCTGGGGTGATCCACCATAAGTGGTGCTGCCTTGCAGGGTGAAGGGAGTAGAGGACCCTGGCTGGGTGTCATAGCTAGAGGTAAACTGCTTCTGTGAACTCTGGACAGCCCCTTGGGGTGAGGATAGTGCTACACTTGGATATGAGGATGGAGACCCAGAAGCAAACTGACTTGTGGTACCTTGGTGCTGGGATGATCCACCATAAGTGGTGCTGCCTTGCAGGGTGAAGGGAGTAGAGGACCCTGGCTGGGTGTCATAGCTAGAGGTAAACTGCTTCTGTGAACTCTGGACAGTAGCAGACTCACTGACAGCCCCTTGGGGTGAGGATAATGCTAGACTTGGATATGAGGATGGAGACCCAGAAGCAAACTGACTTGTGGTACCTTGGTGCTGGAGTGATCCACCATATGTGGTACTACCCTGCAAGTTGAGGGGAGAAGAGGACCCTTCTTGGGTGCCAGAGCTGCCGGTGAAGGTAGAAGTAAACTGCTTCCATGGACTCTGGACTTTAGCAGACTGGCTGACCACACCTTGGGCTGAGGATAGTGCTATACTTGGATATGTGGAAACACTACCCTTAACAAACTGGAGTAAGTTCAACCTTTTCAGGGGTCCCATTTCTTTAGACAAAATCCCAGTCACAGGGACCTCTGAGACAGAGGACTGGACTGCATGAGGTGAGAAAGCATAGTCAGAAGGTTGAACCCACCGGTAGTGGGCATTTGAAGAAGCACCACCTGTAAATTAGACAAAACAGAACTTAAGTCTTAAATCCTTGGCAAGACAAGAGAAGTCAAACAAATCTCACCTTTAAATCCATAAGCCTTACTCAAAAGCAGGATGATTGCAAACAAGGGTAACCTACAAGTAAATATATATATCGTCACTGCCCAATGAAACTCACGTATGTCCAAAACGGTTACTTTTCAGGAAGTGAAAAAAACACAGTATTTCAAAAGCAGTTGAATGTAGCGTTGTCATACTTGGTACAGCATCTTTACATGTAACCATATTCTTGCCAGTGTAATGATATAATCCACATTTGACCAAAATTGAGTTTAAATGGACATACGTGCATGTTTTACAGTAACGGGGGTCGATACGCGTTCTTCCGATCATTAATTAGAATGGCCAAGTCACGTTTCATATTGACAGAGGAATACGCTCAGTTTATTAAATAGCCTACGTGTTAGTTTATTAAATACGCTTAGTTTATTTAATATTAATTATAAATTTATTAAATGTTTCGTGCAAACTATGAAGGGACAATGAATCAATACACTGACATGGTAATGCTAGACAGATACTTTGTTTGTACAGTCCTACCGTAATTGTGTCACTCCTAGACGTATGTCTGGCGTCAGGGGGGAAACGTTTACCTCGATGAAGGAAAGTCATTGTCTCACCAGGCTATGTTTCACGAGACCGGCGAGATGCTTCCACAGGGCAGGAGATACGCGGCGTGATTGACAGCTTTGACACCAAATGGATATACGTGAAAATCAGATGACATGATTTCACAACTTTTCATTGGCCATTTAGATATGTGAAGCATACTGTATACGGAAATTAACGTGGACATTCAATCCGTCAAAAAATCTCAAAATCAGCAAAATGGACATACGTGGTTTTCATTGGACAGCGACGAGAAATTATATATATATATATATACACAAATGTTAAACAAGGTAAATTAATTATATGGAGAATCATTCACAAACACAGATTGAATGAATAAACTTACTGTTTCCACCCTTGATCCATGGTGGACCAAAAAAAAAACCCAAAGAGCACTCCAAAACCCCAAAATGTACTTTCTCAAACCACCACACAGAAACTACAAATACAAACATACATGTAGTTGGAGATAAGTGTATTTTATAGGCCTTCATCAGTCCAATTAGTGCAAATAACTAATCACCTGAAAAATCATTCACCTAAGAAACTAATTGGCTGTTAAAAGATAATTGATGATTGCTTTGTGAAGGCTCTAAACCCTCTGCTGTTTGAACATTTGAAAGCAGATCATTAATCCAGACTCCAGTAATGCAGACTTTGCAGAGAGACAATTACTGATATATGGGGCAGATGAGTTTTAGGATTGTGCAGAGCCGGCCCAAGGCATAAGCAAACTAAGTGGCTGCTTAGGGCCCCCTTGGCCACCAGGGGGCCCCCAAGAAAACATTAAATGACTTGTTGCTGGATGTTATTTTATGATGATTGAAATCGCCTTGGCCTTAAACAATTACTAAATAAACAGCGAAACAGTTACGTTTTCTAATCTATGCACGGATTGATTCTGACAGCGCTGCATGAGCTCACGGCGCCGGCTGGACACCATTCGCTTGTTAGCCAGGGTTCAAAGCAGTGGCATAGGCAGAATTTTATTTTTGGTCGTGCGCTGATCCATCATTTACTAAAGTGACAGTCCCTCCGACTAGAAATAAACTAATAACCTGAAGTATATGCTAGTAACTACAACAGTTCACTGAACTGAGACTGAGAGAACTGATGTGAAGTGACATCCGTCTCCCTGGCAGCAGGCTTGTGCCTCAGCTCGTAGACCTCGTTAAACAACGCCCCCTCAGCTCATTTCAAATGCAAAGATGTCAGCCAATCACAACAGTGGGCGTTTTTACTGAAGTCTCACAGCAGACACGCCCCTTGAAACAGGGCATTCAGCCACAGGGCAAACATCAGTACAGAAAAAATGCCTTTTATTTCTAAATTATGACATTTTATGATGTAAAAATCATACTAACAATATAAGTACACCTCAGAATACATTATAAAATAAAAAATCCATGCCATGGGACCTTTAAGTGGGTTTGCCAACCGCCATTAAAAGTAAAAGAAGAAGAAGAAGAAGAATTGATGCTTCTTCATTAGAGAGAAAACACTGGTGGATCCTACAGTCTTGTTTGTTGAACCACCTGACATGCATGACTTCTCTTGTACAATTTACCTCATCTACCTTATTATTTCTGCTTGTTATTTGCGTTTGATTTGTATTGCAATTAGAAACATTTTTCTACATTCTTAAAAAATGCATCTTGCTTTAGTAATATTTATTGGGGAACTCCTGGAATAAAGTTACAACATCATTAACAGATTTCTTGAAGTGCAAGAGAACATGAGCAGGAATGTCACAGTGCACACACAGCCAATGTCTTCATCATCACATTTCTCTTTTAGTAGGAGCGAAGGAGGATGAAGATGGACAATTAAAAAAATTAGAAGCAACCTCCTGATAATGCTGACATTGATTATACATCGAGTTATTGTCGACAGCATAATCACCTGACCTGTGACTTATCTCCTGCTCCCTTAATTACTAGTCAGGTAATTATTCATATTCCTGAATCACTATTTAGAGAATGTAACTGATCTCCATTCAGTTTAGCCTGTTTCCACTGAAACACAAATTATAAAAAAAACATCTTGTGTTTGAGAAAGTGACTGCCATGGCTATTTTTGGGATATTTAAAGAGATTAAGGTCTACATAAGGTGAATCTGCAGCTTTAAAGGGATGGTTCAATCCAA
Source organism: Gobio gobio (assembly GCF_949357685.1). NCBI lineage: Eukaryota > Metazoa > Chordata > Actinopteri > Cypriniformes > Gobionidae > Gobio > Gobio gobio. Next base: position 36,305,593 of record NC_137104.1, read on the forward strand.
AATGGAAATTGTCATCATTTACTTTCTTCTGCTCAAGTTGTTCCAAACCTGTACGAGTGTCTTTCTTCTGCTGAACACAAAAGAAGATTATTTTAATGAATGTTGGTAACCAGACAGTTGATGGCAGCCATTGACATCCATAGTATTTTTTTTCCTAGAAATCAATGGCTACCGTAAACACACAGAGAAAAAGGGTGTCAAAATTGTACCTTTAGGCCTACACTCAAGCACTTCCCTATGTTCCCCAGCTCCCTGCACCGAGGCGGCTGGAAACATTATTCCCACAGTCGACGAGCCTGTAAACAAACTCGCTCGCCTGTACACAAGCACCATTTCCTCGGCGACTCAAATAAAGCGTTTGCCCGCTATTCTGCGTTCCCCAGCCCCCTGCACTCAGGCAGCTGGAAACATTATTCCCACAGTCTACGAGCCCGTGAGCAAACGTGCTCTCCTGTACACAAACACAATCTCCTTAGTAAGCGCCACTTCCACGGCGACCCAAATGAAGCGCGCACCACCATTCAGTGCATGCCGCCTCTCACAGTGCCACTAGCACAATGCAACCGGGCTAACAGGTCCCTGTTACTCAGTGACCCGCCCCACAAATTAATTCAACCCCTGGCTTTGCAGGCCGAGGCCTGGCAGGCTATTTCCGGCATTTCGACATGGGTGTTGAACATAATAAAACAAGGTTAATCGCTACAGTTCGCTCGCAGTCCACTGTGCTTTCGCACCGTGGTAGAGACAACGGTGAGAAGCGACATGAGTCAAGTGCTTCGAACCGAAATATCAAAACTGTTAATAAAGGGAGCGGTGAAGACCGCGCACCCCTCACAGAGTGAGTCAGGCTTTTACAGTCGCTACTTCCTTGTACCAAAAAAGGACGGTGGTCACAGGCCATTCTAGATCTCAGACATCTGAACAAGGCCCTTATGAAGCACCCGTTCAAAATGTTGAAAATGAAACAAATCCTCGCGCACATTCGCCCGGGAGATTGGTTCTTCACTGTAGATCTAGAGGATGCCTATTTCCACATCCAAATAGCCCCTCATCACAGGCCATTCTTGAGATTCGCCTTTGAGGGGAAAGTTTACCAATACAGGGTGCTACCCTTTGGTCTATTTCTGGCTCCCCGCACGTTTACGAAGTGCATGGAAGCGGCGTTAACCCCGCTGAGGCTTCGGGGGATGAGAATTCTCGACTATCTCGACGACTGGCTCATAATAGCTTAGTCGGAGATACAGTTATTAAACCACAAATCTTGGCTTCTCAACCATTTGAAATGCTTGGGCCTCAGAATCAATGTGGCAAATAACTCATTGCCACACAGAATGTTTTGTTTCTGGGAACAGTGTTAGACTCACTACAGTTGAACACGTGACTGACATCACAGCACGCACTCTTTGTTCGGAACTGAGCAGTTTCCCTCAGGTCCGGTGTATACACTCCTCTCAAACACCTTCAGAGGATGATGGGTCTCATGGCCTTGGCGGCGCCAGTCCTCAGACTAGGTCTGTTATACATGCACCCACTCCAGCACTGGCTGAATTGCCGCGTTCCAGCTCACGCATGGCTCTCGGGCCGATTACAAATCAAGGTAGACCACGGCTACGTATTGGCTCTGGTTCCTTGGAAAAATCCAGTCTGGTATCAGACAGGCGTGAGTTTGGGCACTGTTACGAAGTGGAAAGTTATCTTGATAGATGCATCCAACCTAGGTTGGGGAGCCCTTCACGAGGGCAGGCCAGTCTCCGGTCTCTGGTCAGACTTGGAAAAGAGCCTTCACACATAAATTTTTTAGAGATGAAAGCGGTCATGCTAATGCTAAGAGCTTTCCTTCCGTACATAAGCACCACCATGTCCTGATCCGAACGGACAGCAGGTCAGTGGTAGCCTATATAAATCGCCAGGGCAGCCTAAGATCGATTGGTCTGCACACGATGGCGAAAAAGAGTCCTAATATGGGCGGAGCACAACCTGAGTTCGCTGAGAGCGACTCACGTGCCAGGCATTCTGAATCTGGGTCCGGAAATGCTGTCCATGGGCAAAGTGTCCCCAGCAGAGTGTTCTCTTCACCCACAAACGATTCAGATAATTTGGGGCATGTTTGGCGAGGCAAAAGTGGATCTTTTCACCTCACAAGACAATGCTCAATGCCTAATATATTTCCCCCTGCCCCTGCGACCAGGCGGCTCTATTCAGGCAATAGTCAGTCTTTTCGGACTGGTGTAAAGCAGGAAGTCTGATCCCACATAATTGTGAAGTGTCAGAAGTGCTCACTTTTTTACAAGAGCTACTGGACGCGGGTCGTTCCTCCTCCACGCTCAAAGTTTATGTGGCTGCTATAGCAGCGTACCACACTCAAGTGAATGGACTGTCACTGGGGAAGAACGATCTTATCGTGCGCTTCCTCAAAGGGGCTAGAAGGCTTCACCCACCTCGCCCCCCTTCAGTCATATGGGACCTGTCCACTGTCCTGGATACTATGACAGGCTCAACATTCGAGCCTCTGCATTTGGTGAGCTTAAAGCTCCTATCACTCAAGACCGCTTTTCTGCTAGCAATCGCATCAGTTAAGCGAGTGTCCTGTCAGAGCACTGAGAATATACATAGAGCATTCCGCTGCTTTCAGGCAAACTGAACAGCTCTTTGTGTGCTTTGGCGGCCGCACCCGAGGGTGCGCGGTTACAAAGCAGACCTTGTCACGATGGATAGTGGATGCTATCTCGCTGGCTTATGAGTCCAAAGATCTCAGCTGCCTTATAGGCATCAAAGCCCATTCTACTAGAGGCATGGCCTCGTCATGGGTTTGGTCTACTGGCATTTCACTGGATGATATCTGTGAGGCGGCAGGCTGGGCCTCCCCGTCCACTTTTATCAGACTTTTATCAGGCTTCTCGCCGTATAATACATGTTAACCCCTTATGGCCTGATAGTCCGGTCTGGGTTAAGTATTTGTATTTGTAAGCACATTCCTTATGACTCGACTTGTCTGGTCGTTCAATATTCCTATTGGCCCGACTCTGTCTGGTCTATATATATATATATATATATATATATATATATATATATACATATATCTTGTGTGATATTCTCATTGAAATAGCCCGACTCAGGTCTGGCTCATATTGGGACTTCTATGAATATCATATTCACGGGCCCACTTAGGTTGGACTGGGTATGGTTTCTCCGGGCTATCAGAGCCGTTAAGCGAGCACGGCATTTTGCATTGGGTCCCCTAGCATTTAGCAAAACCCAATACGAGAGTACTCTCGAAAGGGTACGCTTCGGTTACTTACGTAACCTCGGTTCCCTGAGAAGAGGGAACGAGTATTGCGTTTGCTTGCCATGCTTCGCTTGCTCAAGGAGTCGCTTCAGTCGATTAACCTGACAAACCTGGCGAGACAGGGTCTTTTAGACCCTTGGCTATGCAAATTATGTTGCCCCTTGTGGCGGGAATATTAGAGGGACCTGATTGGTCCGTCCTGCCCAGCGGTCTCGCCATAGGTTCCTGCAGTTGCAGCGGCACAGCCAATCAGCACGCAGCTGCTTCCTGCTGAGAGCTGTGCAGCTGCACTGCGTTTTACATGGTATTTTTAGGATAAAAATTTGCTTCAAAATCTTGAGGAAAGGAAATACCCCTAGCGTTTAGCAAAACGCAATACTCGTTCCCTCTTCTCAGGGAACCGAGGTTACGTTATTAACCAAATCGTTTTTTACCAACATTTTCTACTTCTGATGTCATTTCTAGCAAGAAATTACTAATGTAGTAATTAAATATTTGTTTAGTTCTCACCAAAGCTCTCTCTATCTTGCTGTAGATCATTAAATGGTTACACTGCCTAAGAAGTCTGTCCGAAATAAGTTTCGTGAGGTGCCTTCATGCACAAACGCTGCCTTACAAGCCATTGTCTGATAAGGCAGCGAGGCAACGAGTCAGCTGTCTATAGGTTTTCAAGCCTCTGTGGCAAGCAGTGAGGCAGAGGGACCGTGATAACGGGGCGAGAATTGAGTGATAATGAGTGCCAGCTGCGTGGCACACCGGTCTCGTGTCTCACGGAGGAGTTTGGACGCATAAAAGGAGGTGCGACTACAGAGAAGGACGAGAGAGGACCTGGATTTTATGTTGTGTTTTGTTTATGTTTTATTATGTGTGTGCACAGCAGTCGTCCGTGAGGGGCTGCCGCTTTTACTTTCAGTTTATTTGTTTGTTTATTAAAGTCTTTTTGAAACGCCCGCCAGTTCCAACCTCCTTCTTCCCATATTTACAAACTCAGTTACACATTCCAATTAATTGCGGGTGGATGAGAGATAAATCATTGTGTTTGATTGATAAAGACATTTTGTGAGCCCTGTGGGCAAATCATTCCGGTTGCCGTCTTTTTCCGCATTGGAAGTTTTCAAAACAATTCCTCACGTGTAATGACAGGGGAGCCGAAGCTCATTACAATATGCGAAACTGTTATCCAATCATAGAAGTGGGCGTTTACTTCCAAGTCTTCAATGTGGCACGCCCATAAAAACCGAGAGTTTGAAGAGCTAGGCTCAAAACCAGGGAAGAAAATAGCTATTACTTATTCATTATGATGTTTTTGAATGTAAAAACGACGCAAACGTCATAAGTTGACCTCAGACAACAGTATAAAAAAAATTAAAAAGCCAGTTCATTATCCCTTTAAATCAAGCTGTTGTCTAGCTGCTAAATTATTTGTCAAATAAATACCAATATTATCCAAATATTTTATAGTGTCTGTGAATCACATTTATGTAGTGGCATTATCTGAAAACTGTTTAACTAATTGAATGGCTGTGGATCAGGCACTTGCCCATTTAGCCCCTGACTAGATAATTGCCCTTTTAGCAAGAAATGTTTAATTTAATTTTATATTTTATTTTTGTTTTAATTTGGCCAATGGCATTCATTCTCAATCAATTCTCAGCATTTGTCAACAACTTATTCTCAATAATTCTGCGAGCCAGACGAGGAGCATCCACGTCTCCCAGACCTGCCTTCATTTGTGACAGCCAGGTAATGAACATGTTTGCCAGAATCTTCGGCTCATTTATCACTGCTGTGAATGAGACTGTGCACACTGCAGTAAGCTAGATCGATATTAGGCATGCAAAACATGGTACTCGCAGTAAATCAAGAAAACGAGATTTAAACAATAAGACTTACTGTGTTGAGCTATATAACAATGATTTGTTTTCTGTCGGTGAATGTATCCAAACAGTTGCTCACCTGTCTAATAAAACACATAAGCCGCGTTTCCACTGCAGGAACTTTCCCCAGGAACTAGGAACTTTGGGGTGGTACTCGGTGTGTTTCGACCGCAGGAACCGGGGTCTAAATGAAGTTCCGGGTAAATATTTCCCCCTCCGAACGGCCCTCCTCCCGGGGTAGTACTTTTTCAAAGTTCAGGAACTTTCGGGGGTGGGACTTGTGTGCTGAACATGCTGATTGGTTGAGCTCACGAAGCATTTTGTTTCTACCGGCATTTTTAAAAGTCTTGCGAGGTTCGTTCTGCGTTCAGTAAATATCAGTCTTGCTCTTTCTGTCTGATGGCGCGCGTTGTCTCAGCAATCGCACAGTCAATGTCCATAATAGCTGATAATAACATTAAATCTAGCTTTACGAGCTTTCAGAATACGCTTTATCAGTGCTCGTCTCTTTTCCGCCGTTTTGTTAATGACCTCTTTATTAAACCAATACATAACTACCAAAAGCAGCGCTGCTCTTCGTTATTGTTGCAGACAGTATCGCACAAAAATGATTACTGTCCGTAGCTGACTGGGAGGAGCAGCCGCGTGCAGTCCTACATCACCGGACATAATTTGCCTAATCCTCCCGGTACTTTATACCACTGTGGAAACGCAGACAGTAGCAGATCTGGGGGGAAAAAAAGTTCCTGTAAAAAAGTTCCTGGTACAAGTTCCGGGTAATTTCGGTGGAAACGCGGCTATAGTCTAATATATTAAAGCGTCTTTGGTGTTTCCATGGTTTCTACAAAATAAAACAGGAAATTGACACGGGTATGATGTCATTGATATTGATGTCATAGAGACAGAGAGTATTTAGGCCACGCCCACACCGGGGGGGAAAACAATCCAACGCTCTCCATTGACTTTGCATTGCGTGAGGCTGCCTCATTGTCATTTCGGACTTATAACAAAAAACAGAACAATGTCTAAAAGCTGATATGTGACAAGGTGTACAGCAAACAAACTAAAAAACACAGAAATAAGTTTTTATAAGCTGTCGACCCAAAAAAAACGAGCGTTTAAGATGATAAAAGTGGATACAGGCAATACGAAGTGAAGCTTCAGCAGGAAGAATGGGTCAATTTTGGGATCCTGACACTCACTATGCCTCAATATGTCTATGTGTGCAGTAAACATTTTGTCACTGTTAAGTCAAATATCCAAATGTCCGTTTTATATATTATATTTACTGTCGCTGATGACGTTCCCCTCTAGTCGTCGTAGTTCTCAGTGTAATATGACCCGCGCGCTCTGTCTCAATGGCCTGAATCCACTTTTTTGTACTTAAACGCTCGTCAACAGCTTATAAAAACGTCTGGGTTTTTGCTTTTGGGTTTTGTTTCGGTTGTTTGCCGTACACCTTGTCACATATCAGCTTTTATACATTGTTCAGTTTTTTGTTATAAGTCCGAAATGACAAAAAGGCCGCTTCACGCAATGCAAAGTCAATGGAGACGGTTTGATTGTTTCCCCCCCCGGTGGGCGTGGTCTTCAGATTATGACGCGTGTCGCTCTGTCTCTATTGACACGGTCCGTCCTGGTTAAAATCATAGTGCTTATTCCTCTGGATTTAAACAATCTTGGAAACATTTGGGATAATGTAAGTACACAAGTCAACAAAATATATAACATAACATTGTTCTAGTGGTTTTTGGATATTTTAATCCAAAAATCTTACGTATTGTGCCTTTATTTTTTGTATTTTATTATTAATCTATTTCATAGGCTAATTCAAAATATAACAAACTTATATTTGTGACATTTTTAATTGAAAATGATTGACTTTATTTCATATTTTATTATCTAATCAATGTAATGACATTCATACACAATGTGTAGACATTTTTGAGGCCACTTTACATTTTATGAAGCCTCAGGGTCACTCAGACCTTTATTTTGAAATCCAATGATCTTGTCGCTTCTCATGGCGTTCTTCACACCACTGATGTAAACAGATCTGGGGTAGAGAGCAGCTCAGTTAACTTCAAGACGAAGGGTTTTTACTTAGTAAGTATGCAGTTGTTGCTTTTTTTAGTTGTTTTATACATGCCATTCATTGCAAGCTATATTTTTTGAATTTCGGACGACTTATTAGTTACCACTGGAAATTGTTTTAACCGAAATTAGTTTTCTTCTTCTTATTATTATTATTAAAGTTAAAGCAATAGTTCAGATTGACATCAAAAAGACGTTTTTGTTTTACATATTTTAGAACAACAGTTAAAATGTGCCCTGTTTTATAGTCCTCTCAGCCCTTCTACACTGATAGCGAAAGTGATTTTATCAGCAGTTACAGAGTTGGGAGGAGTTTCGGAAGACAAAATCTTTTTAACAGTCAATCTTCCTTTCATTTAGGTCAGTTCTTCTGTCACTGAATGATTGGATCACTTTGCAGCAATGTCTTACCTTCCAACTCTCTTCAAGTACGTCGATGAGCACCAGGACCAATATGTTGAGGTATTGAGATATCTTTTATATTTTATTAAAATGTATTATATACTATAGCCCAAACTGGAAAATGTATTAGCTCACTTTTTAAAAAAAAAAATTTTTATTATTGTTTTTTTATGTATCGTTTTTTTTGTTTATTCCTATACTTCCACACGTTGTTCTAAGTTTTTGATGACTGAACTATTTTTTTGGACATGAAGGTATGATGTATGTTTTCTTATGGAAATGTAAATACTTTTTATCTTTTTCTTTGAAGCGCCTGGCAGAATGGGTTGCTGTACAGAGTGTGTCTGCCTGGCCAGAGAAACGAGGAGAAATCAAGAAGATGATGGAGATGGCAGCCAAGGACATAGAGAGATTAGGGGGAACTGTGGAGATGGCTGACGTCGGCATGCAGAAGGTGTGTTTTTTTTAAAATTCACAGTTAATATAAATCTCTTGCCATGGAGTCGGCTTTGGCATTTTTATTTTAATGTCTGGCTTTAGAATTTTCACTGATTATAGCTTTTAGCTCCAACATTACAAGCTGCTTCCTGTCATTTTTGTGGTTGACCATCTGACCGCATGTGTCACATGATTGCAGTTGTGTATGCCTTGAATGACTCCGATCACGTGGTAAAAGTGAAATTTATTTGTGTTTAATGAGTGATACCAAACCAAAATTTGGTCATTATTTATTCAGTCTCATGTTCTCTCATGTTATTCACTCCAAAACCATATACATTTTGAAGAAGACCCCCCCCCCCCCCCCCCCCAAAAAAACCCAACAACATAAAAGCACAATAAAAGTATTATATATTTATCTTATAGGTTTTTAAATAAATAAATTAATATAAAAAAAAAAAAAAAAAAAAAAATATATATATATATATATATATATATATATATATATATATATATATATATATATATATATATATATATATATATATATGTATATATATATATATATGTATATATATATATATATATATATATATATATATATATATATATATATATATATATGTATATGTATATGTATATATATATATATAAATATGTATATATATATACACACAACTAAATTACTGATCTGCCGACATTGTCACTGTATGATGATTGAAATGAGCTAGATGACATCACCATTTTCTCCAGTTTAACACCGTGAAGCTGCTTTGATAAAATCTGCATTGTATAAAGCGTTATATAAATACAGTTGTCTTGACTTGACTCGTCTGAAAGAAGAATGTCATAAACAACTAGGATTGCTTGAGGGTGATTAAATTATGGGATCATTTTTGGGTGAACTATCCCTTTAATGATTTGGTATTTTGCGTATTGCATAGTTGTGCTTGGAGTCAAGTGTTTTATTTGGGTTAATGCAATGAAACATTCCAAATTGTCCCCACATAATTTTTGGCCAGGCTGTCATACAAATAAATTATGAATGCATGCAAAAACAAGATAGAACTAACAAAATATTATTAACTGATTATGCTGTAGTCATTGTATGCATTTTCCTGTTAGCTTTTTGTTTTTCTCTGCATTGCATTTTATTGCATAGGAAAATAAAACCTGGCTGTAGCTGTAGATTCCCTTTTTGTTACAAAAAAAAAAGTATGTGTATGTGTATATATATATATATAAATAAATTGTAACACCCATGTTCTTTTTTATTTTTTTTATTTTGTCTTGTCAGGTCTTGTTTGGTTCATTTGCCCTCATCATGTGTGTCTTATTAGTTAACCTTTTACACCTGTTTCTGTTCTCCCTGATTACGTTCTCCCTCATTAGTCCCTTATATAATCTCCCTGTTCTGTTCATTTCTTGTCGGATCTTGTCTATGTGTAGTGTGTGTTGCTATTGCCTGTCCCGTAGAGAACTTGAGTGTAAATAAACTTGTTGAAACTTTATTCATCATCGTCATCGACTGTTTGCCAGCAACCACCTGTGACGACAATAAAATAAAAGCTTAGTGTTTTGTTCTTCCCTCGTATTTAAAAATATAAAATATTTTCCTCATATTTTGATGGTTTAATCAAAATTGTAGGGTAATTAAAAACAAATCCCCAAAACAATTTACTTCCGGACATGAGCTTGGTTTCTTCCAAGGTTTATTTCTCTATTCTGGCACTTGATGGAGTTTTATTTCCTTGCCACTGTCGCCTTTGGCTTGTTTGAGTAGTTGGGGACACTAAATATTCAACAGTATTACTGATACTGCATTGACACCATTGTATGAGAATTGAACTGAGCAAGACGATGGCATCACTGTTTTCTTCAGCGCTGCTGTATAACTAAATTCATAACTTTTTTTTTACAACAGAAATGAACCATCACTGAACTTACTTTAGTTGGACTATGACACTATTTTCTTCTAGATCTGCTATACAGCCGAAACAAACTTTGTTGCTTTATTTTCCTGTTGTCACTGTAAAGCTGCTTTGAAACAATCTGTATTGTAAAAAGCGCTAAATAAATTAAAACGACTTGACTTTACATCACTTTTGGCCACTACTGTATAGAAAATTATTAATATATATAAAACATTTAATAAATATTTAATAATATATTAATAAATAAATAAAGTTCAAAAAGAATACTAAAGTGACACTCATACATTGCCTTTTTCTGGTTTTAATTTAGTTGCCAAGTGGTGAACAGATCCCTCTTCCTCCAATAGTTCTGGGCAAACTGGGCTCAGACCCAGGCAAGAAGACTGTGTGCATTTATGGACACTTGGATGTGCAGCCAGCCAACATTGAGGATGGCTGGGACACGGCGCCCTTCACTCTGGTGGAGAAAGATGGTATGTGTGTGCATGCACAAGTGACACTTTAACTGATCCTTTTTTGTGTACAATTGCAGTCTCCTGGGGCTGAGGATACTGATGCTAACTTAATTTATTAATGAAGCCTTTTTGAGTGTATTGAAGACACCTGTTTAGACCAAATGAGGTTCTTCAATTGATTTGCTTTTTGTGCAATACTCTGCAAGCAGTGCTCCTCCAGGTAATATTTCACATTCAATTTGGCTAAAATTAGTCACCACTAGCATTTTTTTTAAACAATTTTTTTGTCCTGCTTGCATGTGGCTGTTGACACAAAAAAGGAAGAAATCTCACCGACTCAGCATGTTACATTTGTGTCCCTCCAGCCCGAAGAGATTTCAAGACAAATCCTATTGTCTCTTTTTGCTGAGATAGATCTGACGCTTGAGCTTAGCCTTGTGACTTGTCAGCTGATTCCTGTAGTTTTTTTTTCTTCAAAATGGGACAAATGAATATAAGTTTGTTTAGTTAATTAATTGGTTGTTTTATTAAGCGTTTTTAAAATTCAGCTCCTTAATCTATATTTTTTTCTGACTCAAAGATTCACCGTCTCTCAAACAGCATCAGCCAAAACATCATGTTTTTGTCCAGTAATCTTTTACAATTGGCATGAAGTTATAGTTTTTGTAAGGCCACACATCTGTGAAGGCTTTATATGCTCTTTGATATATATTGTAAAACACTTGCTGAATTTAGATTCTAGATAGAAATGTATTATAATCATTACACTGTACGACATTTTATTTGACTGTGGCTCATGCTACGTTTAATTGTATTGTAGGTAAAATGTACGGACGTGGATCTACAGATGATAAAGGACCTGTATTGGCCTGGTTCAACATCATTGAGGCCTATCAGAAGATTGGACAGGTCTTTTTTTCAGATACTGTCTGCTTACTTATTAAGCTTTTAATACCTGTGCAAAGTCCTCATGTATTGCAAGCAGTATGACAGTATCAGTGGATAAAGATGTCAGTTGCTAGAGGTTTAGCATTGCCAGCATTACGTAATCTTGTGAATATATCTTTTTTGGAACAAGACAGGATGTAAATTAAATTGCAGTTGCATGTGCACCTAGTATGACTGAAACTGTGAAGAACAACAGAACACTGCATATCATTGTTAAAAATCAATTTACATTTCATACAGTCCTTTGCTTATCCATAGATTACCTCAGTTTCTCAATCATTATCACCTCAGTGAACTGTCACTGCTTTTAAAGTTCCTCGTTTACAGACACGAATTGAGAGCAGAACAGTTTAAAGGTTGTTTTGTGATCTTTGATCATTTTAAAGTCTTGTGTCAAGATAATTTAATTAGATCTTATTTAATTAACTGGTACCAGCATCGCTACTTCATGGCTCCTCAAGGTGGTGCAAAACACATAAATGAGGGAAACGTGAACATAAGTTAACTAGCCTAAGAAAAAGAGGGTTTTAATGCGATGGCGGACAGCAGTGTGTCATTTAAAGATCCCATGACATGGAAATTTCACTTTACGAGTTTTTTTTAACATTAATATGAGTTTCCCTAGCCTGTATATGGTCCCCCAGTGGCTATAAATGGAGATAGGTGTAAACCAAGCCCTGGGTATCCTGCGCTGCCTTTGAGAAAATGAAAGCTCAGATGGGCCAATCTGGAATCTTCCCTATATGTCGTAATACAGGGAAAGGTTACCTCCCCTTTCTCTGATTTGCCCGCCCAGAGAATTTAGAGAAAATGGATTCAGTTTATATTTTATATTTAATTCAGTTGCAATGTCAGCACAGGCTTTACAAACAGACTTTTACTATATGGATTCGACAGCACCACCACAAACAGTAAGTAACAGTGGTCATTAATGCCTGATCTGTGATTCACACAGACTTTCACACAGACTAAATCGTTTAATACTGTTCATGCATCAGTGAATCAAGCCAGTGACTGAACGATAAACTTCACATTGTTTCTGTAGTAGCACGAAATCTGTTATTTAAATGGTGATTAAACTACAGAGAGCGATCAAAGAACACTCTCTTTATAACGTTCGGAACGGTCAATCACACATTGCGAGTGTATCTACACACTTGCCCAAACTGCAGTTCTAATGAATGATGCTGTTATGTTGCACAACAAAGCTCTCACTGTATTCATATCGATATTGTGTTTGCTGTTAGTTGTGGTGAAAGCATTTTGTGAGAGAAAACGCGTTGCAATGACAAGATCACTGCATTCACGCAATAAATAGACTGTCTACTCAGTGCTCATCACTGCAGCCTTTCATGTGATGGGATAAGATCTCAAAATAATGCTATAATCAACACTTTCACTATTCGTTAATCTCGACAGCTGTAATAGTAAAAAAACACACGTTCCACATGTAATACGCATTTCAAATGCAAAGATGTCAGCCAATCACAGTGTTTACACTGAAGTCTCACAGCAGACACGCCCCTTCAAACAGAGCATTCAAGCCAGAGGGCTAAAATCAGGATAGTACATTTTATTTGTAAATTATGACATTCTATGATGTAAAAATCATACTAACAATATAAGTACACCTCAGGAAACATTATAAAATAATAAAAAAATCCACATCATGGGACCTTTAAGTCCAAAGTCTGGAAAACCTGCACTTAACCTTTTCACAGGCATTTTTTTTTTCATAGTTAGACCGGTATAATGATGCATCATTATAGGATTGTCTAGCAATTTTTTATCGCAGAATTACTGTATCGTATCGTATCATATTGTGAGGTACCCTGTGATTCCCACCCCTAGTTTTAGTATAAAAAATGTTTGTTTTTTAAAGCAATATTTTCACAATTTCTATTATATTTATAGATTTATATTGACTGCAGAAAGCACCATATAAAATATTTGAAACCTTACATTTAATGGATTTTTGCACTAAAACCTACATTTACTTTATCACAGGAACTGCCAATCAATATAAAGTTCTGCTTTGAGGGAATGGAGGAGTCTGGATCAGAAGGATTAGACGAGCTGGTTTTCTCTCGCAAAGATACCTTTTTTAAGGGTGTGGACTATGTCTGCATTTCTGATAACTACTGGCTGGGAAAGACCAAGCCCTGCATTACCTACGGCCTGAGAGGAATCTGTTACTTCTTTATTGAGGTAAGAGTTAATGGGTTACTTTAAAGATTTCTAGCAGTGGTGCTTAGTTAAGGTTGAATTCTTGAGTGATTAAGCCAGAAAATGTGTACTATTAAAGGGATAGTTCACCCAAAAATGAAAATTAGCCCATGATTTACTCACCCTCAAGTCATCCTAGGTGTATATGACATTCTTCTTTCAGACAAATAAAATCTGAGTTATATTACAAAAGTCCAGGCTAATCCAAGCATTATAATAGCAGTAATAGTTGTTCTGTTTTTGAAGTCCATAAAAAACTGCACCTGTCCATCGAATAACGTGCTCAACGCCGCTCCGGGGTGTTAATAAAGCACTTCTGAAGCGAATCGGCCGAAAATTTACTTTATAAAGTTTTAAATATGGATATTTTTCTTACACGAACGCATCGATTTGCTTCAGAAGGCCTTTATTAACACCCCGGAGCCACGTGGAGCACGTTATTTGATGGACAGATGCATTTTTTTATGGTTAGCACAGCTAATATCGATAATCACAAAATGATATAATGTGACATTCCAGTTTATCACTATTCATAATTGTACTTAAAGAAGAGAGGAAAGGCATATATTTGAGTTTTCTCATGGCTGAGATTGAGAAACGTCTTTTACATTTTCAGATGGAATGCTGCGATAAAGATCTTCACTCTGGCGTGTTTGGAGGATCTGTTCATGAGGCCATGACTGACCTCATATCTCTGATGGGTGAGACTGATACCTTCATATTCCTTTGGTGGAAATAGGATCAGTAGGTTGGTCGTAAAAATATTCAGGATGACAAGGATTTCCTAGATTGCATTTGATTATTCTCTCTCTCTCTCTCTCTCTCTCTCTCTCTCTCTCTCTCTCTCTCTCTCTCTCTCTCTCTCTCTCTCTCTCTCTCTCTCTCTCTCTCTCTCTCTCTATCTATCTATCTCTATATCTATCTCTATATCTATCTCTATATCTATCTCTCTATATCTATCTCTCTCTCTCTATATATATATATATATATATATATATATATATATATATATATATATATATATATATATATATATATATATATATATCTTTCTTCTGTTAACCTGCTAACATTACCTGTCAGCTTAGAGCAGGTGACAAGGATTTCTTCTGGATCAGCTCACCTCACAATTTAAGGAACCTTAAACATTTTCTTGTTGATGTACCATAACTTTATCATTTTTGCTATACTGAAAGTGTAAGTATGTTGTATTTTTAGGCACTTTGGTGGATAACAAGGGGAAAATTATAGTACCAGGGATATATGAACATGTGGCTAAATTGACTGATGAGGAGAAGAAGCTCTATGAAAAGATTGAGTTTGACATGGAAGAATACGCCAAAGATGTTGGAGCAAGCAAACTCCTGCATGACACCAAAGTAAATCCTCCCTCTCTTTTCACAATATCAGTGTTCAATGGTGTAATATTTATGTTTCTGTTCAGTTAAATCAGGGTTATTATCATTAACTAAAACTAAAACCTTTAAAAAATGGTCCTACTTGAAATAAAATGAACATTAACTGGAAAAAACCCTCATTTTATTTCAGGCAACATTTCTCATTTTCTTTTTTTTTCTTTTAAATTGATGTACTAAAATAACTAAAACTAAACAAACTAAAACATAATAAGAAATGTATAGACATAAAAAAAACAAAAACATACATATATATATACCGAAAAAAATTCAAATGTATAAAAAAAAACGAAAACTTGAACTAAAATGAAATTAAAAGCATTCAAAATATTAACAAAAACTATAATGGTATATCAATGATGCTAAAATAACACTGATTTAAATTGTATTCATTTATTTATTGCAATATATTTTGAATATGATTGCATGTTTTAAAAAATTGCCTCATTTATTCAGGCTGTCTGACTTTTCTGTAAATTCATGTTTTATGCTCGGTGTATAATAAACCGAATAATTTATTGGTTTGTCTGTGCAGGAGCAAATTCTGATGCATCGTTGGAGATACCCTTCCCTGTCTCTGCACGGCATAGAGGGAGCGTTCTCAGAAGCTGGGGCCAAAACCGTCATCCCCCGCAAGGTCATTGGGAAGTTTTCCATCCGCCTTGTCCCTGACATGGATCCCAAAGTAGTGGAGAAACAGGTTTGAAGCTATTTTATCTTATTTAATAATCTACCACTCTCATAGAGTTATCTGCATAGACATCTTGTGCTGACATGTTCTGTTTATCTTACAGGTAATTACCCACCTGGAGAATAAGTTTGCGGAATTGAAAAGTCCCAACAAACTGAAAGCGTACATGGGACATGGAGCCAAGGCCTGGGTGTCTGACTTCAACCACCCTCACTACATGGCTGGCAGAAAGGCTATGAAGACTGGTAAGGCACACTATATGGTATAACTGTAGATACACGATTGCGGATCTTATTCCACACGTATAGTGTGAAACACTATATTGCCAAAAGTATTGGGACACCCCTCCAAATCATTGAATTCAGGTGTTCCAATCACTTCCATGGCCAACAGTGTATAAAATCAAGCACCTAGGCATGCAGATTGCTTCTACAAACATTAGTAAAAAATGGGTTGCACTCAGAAGCTCAGTGAATTCAAGCATGGTTTCTGCAGAGTCAATAGCTAGTACAGACCTCCAAACTTTGTGTGGTATTCATATTAGCTCAAGAGCAGTTTTCATGGCCGAGCAGCTGCATCCAAGCCTTACATCACCAAGTGCAATGCAAAGCGTCAGGATGCAGTGATGTAAAGCACACCGCCACTAGACTCGTGTGACGAATCATGCTTCTCTGTCTGGCAATCCAATGAGACAGTCTGGCTTTGGCGTTTGCCAGGAGAATGGTACTTGCCTTACAGTTTGGTGGAGGGGGGGTTATGGTGTGGGGTTGTTTTTCAGGGGTTGGGCTTGGCCCCTTAGTTGCAGTGAAAGGAACTCTTAATGCTTCAGCATGCCAAGATATTTTGGACAATTTCATGCTCTCAACTTTGTGGGAACAGTTTGGGGATGGCCACTTCCTGTTCCAACATGACTGCACACCAGTGCACAAAGCAAGGTCCATAAAGACATGGATGAGCGTGTTTGGTTTGGAGGAACTTGACTGGCCTGCACAGAGTCCTGACATCAGTGCCTGACCTTACAAATGCGCTTCTAGAAGAATGGTCAAAAATTCCCATAAACACACCCCTAAACCTGGTGGAAAGCCTTCCCAGAAGAATTATAGCTGCAAAGGTTGGGCCAACTCCATATTAAACCCTACGGATTAAGAATGGGATGTCATTAAATTTGATGTGCATGAAAGACAGACGTCCCAAAACTTTTGGCAAAGTTTGAATATAGTGTATTCTATATTCCATCTAAATCTATTTAAATAATTTTATTTTAATTTCATAATTATGTATGTTGCTTTAATGGATCCTTATTAATTGATACACTAACTTGTAATTTTTTTTATAAATTTTTTAATCAAATGAATGAAGAGGAAAAATGTGATCAAAAATAGTCCAGTTGCAGCACCTAAAACACACTTTATACATATACATTTTATGTTTTAAACATTTTTATACTTAAAAAAAAAGACTATGTATATTTAAATGCATGCCATGCATGATATTAAAAAAAAAGTGGTATTTCCAAAAAGGTGTTTTTTGTTTGTTTTGTTTTTTGCCTTGATTCTGTTATGTAAAAAAAAAAAGTTTTTTTCTTCTTCCCCAAACACAATTTATTTGTGGTCTAACGTTATTCTTTATCTTTCGTTGGTGTTAGTGTTTGGCGTGGAGCCTGACCTGACCCGTGAGGGAGGAAGTATCCCAGTGACTCTAACCTTCCAAGAAGCAACCGGCCAGAATGTCATGCTGCTGCCTGTCGGTTCCTCTGACGATGGAGCTCACTCACAGAACGAGAAGCTCAACAGGTGATGTTTACATATAGCTATGACAAACATCTTGTTTTCGAGGTCTGTCTGTGTATGCGTATGATAGCACGTTTAGCAACTAACTGGGTTTCCATCCAAACGTGAAGCAAATCTTTTCAAAGTTTGTAAAAAAAGAAAAAACAAACAAATGCGAATTAGGTGCGTTTCCATCAAGTTGTTTGAGCGGATGACGGTGGTATTGGTAACCTAGTAACCAACAGTAAATAAAGCAAGGCAAGCATAGAAAAGGGAGATAGGGCTGCAATTAGTTACAGTTGGGCAAGTTATACATTTTCTAGCAGTGCAGCTTGCAATCGCCAAATTGAATGCTATGCACAGAAGAAGAAATCCAGAATGTTTTGATGAAGGCACAAGCAGCAAGGGCATTATGACCTTACATACCATACATATGGGAAAGAAAACGTCAGCACGATTTTTGGGAGGTTGTGGTGACCAGATATTTTAATCACAACCTTTGGCTACGGCATTTCACAATGCCACATTTGAAATTTGCAGTTTCCTCTTTTCTGATGCGATTCTTCAAAATGTGCATAAAAACAGTGTTATGGAAACAGCTACTCTCACCTATATGTACTCATCTGATTGCTCTCATTTGCCAACTTTATTTATGCAGAACTCCTTATCTGATTAACTCCTTAAATGATCTTGGGATGCTTGAAAATGTTAATGCAACCCTTTTTTCTAATATTTTTCTTCTTTTTTTGTCTTGACAGATCCAACTATATTCAGGGCACCAAGATGTTGGGAGCTTACTTTTATGAAGTATCTCAGCTTAGCTAACTGAAAACTTCTGATTCGACGTGACTAGGCTGGTGTATTTTTAATCGTCTGAAGATATGAAATAAATACTTGGATAAGGGTACGGTCTCTAAAATGTCATAGAAGTTTTCTTTTCGCCATGGTGTTGTTAATTTACTAGTGAGGGAATGGTGATAGCATGGTAGTAGTCTGAGCCAAATGACCTGATGACAATACAACTGTTTTATGCAGTATCAAACGTGACATGTAAAAACAACTTAATCTCCCTTTTTTTTTGGCATTTTGCTGCTAGATTTATCAGTATATAGTCATTTTCAGAACACCAGATGTATTTCCACCCCTAAAATAAACCATCAAGCAAGTGTTTTGAAAGAACTGGTGAGACCAAATTAGTATTAAATTGTTGTTTCAGACTAGTATATTACTAGTAGCTGTAATACTAGTGTATCTGCCTGTGTCTTAATATCCAATTTCCAGATACAGTTCAATTTAAAGAGATAGTTCAGCCAAAAAAGAAGAAAAAAAAATGTCTATGACAATCTGTTATCTGGTGTAATCTGTTTACATATGACATATGCAAACCTATAAAATGCAAATGAAAACTGAACTTTGATTACATTTTGATTTTTTTTGCTGTCATTCACTGAATATGGACTGTTTTGAGAACTTTTAAAGTGTTCCAAGTGCTCAAGTGTTAATAGTTTATCCTTAAAGGTACACAAAATTAACAAAAGTCAAACGCTGAACAGAGGAGAGCCTGCCGGCAAAAAGAGAATGCGGCAGAGCTTGTAATAAAACAAGAATCAACATTGGCTTTGCTTTTCGGAGATAGCGCGAACTGAAATGTAAAAGCGACACGGAAATGGCTTTTTTATTATCAACAGGTGAGTAAGGTACTTTATTGAACATATAAAGTAGCTCTCTAACATTAAACCATTATTTATTTTAAAGGGTCATTTCGTTATGGAATTTATTTCCAAGGAAGTACTGTGTCTTTTAACGGGTATATCTACAGTAACATCTTCAGATAGCTGACGGAGATCCTTTCTATCTAAACTGGCAATATCTCTTAAGCCTAGTAGTGAATGTTTTACTGTAGGATCGCTATATTCACCCACACAACCAAAACAATGTTCTTCCACAAAATGCATGCAGTACACTAAAAAGTTAGTGCACATTTAAATCCATCCTGAAAATCTATTTTTACTTTCAACTTTGTGCATTTTGATTTGGCCTTTAATGATTTGAGAATGTGCCAACTGCCAAAGAGCATCTTGTGCTTCAGTGGAAGCAAGGAAATCTGACCTTTTGTACAAAAAAAAGTATGTAGTCAGTGTGTATGTGTGTGTGTATGTATGTATATACTGTGTATATATATATATATATATATGCACACGCACACCATTTAAAAGTTTGGGGTTGTTTTTTTTGTCACAATCTTTCAGAAATTATTCTAATATGCTGATTTTAAACATTTCTTATCAATTTTGAAAAAAGAACCATTTGTAACAAATGTCTTCACTGTCACTTTCGATCTCAATTTTATAAAGTGACAGTGAAGACATTTATGTTACAAATGACATGTAAAAACATTATCTCATATGGCTTATTAGAGGCATTAAGCATGAATTGAAAGGAACGTCATTCAACATATATTTGGGCTAATATAGTTAAGTAAAAAGCTTTTTTTCATGGAACTGGTGTCCTGGTAATGGAAAACATCACCTTACTTGAGTTTGAGTATACTCATACACATCAAAGAAAACATATCTAACACTTTTTATATATATATATATATATTTGACATCTTTTACTCATCCTTCATTTTCACAATGGTGGATTTAAAATAGCATTCTTAGGGTGTGATGCTTTGAACCTGTGTGTTTATGTGCGTTCTGATGTCTGATGCTCACAGGTGGACTGACAGCACACTGGTACTTCTGCCCTCTATGAGCAGTAGGTCACATTTATCCCGTACCTCCTCCTTTATAGCCTCAGGAACGGTGCAACCACAGCCAGGCGAGGTAGATGAATCCAAATGGACAAACTTGTCTGGTGGCGCTATTTTTCCATGACACCCAGTCTCCAAATGTGACCAGACAGCCTATCTCTGCCCTTAAGATTTTTTTTACGTCTCTCCCTCTCTTTTGCTGGTGTTCAGAACGGTTTCAGTCCATCTGACTTTTTCATCGGCTTTGTGAGATATCTTGGCCTGTGGCAATGGCTGTCAGTAGGAAGAGTTGCAAAGCAGGAGAATTTGAATACACAACTGTTTGCCAGGCCTTGCTGTAAGAAGCAGAGCCACATTTCATCAGGGCTGACTTGTTCAAGAATGTCAGACCTCACCGCAAACACAGGTTGTCCTGTCTATGATCTAAAATTGGCCATGAAATGGAGTTGCTGGTTTGATGTTTACCAAGACAAAAGGTTGGAATGTATTGTTGTGCAGCAGTCTTTGCGAGCTTGTATCAATGCAATATTTGAGCCTTTTTGTTTGCCTGTAGAACTACTGCTCTTCTGTATCAGCAAGTACAATCTTTTTTGCCACCTTTCAGTAAAGAAAAGTAGGCATGGTCATTGTTTAAATTCAATCCCCTGGGCCTAATGGGAAGGCTATATTGTAGAGGTCCCTCTTGTCTCAGGAGCCGGGACAATGGAAACTTTCTAATGGGAAGGCTATATTGTAGAGGTCCCTCTTGTCTCAGGAGCCGGGACAATGGAAACTTTTTTGAAAGGTGTTAAAGCAGCATTTGGATTTTTTGGGGGGTTGGGGCTCAGGGTTTTTTTTACAATACAGTACACACTTCATGTGATGAGCAGCCTTTTCTAATTTTTTCCACCAGATGGCGACAACTGCTTGTTGTTGTCAGATTTCAAGCACGCGGCGTTCAATATTTAGCAACCAGATCACGTGATTTGCGCGCATTTAATTTTTTTGCAGCACTTAAACCATATTCTTTTTACAAATTAAATGGCATGGTAACAGATTCTTCCAAAATAACACGTTTTAATGCTGCAAAACTGCAATGAATGAATATCGAAATCTCAAAACGGGTAAGCTTTCAGAATTTTGTCGTTTTCAAATTATTTTGTTTATGACAGTTGTGGTGAATATCACGCTTGCATTTTAGTAGGCCTGCAACTGTTAATAGTAGCATATTTTGTTCAATAACTGTTGTAACTACAGTATTGTGGATTAAACTGTGGTTAACAAGGAAAACCTTTGGCTCTAACTAAGGTTGTTCCAAACTTTTCATTGATGATTTCTGCTGAATTAACGGTAAAAGGTCCAGGTAACGTTACGCTTTTGAGGTAAGACGACGATATTGCTCTTCAGTATGACATTTGATGTAAACATGACAGAAATTCTATGAATGTAGTCTATTCAGAATTTAATTGTGACTGCCCTTTTAATTACAACTCAATTCACAAATTTGAATTGAGGTAAAAAAAAAGAAATAAAGAAAAAGCATTCAGAATTTCTAGTTCGAATTTTACTGTAACGTTAGCCTATGAACGTCGAATTAAAACGAAGAGAAACTCAAAAGAATTACATTTGATGTTTGCAGTGTATTTATCCAATTTATATTAAATGTATTTAGGCTATATATTTATTGCCTAGGCAACAACTGAATTTCGGCTCGAAAATGTTTTGAATAGATAGATAGATAGATAGATAGATAGATAGATAGATAGATAGATAGATAGATAGGTGGCTAAACACTTCATTTCCCAGAATGCTTTACTATCTCGAATTTCTTTCTTCCTGCCATGAGTTGAAAGAGAGTCACTTCCTTAATTGTGAATTTTGCACAACCGTTGTAGCGTTTTGCATGTGTACATTTACCACAGTATTGTTTATGTTGGTCATAATGCAAAGACAACATATGGTCCAATTTTATTACATTTCTCATTTCAAACCTCAAACATATTGAGACACACTCCACCATGTTTTTGTCTATCTAACATGAGATGTGCTGTACAGAATAGACAGTAAATCAGGACCAGTCTCACCTGCAGCCAGCCTCCATAAAACTGAAGGAGGAAGTTGAGCTCCACTAGTTTTATGAGGTCTGGCTCATTACCAGATTACATTAGCTTGTCTCTCTTACACATTAATAAAAAATCTGAATTTTTAAAAGTTTTCAGCAGTGTTTGCCCTTTTCCTTGCAGTGAAGTCAAACATTTTCAGCCTATAAGGACTTGTCTTGCTGCTGGAGAGATGCCAGGGCATGTGTCCGGGTCGCACCTCCTTTCATGTTTATGTCAGATTGGCACGACACATGGTAGGCACTTAAGTCTCTCACTCTTGAACTCCTTCTTTTCACTGTATCAAATGTATGTGGACATACTGTCCGGCATTCGTATTTCCTTGATGTCTCTCTCTCATGCCTTGTCAGTTGCAGCGTGCCTCGTTGTGCGACTCATTTCAGATATTATTCAGTTCTCTAAAGCCGTTGATCAGCATACTAAATGATGATTTCTGAACAGCCTAACACTCCCTTAACACTCTAATACAATTAGGCCAAGACAGCTCGCCTGGTTATGTTTAATGGGGATGACATCAGAGGAGATAGCAGAGAATGAATAAGTCATTCTTGGTCTCATTTCAAATGTGAAAGATTCATACCAGTAATTTAGATGACAGTATTAATTTAACATGACACTGCATTAATGGTCGATTTTAGATTCACAGAACTCGTTTAAGTGGAATGGACTTCCTTAATTTGATGAGATGTGATGGCAGCGCGATGCCACGTCTCTCTCCATCTCTCTCTCCCTGCGGCATGGGAAGCACACACACACATACAAAGATATACGGCAAGCTTTAACTGGTGTCCTCAACACGCATGGTAACCGAGTGAGCTTGTGTGTCTGCATGTGTTGTGAAACGAGCACACTGATGGTTGCTGGTTTTTAAAGTGATTTTTTCTGTTCGGAGGTTAAGGCACTAGAATGTGAAGAATTTAGATGGCATCTGTGAATAAAACGCACATCTCCATCATCATAATTTGCAAAGATCCTAATTCAAAAAAAACAACAAAACAGTTACTCCAGTCTTCAGTGTCACATGATCCTTCAGAAATCATTTGAATATGCTGATTTGAAAACAGCTGTGCTGGTTAATATAATAAAGCCGGTACATTTTTCAGGATGAAATGAAAATTAAGTGTAAAAACATAAAAAAAAAAAAACGCTTTTATTTGAAATTAAATGTATGTTTTGTCACAATCTAAGACATTTCTTTATTGTCATTTTTGATACATTTAACGCGTCCTTGCTGAGTAAAAGTATTTATCCCCCCTCACTTTATTTATAGGTTTGCAAAAGTATTTCTTAAAAAAACCCTGCAAACTTTTGTGTGTCTGTGTGTATGGCAAAATTATTTAAAATTTAAATGATTTAAAACCTAATTAGTATCCACTGTGAGCTTTGCACATAATATATAGTGAGTAAAATAACATTATTTTAACATTTTCGACAACATTTTGCTATTCTCAACATTGATAAAAGCATTACAATGTAAATAGATTGCAAATTTGGTATCAGTTCAGTGAGGTCCAAATGTCTGAGTCAACTAGTAAAAATGCTTTTTTTGTGTAATGTTTCATTTTGATTTGAAATTTCCCATGCTATCCAGCATGATTTATGCTTCTATTTACTTATTTTACGTTTAAACGGTTTCAAAATACTGGGACTTCTTACCTAGTTTGAATTGGAAAAACTCCCCGATTTTCAATGTGTTCTCTGACTTTTGGATGTGTCTATGTAATGTACATAGACAGTTGCTTTCGCGAAATCCCTCAGCGCCCTGCTTTCTGCAACATTCGTTCTTTTATTTTTTAACTCGCTCCTTTGTACGTGACTGATGATTTTCCAGGATCCTCGTCTCCTGGTTGGTTGCGGAAGCCACAGGTTGATGAAAAAGTTAGGCGTATTATTGTCTGAGCTGCCGAGTCCCCAATGCGGCCGTGTGTCTCAAAGGCTTCTTAATGACTGGACTCTCCTGCACTCTGCCTCTCTGATGGATGGCAAGCAGGGACGGCCTCTCTTTCATCCCGACAGCCTGACTCGTCTGATTTATTAATGACAATAATTAGGAGTAAACCTCTCTGCAACCAAACCCAGAGTGATTAGCACAGTAACGATGGCGGGGAGGGGTTGTGGATATGGCGATCTGATTAATGTCGGCCATTTTGACCTTTCTGAGCAGGGCTTCTCTGCAGTCTGGGGAGAGATGAGGAGAGAGAGGGCGGCTATCTGTGGTGTCCACTCACAATTAGGTGCTGAATGAATTAGAATGCAAAATGTACCACTCAGGTCATTAGCTGTGCTGTTCACGACATGCTTATTCTATTGGAACGAATCCGTTGGTGAGCTTCTGTGTTATTTATATATGACAAAATGGCACTGGTCACTTTATTCGAGACTTGTTTTGCAGATTCTCATTTCAGCTGCGTGGACTATAATTAGATTCAATCTTCCTTTTCTCTTAATGATCTGAATAAATCTCCTCTCACCTGCATCTTGTTCTCAGAATCAGCCCAAAGCGGCAAACGCCACTGAATGACCACGTCGTGGTAGCAGACCCTTCTGTTTACCTGTTTGAAAACACAAATCATCTCAGGAGATAGACACAAACTCGCTGATAAATGCAGACTCTGTGTGACATTTGATTAACGAATGTAAATGAAGGTCAAGAGTCATTTTGTGTGGCCATCTTCCCTTTGCCGGGCTGTGACAATGAAATCTTTGCAGACACCGGCTCCAGTAATGGCCACATTTAAACCGCAGTCGTTTAAGAGCTTGTACCCAGTACAGCTGCATGTAATGGAGTTGGTCGGAAAGGTCAGAGTCTTTATCTGGGTCAGATTGGAGTCAGTGAAGTCGGCAGCCAATGAATCGGAGACAGGGGAGATCAAAGTAAAAGCCATGTCAAGTAGTGCCGGTGAGCGATCGCGGAGCTGCACTTCGACGTCCCGCTTTGGGATCGGTTTCAGCTTTCGGTTCACTGCGGTTATGAGGTGGGCAACTGGTTTTGGATCTGTGATTTGTCAAAGCATGAGTGGTGTTGTATGTGTATGTTTAACCTTCGCTGTGACCAGACGCATGACTTCTGTAAAGCACAAAAAGATTATATTTTGAAAAATGTCTTTTTGTCCACGGGTTTCAATGTTGTTTTGGACCCCATTGACTTTTTGCGGAAAAAATCAAAAGACAAAGTTACCTTTTGAAAATGTATAATTGTCTTGGCGTTATTTAAGAACATATAAAACCAAGATATATTTATTTTAATGAAAGATAAAACAAAAAAGCTTTCCAAACAAAACATTTCATAATTTTTCTGGTTGTTTTTTTGGAACATGTCTATAGGAAATGAGATGGAAACTTGTTGAAAACTTTTAGTGTAAAAATAATAGCTAAAAAGGTTTATCCTTTGTTTGCATTGCCACGTGGTTTGATATGTTCTTTTAAATTAAATACAATGGAAAGTAACACATTTTAAGTGTCCAAAAGTGCCCAGATACTTTTTCTCCCCACTGAATGACATCGTCAAGTGGCTGAAACGCTTTTCCTTAGTAGTTTCTCTCAGTTTCAACAGGAAGTGAAGTTGAAATCAAGGCCGATCGTCCTGTCAATGAGTTTGCCACGTTTGAAAAACGCTCTCTCCATGTAGGTCATGTAATGAAACTTCTCGTCCCTTGCAGCTCTCTGCTCCCCAAGTCTAATTTGTCCTCATTAAAAGTCCCCCTGCCTCGTGTTATTATTTTCCTGCCCCATCTCCTAAAACACAAGGAACTGATTGAACACGGGGTAAAGTCGGTCATCATGACATGACCTGCAGAAACAGCAGAAAGAGTGCGACGGCTGACCCCGGCAAACTGCCTGCCTGCACATATTGCACAATCCTTCATATTTAATGGGGAAACACGAGCCTGTGATTTTGTCTGCATTCTCTCTAGTGTCTGCTGCTCGGGGTGGAGTGAAGCCACTTAATGAGAATCCCCTGTTCTCCTCCATCATTTTTAAACAGGCAGTGCACTCAGCAGCCTTGCCTTCCCTCTAAGGACCCCCCCCGCACCCCCCACCCCACCCTCCCTTCCTCGACATGCTGTGCTCGTTTTTGTAAGCGCTAAATTATGTATCAGCTCCTTAAATGCTGTGAAACATTGGTTTAATATGGAGTAAACTTGTTTTTCATAATTCCACAGTCAAATTAGGGCAGGATACTTAACTTTGTTGGAGACCGTCGATTTGCTTATTTTGTCTTTTCGAAGCATTTACATCAGACAGCAACATAGGGAAGCGCAATTATTGCGTTTTTTTCTTCTTTTTACGTTATCCTTTATCATTTATATGGTAATAAAGTCTTACGGAGTTCATAAGAGGATGGATGGGGAAACGGAGTCTGTTGCTTGATCTTCCACTTGGCGTTTCCTCATTTAGATTAAACTCCGACATCAGTAACGCTTTACCCCCAACAATAATGTCCCTCCGTTAGCGTGTGAGGCCTGTCCCTGACAGCAAACCGACATCTTGACTCGCCTCATCCCGCCGCAGCCAGCTCTTAACACAACTGCTATTGTTAAACGTCCTCCGCAGCTGTAATATCTTCTAATCCTCAAATAGAGTGGAGTTAAAACTACAAGCTCCAAACTATTTTTACTTGCCTCACTAGTTGTGGCAGATGAGAAGGGATCTCTGTGTAGATGATTATATTGTCATCCCCTGATCTTTACTGCTGGAGTAATTGTAAATCATTGCTTCATGGCACGTCAGAGGTTGTCGGTAGCAGGCAATTAAATGGCACAATATAATAGAGCAAATTATTGCCTGTCAGATTTTGAACAACACAGTTGGTATTTGAATTACACTTAATCATTACATGCATTAGAAAGCTCATTGGAATCCTGCTTAGGACTGAACATGAGCCATTGCATTATTTAAACCTCTAATTGTGAAAGCCATTTATTTGTGGTTACTGTACAACAAAAAGAGTCTCACCAAGCGGGTCGGCTTTAAAAGCTCGATATATCCAAATCAGCGTCTTCAGACGCATGAACCAAATTGGCCAAAATGGGCAATTTCGCAGAGGTGGAGAAACATTTAGCCATGCAAAGTGTTTTGTAATTTCAGACTGCGAGGATGAATATTAAATATTTACTTTTAGCCAAGCCCAAGCCAGGTCCCCTTTTTGCATAATTCATTAGGCAAAACAGATGAGGTTATAATTTGTCTAGACGCCACGTATCTGTTTCTCAGGGCTTTTTCTCGGCCCTCCCCGCTCACACCCCGGACCCGACAACCCGATTCTTCAGTTGCGAAGCAGCCGGTGGCAACCGGTCAGAATTGCGTAACGTAAATGTTTTACTTTACACCGAAGTATGCGATGACTTTTAAAAAGGAAGTACTTGGTATTTTGATAATCCGTATATGATGCCTAAACTAATAATCAGTTTTAGTTTAGGTTTCCTGACGCCGCTAATTATCAGTAGCGTATTATTCATATTCTTTCACAACATAGGAGGAAGTTACTTCACACAATCTGCCACAAGGGCCAGAACAGACACCCTGTATTAACAAGACTTAAGTACTGTTGTCATGGCCATGCCGCCAGCTCATAGATTGTAATTATTGGTTAGCACTATACTGTGATGCGTATGGGTTGAATAACAATATTAAGGAAGCGCCGTGATGTTAAAAAGGATATCAATTTTACAGGTCTGTGTAAATATGCCACAGGGTTTCTGTTATGATTTTTTGGTGTTTCATATGTCAAGTTGCCACAGTCATTAAAAGTTCATTTGTTGCTTTGTCACAGGGGTCCTCGTTCGCCCCAGCGTGGCGTACTAAGATCTTTTTCGGAGCCCTTCCTGTTGTTGTCAAGCCATCTCGGCCCTGTCTGTCATATCATATCAGTGCGCCACTCCCACCCCGCTTAAAGTGCCGCTTTGGCGCATGTTACTCCAGAAGTCAGTTCCTCCAGAAACATCTGTTTCTTTTCAGAGGGAGGAGAGACAAATAGGCCCATTGTCACCCCTGTATCTGTACTCATATCGAGTCCTTTGGCTTTTCGGACAGGTTGGAATTATCGAGGGAGGGTGAAAGGCAAATAGCCCTATAGCTCAATCACCATTGTTTGGAATCAGTCAGTGGTAATATTAGTGTTGCCCAGAACACAATTACTCAATAGCGGCGTCTTTAACGTCGTCTTGAATTTATCCTCTTGACAGATCCGGAGACTGATAATTTAATGCAAGTTATGATTAAAATCCCCTTACTGTCAAGCCCTTTGGAACAAATAACAAATACCTCTGTTTGGAAAAATGACAGTTTTAAAAATAAATGAAATTACACGTTAGAGCCGGCGCGGGGAGGGGCGCGCGGGAATTTATTGAGATGTTGTGCGGGAGATTTAGGATTCGGGCTCGGGAGGGGGGCGGGAGAAGTTAATGACTGATTAACAACAGCAATTAAAAGATGAGGAAAAGGTATATAATTAAAATGGAAGTTCTTGCTTGTCAAGTGCGCGCGTGTCATCCATTGTGAGGCTTGTTGAAAAGCCGGAGGAAAAAGAAACCGGTACTTAATTCCAGGCTTTGGCATCAAGGAAGGGCGTTGATCGTGTGCCCGCGGACGCTTTTCTGAAGGCTGTAACTCAGCTGAAAGTGAGGCCGTGTCATTAGAAGTTCAAAGCCGTGCATCTTGTGTTGACAGTCATCGGCAGCGAATATTTGGCAGTCGGGAGTAATTTCACTTAATTAATGGGATGCATATTTGATGGGGGGAATGAAATATTCAAGCTCAGCAAAGTGGAAAAAAGGAAAGATTTAGTGCAGAGTAAAAAGGTGGAGGGATGTAATTTGTGCATTCACTTCAGAGGCTACCGGGGAATAGAGATAGAAAGATGCAAGGAGGTGAGGAGGAAATATGTGAAGGAATTCACAAGATAAACAGCGTAAAAGATAAAACGCAGAGGAAATGGGTACGGCAGAGGAGAATGGAAAAAGAAAAATGGAAAGAGTGGGTATTGCTGTGAATATGAACTCAGAAACATGCCGGTTTTATAACATTAACTCTGCTCTTCATCTGGTAACAGCGTGCAAGACTTTGATTTGATTGCAAACAATAAAAACATGGCATGTTAGCAGCCGAAGCTGACATATCCCCATTAGTTTAACAATTTATACACATACAGTTGATTTCTTATACGTGACAATCTCTCATTGAGTTTACAAAAATAGCAGACGCACCACCACAATAGAATAAATTGACTGCACTTGTAAATGAAGACTTCAAATGCAAAATGTCAGTCCGTCTGACATTTCTCTTAAATGATTTTTATCAGGCTTCTATGTTTAGGTTCAGTAATTCCACTTTAATGGCAATCAAAAGTTTATTAGTTAGTTATTGACATGCCTTATTTTCAGTTAGAGTAAACAATTTATAAGGCATGTCAATAACTGACTAATAAACTTTTCATTGCCATTAAAGTCAAATTACTGTACCTAATCATAGGAGAAAAAGAAAAAGTTCAGATAAACTTGGAGGTTCTTCAAATATAGACGTAAAATACTTTCAGCGTTATGCATTTATTTCTATGGAGTTTGTTAAACACACACATTGAATATGAAGCCAGAAATACTCCCTTTCTGCCCCTTGTATCACATATATGCTTTTGAGTGCTGTTTTTGTTCCAGAACATATTCCATGTATGTGACCCTGGACCACAAAGTCACACGGGTATATTTGTATATTTTAACAATACATTGTATGGGTCAAAATGATCAATTTTTCTTTTATGCCACAAATCATTAGGATATTAAGTAAAGATCATGTTCCATGAAGATATTTTGTACATTTCCTACCATAAATATATAAAAATATATTATTATTAGTAATGTGCATTGGCAAGGACTTCACTGGGACAACTTAAAAGGCGATTTTCTCAATATTTAGATTTTTTTGGCACCCTCAGATTCCAGATTTCAAATAGGTGTATCTTGACCAAATATTGTCCTATCCTAACAGACCATACATCAATGGAAAGCTTATTTAATCAGCATATATTGTATTTATGTATTTATTTATTGTATAAATTTAAATTTTAAAAAATTGACCCTTATGACTGGTTTTGTGGTCCAGGGTCACATATAGTCTTAAAAGGAAAAGTTCTACATAATCTTAGGATTCTGTCATGTGATTCGTATTTTTAGGGGTTCATTTTATGGATTTAGTTTTAGTTTATTAAGTTAGTTTCAATTCCTTTTTTATTTTGTCATCAATAATCAATAAATTCAAGTAACCTGTTAAACATGAGAGTATTATCAAATTATTTAAGACCGTTCTCCTTAAAGTGGCATAAAGTGTTCTTTAAAACTGAGCCAAGAACCTTCTATATAGAACCATTTTCAAAGAGTGTATTTGTTAAATGAAATATTACTTTACGTATTAAATAATGTGTTTACATTCATTTTATTAATTTAATATAGCCTACATTTTCAATTATCAATCAACTTGATAATACAATGACTTTTACTATACTACACATTGTCTGTTCTTCATTAGGCCACCCAGTACTGAAAAGAAATGCTAAAGTCTTTTATTCATCTTTTTAAAAAGAAAAAAACATTTAATTGCCACAGTCCTCTGTGTGTTCGGTTTCAAATGGTGCCCGCCACATTTAGAGTAACAGTGAAGAAGGCTTTAGAGGGAAATGGAGAGCTCCCTACTAATGACTTGAGGGCTTTCTGCTTATTGTGTGTTCAAAAGCCAATGAGCTAATGTGTAGCACTCAGCCAGCAGAGTTCCACTGCTCTCTCAACCCAAGAGACTCCGCGGGCCGGGATAATTGGCCAAGGCTTGTCTTCCCTTTTTTTAATTGAGACTCGTTATTTACATGAATTTAAGTTCTTTGCTCGAAACATTAAGGCGAAGAACATCTTTCAAGAATGCAGCTAATTGAAGTTTTCCCCCTTTCTTTCTGTGTGTCAGGGCAGAACAAGAAACTGAAATAAATGATAAGGCAAGGAGATGAAATTGTCCCCTTTAAAATTTGCAATTATTTCCCAATTAAGGCCGGCTTGGATAGAGATGTTGGTGCTGTGGGGTTGTTTGGACGCTTTTGGGCAGTAGATGGCGTTAGCTTTCTTTTCCATGCAAAAGGAAGAGCCGGATCTTTGAATGGATTTAACAGTGTATGGCGTCATCGTCAAAGTACACTAATTTGATTTGAATGTCAGAGCAAGAATTTCACCCGGACGGTTCAACAAAAAGGAAAAAGGATGTTTGACCAGTTTAATTTATAATTTTTTTTCCCTCATTGAGCATATTAACCGAAGTGTTTATGGTGCAGAGCTCGGGAGAAATCATTTACACACGCTATAGAGTCACACAGGGGTGTTTTCACGTTGGATCCTTTGGGCCACACGGAGGCTAGACGATGGTTAGGTCCCCGGAGGGGCCCCGTGGCACTATGTCCAGGGAGGGAGCTTGTACGTTAAAGTGATAGGAGGAGAAAAAAAAAAAAAGAAAGGCAGTGGAGAATGGGGTGTCGGGAGGGCAATTACGGCAAGGACAAAGCACATGTAATAGGAACTCCCCTTATAGAGCACCTTAATTAAAAGAAGACTTACACTGCGGAGCAGCACTGCTGCAATTAACAAGCACTGATGATAATGAGGGTGTAAGATCTGTGAGGTGTGTCTGCGTGTGATGTGTGAAGTTTGAATCTTGAATCGCTTTTAGCCAGGTGTACTTTTTCTTTTGTAAATACTGTTCAGGTGATCTCGAAATATACTGACATTTGGTCGCTATCTGCCGTTGTGGCATCTGTTTTTCTGCTGTGCACTTGTGTTCATATTTGTGTGTTTGTGGAAAGCACTGTAAAAGGGTGCCGAGACAGGTCAAAGAACACAGACGCGCGCTGTTGTTTATTACAGATCCTAAAATAGTTTCTCGAAGAGATTATGGACCGAAACGGTGAGTCCTGACATTTTTGTGCATTTACAAAAAGGAACGAAAGAGTTAAAATAGCTTTAGTTGAATTACATTTATAAATCGTATCCCTTATTTTTTTTTTACATTTCCATACTTCATAAATGTTCTTTTTTTGAGCTTGTAAAATAATTGTGAAAATTGTTCTTATCAGAATTAAAGCCAAGCTCAATTTCTAGATTTTTTTTAAATACTATGTTTTTCATATGCAAAGATTTGCTATTATTTTACCCAGAGAAGGCATTTGATAGCATCCCATCACACACACACACACACACACACACACACACACACACACACACACACACACACACACACACACACACACACACACACACACACACACACACACACACACACACACACACACACACACACACACACACACACACACACACACACACACACACACACACACACACACACACACACACACACACACACACACACACACCAGCCAGATCTGATAAGAAACACACAAGGGCCTATTCAAATCATTATGTGTTGGGGAAGAATAGAAGCAAGTAAACATCAAGTCTGATAACTCTACAGATGGCAGGGGCAGGGAAAAAAAACTGCCCTGGAAAACAGACTTAAAATGGGATTATTATTTAAAAATAAGAAAAAATATTCTGGGACTATTGTAGGCAAATTAGTTTATATACTTAAAAAAAAAATCTATTCTGTTTTTACATTTATAGATATAGATATTAATAGTCTAAACTAATGCTAATATTTTGTAATGTATGTTTTTAAGGAATACATTATGCTAGTCAGTTTTGTTCAGTCTAATTATTGCCTTTTATTAGACAAGATATTCAAAAATATTCTGTTTTGATTGGGGTGAGAGTTTTAATGAAATGTAAAATCTGTGGTGTGAATTGGCTGCAGTGACATTATAAGGACTATGACTGATTCTTGCCCCACCCACTGTGCGGATCTATTAAAATGAATTAGTGTAATGAGCGAACACCTAGCCAATGAATGACATTTTGTGTAGATAACATTAATTATGCATACGTTTCAGAAATTAGCATACATCTAATTGCATTTTATTACATGTATCGGATACATTAAATTGCCAAATATTGTTTAATATTACAACCAGGGAAGTGATTGAAAACTTTGATGAAGAGTAAATATTACATGATTTATTCTTTTGTTCTGTAACTGTAACAAAATGTGTGCGTGATAAAATAATCAAACGAATTAGCTTTTTGTATTGTTAATGACAAAATGACCATGTGATCTCTTCACAGAGTCTTTTCAATATGGCACATTTCTCCGTCGCTTGATGCAGCCAACTGGCCGAATGCTAGTCAATGCCATCTTGGGTGTGTGTGTGTGTGTGTGTGTGTGTTTGTGTGTGTGTGTGTGTGTCCGTGTGTTTTCGAACGTCTCCTCCCGTTGGGGAACCTATAAATAGTGACACCCTGTATAAAGGGATGTGGCAGAGAAAGTTTCCCCGTTGGAGAGGAGAGGGCCAGGTTCTGCCTCTCTCTCAAACCGTGATTGAATTTGTCGTGAAGGAGTGTCACACTTAATCACATGTTTATGTACAAAGGTTAGCAGGCTCTCTTTCTCCGCTTCTCTCTCCATCTCTCCCTTCGTGCTTTCATCTCGAAGCTTTATTGCTATAAATTATTTCCATTTTTGACCTTAATTTTTCGTGGTTAGGAGCTTGTGGCCGCAACGCAATTACAGCAATCTCGCCTTTTCTATCTGCTGTCTTTCCTCTCTCAATGAAGTTGAGGCGGGCGACGGGAAACGGCTGTTTTTCAGGGATTCATATTTCTGATAACTTGTCCCTCTTTGCTTCAGTTCTCCCTTCTTCATCAGCCAGCCAAAGTGATGATGCTTTGAGGACATAATTAAACATATCGTTCAAAACATATACTCTGTGCATCCTTGAATTATCACCGTCATTAAAATCGTACAAATATGGAAATATGATTGCCAGGGGCGGATAAATCAATGATCAGCCAGGCTTCCAAATCCAATAAATATGCGGAGTTAAATACTTAAATATGCAAATTGCATGCACACGATTTGCATATGGTAGTATTTAAGGGGAATGTCTGGGGCTGTAAAAAATGGTCGAGGTATAGTGAACGAGAACTGAAGAGAGGGAAGGGGAGAAGGATTGTGAGGACACAACCGATGCATTTTCTTGCTTTTTATTTATTTTTGAAATCAAACTTGGCCAGCCTGATGTGATTTTTAAGATTTTAAGAAGAATGTTATCAGCTTCGATATGCTTTTGTACGGAAGAGCTTGTGCTTTAGGATGTCTGAAAAATGCCTTGGAGAAACGTGAATAATTAAAGCATAATTATTCCTCCTCATTCATCTCTTAATCCAGAGACAGATTTAGGGGAAGGAATTTATAATTGTTCTTTTTTTTTTTCATCTGGTGTCCTGTGTTGTCACGGTAGTATAAAGCAAGGTCACATTGAAGCGACCGACCTGACAGTGTTTCATAAAACAATCCATTATTGAATTTGAGAAATGCAGAATAAAACAATAAAAATAATAATATTAATAAAAAAACAACCCGTGATATAGAGATGATCTAAAACCATGGCTGTTATCACATCTTTAATCTTCATTTTTATTGTTGGAGAATAGAGTGAAGTTGCAATGTACACAACAGCAGAGGGTGCAGTTTTTAATCTGGATTCTGTCACAAATCTGGACTCGAGGGGACGGCCGGCTGGGATTCTGCAGGGATAGTTTTCACTTTTATACATTTTACAATTTTCCATGTCATCACATTACATAAAACATATTTAATTTTGGTGAATAATAAATCCTCTCAAGAGCAAATGCTCATTGATTGATGTGTGATATGAGAATTTACATTAGTTAATTTGATTTTCATTTTCCAAACGCACGCTTGGCTCAAAGCATAAATAATATGTGTGATTTAACAAGCAGGGAAATGTATTAAAATCTCTGGAGAGATGAATTTGGAAATTCATCCGACAGTCCCAGACGAGTGATTTGGCCAGCGGTGACGCGCTTGAAGCCAGCACACGAGACATGTCCAAATGTAAAAGGCCCACCCAAACAAAATGTAACTCCTAAATGCTGAGGAGTCAGAGAGCAGGAATCAATGGCAGTGGTGGTGTGGATATGTTCAGGGGCAAGTTGACATGGTCGGGTTAAACAGAGACGAGATCCTCATCAGGAAAATCAATGTTGTTGTAGGATGTGACCCATGCGGTCCTGGAGTGAGCGAGTCACATTACACTACCTTGCCCCGAGTGTGTGTGTGTGTGTGGCGCCCGCAATATTGACCAAGCCAAGAAGAGAATGACACTATCACTGTGCATACTGATGACAACTGGTGTTTCACAGGGACCAATGAATCTTGTTAAAGTACCTCTCTGTTTATCACTAGAGCTGTAATTATCAAAAATGCTTTACGCATTAGTCTCATTTTAACTATTTTTTTTCCCCTCACAATATCACAAGCAAACCTTATTAATTCAAAATTAAAAGTCAGTCAGGCACAACAAAATATCACCAACTTCAGCTCCATTGTTGCGTGTGTTTATATATGTGTGTGTGTGTGTGTGTGTGTGTGTGTGTGTGTGTGTGTGTGTGTATATGTATATATATATATATATATATATATATATATATATATATATATATATATATATATATATATATATATATATATATATATATATATATATATATATATATATATAAAATATACACACACACACACACACACACACACACACACACACACACACACACACACACACACATATATATACATGCTTGCATACATACACACAAGTCTGGTTCACTATCTTTGTGGGGACTCTCCATAGACATATTTTTATACTGTACAAACTGTATATTCTATCCCTTACACTAAACCTACCCATCACAGAAAACTTTCTGCATTACTCTCTCTCACACACACACACACACACACACACACACACACACACACACACACACACACACACACACACACACACACACACACTCACTCACTCACTCACTCACTCTCTCTCACACACACACACACACACACACTCAAAAGTTTGGGATTGGTAAGATAAAAAATATATATATTTTATATTTTTCATTAAAGATACAATAAATACAATAATATTATGAAATATTTAAATAGAAGATATTTATTATTATTATTAATTTAATTAAAAAAGTATGAAAAGGAATGGGGTTCATGTTTATAGCAGTGTTTTCCTCACCGCTGCTGCTGAAATCATGTTAGCAAGAAATGTCTTTGTACTGAATTGTCTTCACGGGCTGTATGCAAAAACAACTGTTTAATGTGTCCAGTCCAGTCCGATTCATGAACAAATTACTGTTTTATGAGCTGGTTCTTTTTAGCAAATCAAAAACATACAGCACAACCACTGAGGTCTATATTCCCTAACAAATGTCTC
Source organism: Gobio gobio (assembly GCF_949357685.1). Lineage (NCBI taxonomy): Eukaryota > Metazoa > Chordata > Actinopteri > Cypriniformes > Gobionidae > Gobio > Gobio gobio. The sequence continues at coordinate 36,342,365 of NC_137104.1, forward strand.
TTATGTGCCGATTCTTTTAATGAATCATTCAAAAAGACAAGTTAATGGTTTGAATCAGTCTTAAGAATACTTTTCAGATTCCATCAGACAGTTATAGACTGACTCACTGAACAGGAAGATTTTATATATATATATATATATATATATATATATATATATATATATATATATAAATAATATACAGCTCTGGAAAAAATTAAGAGACCACTCTAAGTTCAGAAATCAATGTTAAGTGGTCTCTTAATTTTTTCCAGTGCTGTATATAAAAAAAGGAGAAGGGGAGATAATTGTCATTTTTATAACATGTCTTATTGGCTTGATATAAAAACAATGGCCTACGGTTTTCATTTTAGTCAAAATGTGTGTTTGTGTGTATGAGGGAAGAAGAAACTTGTGTGTGAAAGTGTATCTGGTATATTTCTCTATACCTGCCATTGCTCTTCCTTCCCAAATTTCAAAATGTTCACAATGATATAATGAAATGTAATGATAATTGTATATCTGTGCAGTGTTACGCCACGCTACCACGCAAGCTGAGGGGAAAGAGTGTGAAAAAAATAGACTCTGGAAGATGTTTTCCCCTGGTTTTTACAGCCCTTGGCCCTCTTTCACATCCCTTGCACTCATTTATTCCCTTTTCCTCGGCTTGAAAACGTCAAGGATGAAAGAGAGTGTGACATCACTGTTTTGATAATTGGCGTCTAATATTTCTGGGCGACCAGGCTGACAGCTATTGGTGGACGAACTCTTAAAAGTGGGGGAAAATATGTGCCAATGTTACACTGGCATCTGATTCTGATTTGGTTTTTGATCCCCAAACCTATTTTGTGTGCTTAGGTTGTAAACTGTTAGGCTACGAAGTATAAATAAAAGTAAATGAATATTAATAAGAGGCCAGAAAACCTTAAGAAATGAGGCAGCTGCGTTTTTAAAAGTTCTTGTTGTTCTTATCGTGCATCAACATTTGCATATATTACATTTTACAGACCATAGTGAAATCAAACACAGCAGCTGTACACCTTTTGTCACCAATCTAGCATGTCCATTCTTGTTATTTGTTGGGGGGGTGGGGGGTTCCGGGAAACAGTATATAAATCAGTATGCCACTTACCTGAGGACAAGGAGAACATAAAGCGGAGTATTTGCATTCAGAAGTGTAACTTTCCCCAAATAATTTCAATGGGGATAATTTGAATTTATGGAGAAACACTCAGCACTGAATTTCAAAGTTGCTCGTAATGAAATCATCCAGCGGTAGAGACGGTGGGAGCCGCTCCTGCACACAGTAGGTGGGGGTAGTTATAGAGGTGCAGGTGGGGGATGGAGGTACTCATAGTGCCCTGTGGAGGCATTAGTGTGGACGGGTCATTACATCAGGGATGGGAGAGGAGAACACACACCACTGAGCAGCCCATGTCATTTACTGAGGCCATCAGGGCCCATAGCACACTATAACATTCACTGCTTCATTTCCCTCAAGCTATCACTCTTTTTTTCCCCTTTTTTTTAAATGAAGGGATGTAGATGTTCAGACAGAGAGAGGGAGAGAAAGAGAGTTTGCAAGTCGCACAGGGAACATTTTCAGTTTAGTTTGATCTTTTTTGGAAAATGCGTAATTCAGTTTGTTTACGTCCAGCACAAATATATTTTCCGTATAATTGTGTAGACGGCATGAACTAATGGTTTTGTTCAAGAAAAACAAATTTTTTGTGTTTCAGTTTGTATTAGACTGCGAGTGCAGTTCCTCGAAAAGTTTTTGAAGAAATTATTCACATTCCATTACGTCCTTAGTTCTCTTCCTTTACCCTTTTTTTTCCTATTTAAATCTATTTCTGAGAGCATGTCTAAAAAAATACAAATACGCAACTTCAAGACAGTCGACGGTGACCCTTTTTGTCAAAGAAATAGAGGACGGCCATCACATCCGTGAATATTTGCACATCCAAATATAAAAACCCTCAGCTACGCACGTCCCCTTAATCAAGCACTTATTTTAATTCATTTCCTCGCAGGGTTTTATTAGTATGCTAGCTGTTGGCTAAATGATTATGACAAGGCTGCGTTTTCACCAGATTCTGCCAGGATAAAAATACACAGGAAAGCCCAGCAACCCAGCTTAAAAACCTGTCTCCGGTATTCCTGCAGGGAGATGACCTTGGTCATTAAGGACATTCACAGTTTTGTTTAGGAATGAAATGACAGAAAACAGAAAAATATGAAGTGCCTCCTTGAGAGGAATCGTTTGTTGTTGGCTAAATTATGCAGCACATCATTATTTGGTGGCATTACTATTATGAGCTGTTTATGTCTCTGACCTTAATTTTTGCAGTGCTTTGGTGTAATGTAAGCAATTCTCTCTCTTGCGCGCTCTGGCCTAGACTGCAAAAGCGATCTCTTTTGCATTTAAGTATGATGGTTTTATTGTTTTAAAGTATTATATGGAGCCAAATACGGTTACAAAACTCCTCACAATAACATTCGTGCAGCACTGTAAAGTTTATAAAAATGTAAAACAACATTTCCCAGTATGATATGTATTTCCATGCGGTAAATATAGCTGCTGCTGGTGGGTACGGCCCCGCACAACCCTTTGTATCTGTTCACTCAGGTTCTGAATGGCTCCGGGACCAGTGAGCCTGCAGAGATGCAGCCAAGCGCATGGCCGGCTGAATTTGTTTGACTCAGGTAATTGAAAGTGTTTTAAACTATTATAGCAACTTGAGGGCTTGTTTAAGTGTCGAGCTGTCCGTCAAATGTACACGGGTGGAAAGCATTGGCCTGTCACCCTGTCAGTCACGGGAAACGAGAAGTGTCGGCCTAATGGATTTCTTCAGGCGGACGTCGGCGCGGCGGCAGAAGTAAAATCAATGTGTTGTCATGTGTGAGAGCGGAGCATCAAACAGGCAGGTGAATTGGAACTGTAGTTTAGTTGTAACGTCTACATTTGCGGGGAGGCGGCCGGAGACAGACAGATGCTGCGTGGCTGGAGCTGAGAGACCGTGGAGGGGCTCTTGTTATGATTGCCAGTGTGAGAGGGGTGCCTGACCTGTTTTCTTTTTTGTTTTCGTTTTTTGCTCTGTGTCCTGTGGCTTTTTCCCCTGCTGTTTGCTGGTGCGGGCCGGCTACCATGTGTGTTTATGTCATCACACTACATGCCACAAGTGAGAACGTAAGTGAGTGTGTTTACAGAGAGAACACGGAGAGCTGAGCGACGCTGCGGTGCGGCTGATTAATTGTAGTGATGATCTGAACTCACAGATTCAAATCTGGTTTGTCTGGTGTGTTTACTTCATAGCAGCAGCAGTGCCTCTATGGAAAAGTCATAGTACATTACAAAAATTACGCATTACATTCATACCTGGACAGCTGCTCACAATTCAGGTTTTCAAAACCTATGTCCCCCAAATATGATGATGTGAAGGCCCCTCTTCTTGAAATATAAAGTCAGCATATGTTTTAAGACTTTTTTTAAAATGCCGATTTATGCTGAATGAGAAAATGGTAAGTGTGATACGAAGGAATGTTGTTTATGAATTTAATAATTGGCATTTACATCAGTGTACTAAAGCATGCATATATACTGTTCAGAAGTTTGGGGTCAGTAAGATGTTCTTTCTTCTTGATGTTCTGTTCTTTTGAACTTTATGTTCAAATGTGTCATGGTTTGAATCAATTCGATTAATCGTGATGAATCGCATCCAAAATAAAAGTTTGTGTTTACATAATATATGTTTGTGCACTGTGTATAATTATTATATATATATATATATATATATATATATATATATATATATATATATATATATATATATATATATATATATATATATATATATATATATATATATATATATATATATATATATATATATATATATATATATATATATATATATATATATATATATACACCCACATGCATTTATATACTTAAGAAAAATAGTTATATTTATACATTAAATATTTATATAAATATATATATATATACACAGTATATACATGTAAATATTTCTTAAATATATACATAATAATTATACACATACATATATTATGTAAACATAAACTTTTATTTTGGATGTAATTGCGATTTATCGATTTGACAGTACTAATATATGAGTGTGTATGTGTATATATATATATATATGCATCCAAAATAAAAGTTTGTGTTCACATAATATATGTGTGTGTACTGTGTATACTTATTATGTTTATATAAATACACACACATGCATGTATATATTTAAGAAAAATATTATATTTATATATAAAATATTTATATATAAGATAAATTATATAAATATATATACAGTATATAGATACAAATATTTCTTAAATATATACATGAATGAGTGTATATTTATATATACATAATAATTATACACAGTACACACACATATATTAAACAAACTTTATCTTGGATGCGATTAACCGCGATTAATCGATTGACCACCAAAAGTATACCTCTGGCACCCTCTTACGGACCCCAACCCTTGGTATTGCAAAATGTTTTGGCCTTTGTGTTTACAAGGTACTGATTAGATATAATGAGCACTTTTGTTTTCCTGTCCAAATTAGCAATTTTTGGTCAAAAAAATGTATCAGGCTTTTTTCCGTAATCTAAAATCTGACTGTGTGAGACTAATACCTTAATGAAATGCAATTGCACTTAAATGCAAATGTACTTTTTTGAATTTTTACCTCCCTGTTGCCGCCATTATTATGAAACACATGCCCATATTTAATAACACAAGATGCAGGATAATCACCAGATTATGCAAATAAATGTACATGTTATACATTTTCTAATGGCTTCTGTTAATCAAATCCATTATCATTATGTGATTAAAATGGTTCACATAGTGTGTCACATACCTGAGATTATTCCCAGATGGCTGTGACTTTAACCAGACACCCACACACATTCTCTGAGGTCCAATCGGCCCAATCTGGACCAGTTGCCCTTGTCATACCCTATAATGGGCAACCTGACAGCACAAAAAAAAAGTGGTTTCTTTTGTCCGTTGTATGAGAATGTGGAGAATCTCAGACTGAAGAGTGAATTTTGATTGTCAGGGTCTTTCTAGATCATATGTTTCTCCAGAAAGCAGGTCAGGTTGGTTGATTTGATCATATTATACCTTTGTATTGTAATTTGAGAAGATATTTAGGACATTTCTTGGCAAAAATTCCATTTACAAAGCTTTTCGCTTGACTAGAAGAGTCTTATGCCAGACAGTATGTAACGTGCTTGTGCTGAGAGTGGTAGTCATGATTTTATTTATTTTATCTCTCTAATGTGGGTCACACCAAATGGTTGTTTTCCCCGCCATATTGTCATTTCCTCCCAATATGACCATAACGTGATTTATGGCCGACAGCTCCGATTCAGTCACTGCAAGGGATCCGGCGCTGTCGTGCGCCATGCTAACTGGCTGCAGACGTGCCGTCTCTTTTGAGCTAGACCAGACCTGTCTGAAAACCAATCAACTTATTTCATCACGTTGGAAATGAAAAGACGTAATTATTCATAATTGGCCTTTATATTTTGCACTTCGTGAGTTTTGCAGCGTTTTAGGTGACGTTCATTCAGTGCTTCGAGAAAAAGATGAGAACAATTTTGTGTTCTGTTTGAAAATGATTACACGTGACGCATGACAGTTTTTTTTCTCTCCTTGTGCTTAGATTTTTTCGTGGGATTGTGCTTTGATAATGCTGTTACACTTTCGTTTAGAGTTTTGTAGCCTAGTTTTCTCCTTCTGTCTCCAACAATGTTATTATCTCTGAAGCTAAAGAAAGAGAGAGAGAGTTTGTAAAAGAATTGAAGTAGCTTATTTCGGCTGCTTGTGCCACTTCTGCAAGTCACGGTAATAATGGAAGCCAGTGATCCAATACGCTTTCAAGCATTTCCAAGCGTAGTTTTCTGTTTTAACACACTTTATGCCATGTGCCCTAAAATGTGCTGAAGAGAGTATTTTTTTCATGCCGTCAGTGATGAATCTGTGTTGGTTGCAGGCTGCACAACATTTTTACACTCACTTTATATAATGTGACAATTTGCTTATTTTTTTCTGCATTCACCTGTTCTTTGCTCTGTGGGGCTTTAAAACTAGCATTTGCGTGTTGAAATCCAAATGTTTTGTATTGTGTTGTTTTACATGAGTTGGTGCTTGAACCCTTGTGCCAAAGAATAAATTAAATAACAGCACAAAAAGCATACTCACAAATGGGGCATTCTGTGAAACTGCCTCCTTGTCTAGACTGATAAATTGTTTTTAAAGTACATTTCTGTGTATTATTTCAGACTTGTTTTGCTGAATTGTTAATAAATTCAATGTACAAATTCAAGGCTAACTTAATTCATTTTAAAATATTTTGTGATATAATTAGGGCTTTAGAAAAGTAACAGAGTTGACAGTTTTACAGTTTAATTTGACATTGCAAGCTAGTTGTTTATTTTGTCGATAATATAACTAATATTAAGATTTACATAATAAATAGTAAATAATACACAGTATTTATATTAGAGCCCGACCGATATATCGGCGGGCCGATATTATCGGCCGATATTAGGCTTTTTCCAAACTATCGGTATCGGCATTTATGATGGCCGATAAATGAATATTTTTTTAAAAATAAAAAAACCGGACGAAACACCTCTCAAACACATTGAGTGTTGGCGTTTCATAGTTTGTCCACCAGAGGGCGCTCTACAACGTGCCGGCTGGCAACACCACCAGCTGATCCAGCAGAGTCATGCTGAGCTTCAGCGCTCTGAGCGCTGCATTCACAACACAGATCATCCGCGAAATGCATGTAAGTTGGCAACGAGACATACATTGCTTGAATTGAATAACAGTTAAAAGAACATCCCCATCAGTTCTCTTAACTCAAATAACATGACACAATTTGTAACTGCCAAGTCCAGTTTTGCTGTTACATGTAAGCCAAGAGAGCTGGTAATTACGCTAGGTTACAGTTGACTGACTTATTTTACCTCGGACAATGTGACTGAATAAAATGTATTTCTTACAGTTTGACATCATGAGACGTATCATCTCTCCCCTGCCCGTTATTTTGAAAAAGTATACATATTTCTAAATTATAACTTATCATAGACGCTAACCACAAAGCTAGCTAATGCCATGGCTATCAGTGGGAGACCGCTAACATTAATGCGCCTTGGAAATCACAACAAACTTATTCTGCCTGAATAAAGTAATGATTACTGTATTTATAACTAGTATATTTGTAGTTCCAGTCTCTGCATTGTAAATCGTAAGTTAGGCTCGTGAAGAGTGAACGAAAGTGCGTGACTTCGTTCAGACGCCGCATTAACGAGTCAAATAATGGATTACACGAGTCATCATCAGTAACGTTAGTAGATTTTAGAAGGCAGGCAGCAAATGATGATTGAAAATGGTTTGTGGTAGCTTGATGGATAGAATTAAAAGTGCATGTAAAGGGATAAGCAAGTTGACATTGTAATTATAAGGTGGCTCATATTTATACTGTATATAGTTTATGTTTTGCTGTTGTTGTTATTTATCAGAACTTCTAGAACTTAACTGAATATTTTTTTTTTCCACTCTTGCTAAAAGTTATATTTATAAAGCTTACCACATCTATTAATACTGGTAACTTTGATTTTTTGTTTTTGTTAGCCTATTGTGTTTTCGTCCAAACGACTTTAAGTTTCATATCTTAAGTTTGTATTTTTATACATTTTATTTATCAGAACTTTAATATATTTTATGTTCCTCTGTTCTGTTGTAACAATAAAACAAACAAGTTTATTTTTAAACTGCATTATCATATTATTTTAGAGAGGCTGAGGGATCATGAATAACTACAAATAACTGATGTATAAGGGAAATCTGTTTGTGTTTTTTTACGCGTTTCTGTTATTTTATTTTTTTATTTTTTATATATATCGGCTGATATATCGGAATATCGGATTTTTAAGTGACCAAATATTTGTATCGGTATCGGCCTTAAAAATCCTTTATCGGTCGGGCTCTAATTTATATATAATGAATTATTTTTACATTTAAAATTAATAATGTAGTTTTATAATGCCAGCTATAGTTTATACCATTGTAATGAGGATTAAGATTTTATTGTTTAATATTATTTATATAAAAATAAAGATAAATATTTAATTAATACATTTAATATTTATATTATATCTAATAAATTACTGTTGTAGTAAAATGTATAATAAATGTTAAAACATACTGATATATATATATAATCCCTTAAATAATTAAATATATGTATATATATGTTTTATTTTTATTCTGTTTCATTTATGTTTTCTATGTATTATTTATCAAAATGTGGCACATTTGCTTATAGACCAAGAATAAAAAACAACAGTAAATTGTTTTTTTTTCTCTCCAAATGTCTATATTGTCTATATTCACACACAGTTGTAGCTGACACAATCAAATCTATTCTCTGTTAAATTCGCATATGCAAATGAGGCTCTCAAATGGCATCTGTTTGGTAGAATGACCCAAATGTCTTTGAATGACAACACTTTAAACATTAAAGCATCATCTTTTAGACCAGCATAGTTACACTCCACTTACTTCAGTCATTGTTCACTGGCGGCTCGATCAATACAATAAAACCTGAAGCAAAAGCAGTACTAGTTGACCCCAGAAGCCTGAGTGAAGGGAAAAGGAAAAAGAAAAAACAACGAGCAGAGAAGGAGAGCAGACAGAGGGACAGAAGGCGTCATATCGCTCTAGTTGAACACATGAGGCTGGGAGAAGTGACAGTGTGCTAGGGGTGTTTTCAGGGCCTTTTTCTGTGGCTGTCTGTCCACATCAGGGACTGATAGAGCTGCCTGGTGGCTGGTGTGTCATAGCAGGGGGGTGAGCGGATGCTGTGCGCTCCTCTCGTGGAAAAATGATGGATTTGGTTTGATCTAAAGCGCAGGAACAGGTTTTCCACTGCAAGGGCTGGTGCTGTCATTCTGTGTGACTGTGGCTTCCTCCTCGCATTTAACTTCACACTTGCTGCCTGGATGCTGTCTTTTTTTGTTCGTATACCATGCCTCTTTTTTTCTTAAGTTGTCTGGAAATTATAAAAAAAAAAGTCTGAAACATGGGCTGTGGAAATGTGATCAAAAGATCCCTAGTTTAAGGGTAAGCTGTGTCATGTCAAGGGGGTAAATTGGGTCATTAATATGACGGAAAACGGTTTATTCCTACACAGTTCCATTCTAAAGCCTTATTTTGATCCACATTATTTGCATCTCCCAGAATATATAAATTGACCCAACTTACCCCACTCTCTTATAAGTTTACAGTGATATGCATTTGGTTTGATGGAGTGCACGTCAGGCTTGAGGTTGAGGTTGATTTTAGCACACATTCAAAAACCGAAGGTAATTCTGGCACAATCACAAGCCCATAAACCAGTACGAGGTCTAAAATAACTGATTTTATTAGTAATACTATCCGTTAGTTTTGAATCTGTCCATGAGAAGGTATGAAAGAAAGCAGTTTGTGATTTATAGCACAGGGAACTGTACAAGTGCAAGTACTGTTCTGATTCATGTTCTGTACAAGTTCTGATTCATTATCACCGAAATAACAACAGTGTGTACAAATCAGTTGCTATGGGATTCAAGACCTCTTCACAACATCAATCAGCTTCATGGACTGGATGACCAAAGACTGAACGTGTCAACACAATTAGGCACATTTGGGGTATTTGTTACATTGTTTATGGTTATTGAAAATACAGTTTATGCTGTGCGCTGTATCCCTGAAGTCTCACAAAATGTTTTGCTACTGATGCTACCGGTGATTAGCATTTGTTGGAGCAAAAAAAAAAAAAAAAAAACCTTTTACTTTTTCTTTTTAAAATTGCATTTAAATTTGGGAATAAACTTTGGCAAAAGTTTTAGAATTGTGATACAATTAAACAAAATGTATGTAAAATGAAAAAAAAAAACAATTTAATATATATATATATATATATATATATATATATATATATATATATATATATATATATATATATATATATATATATATATATATATATATATATATATATAACAAAAATGTATCTATTTAAGATATTTCAAATGACAAATTATTGACATTTGTAGTATACTAATTAAATGTAAGCAAATTTGTGATACTGAGTATTTGAGCTGCTCTCATTAAAACAATATTCTAAGTTTTTTAGAAATTCATGTCAATTCTTTAGTTCAACATTTCATTCTAATTATTGTGCTGATAATTAATTTTTTTATGAATATTTTTAAATTACACTTTTTTGCATAAGCCTGACATTTTTAAGATGAGCATAAATTCAGTCAGTTGTGTCCAAACATTTTAATGGTAGTGTATTTTTATTCTGATTTGCAGACTAAAGTAGGAGACATCCCTTTATATTCACTAATCACTACCATTCAAAAGTTTGGGGTCCGTAAGATTTTTCTTAAATTATTTTGAAAGAAGTTTTATATGGTCTCCAAGACTGCATTTATTTGATTAAAAGTATTTTTTTTTTTTACATATATTTTAAAATGTATTTATTGATTCCTGTGATTTTCCAGCCATTACTCCAGTCTTCAGTGTCACATGATGATTTGGTGCTCAAGAACCATTTTTTGTTGTTGTTATGATCAATGTTGAATGTTTTATATAGCTTTATATTTTTTGTGGAAAATTTGATACTTTTTTCAGGATTCTTTGATGAATAGAAAGTTTCAAAATAACAACATTTATTTAAAATATAGTTTTTTTTAACAACATAAAAAGTTACTTTTGATTAGTTTGTGTTATTGTTGACTAATATATATATATATTTATTATTATTATTATTATTATTATTATTTTTTTTTTAATTAAAACTTTTTAACCCAAACTTTTCAATGGCAGTTAATGGAAACCATTAGTTTAAATATAAAACAAACCGGTTATCAAGCATCTGTTCAGAAGTGTTTTCCGTTCTTCTCTGGCGCACACACACACACACACGCACATACACACACACACACACCGAGGCATTCAGAGGGGCTTAAGCCTCCAGAGAGTTGACATGTGGCACATAAGTTCTGTGTGAGGAGTGAAGGTGTGGTAAGATGCGTTGAGACAACGTTTCTTCAACTTACCATGACTTGGCCAGCTGTGTTTCCGCCCAACAGTGGCTGACGTGCAATCGGGCTGATGGGTGTGTTCTGTTCTTCTCTCTTTTTATGCATTCATCTGTTTATCCCTCCTGCCCCAGTGTCTGCAGAGAGGACGTGCCCTGTCACTTCAGGTGTGTCACGCTTCCCATATGCCATGGATATCTGAATCTCGGCCAATCAGACGCCACCCCACTGACCTTCTCCGGAGCAATGAGCATGATGGGAGCTGAAGGCTGGAGCTGGTGGCACACTGAATGTGAGAGACTCTTCAGAGGGAGGAGAACGGGAAGAGGCGGGGGGCCTTAGGGTCGAGGTCTCGCCCCAATACAATCGCAGGTTTGGATAAGATGCCATTTTTGTTGGGACGGCACCCTGCCCCCATGCCTCGACCTCTCCTGCACCCCTCCTGCGCGGGCTGTCGGTGTGCGTTCGGACGGCCGGGGTGTGGATTTACATGGCTGTTAATTAGAGTGGAAGAAGTGATTGGCTGCTGGATGCATTGTGGTAAAGAGTGCACAGATGCAGCCACACTGGCGAGAGTAACACAGGCAGGCATGGTGCATCAGCCCACGTCACACTGCTGCAGCTCAGCCGAGCCCTGCCCTGTCTAACACGATTTGCAGAGTGTCACCACCGTCACACCGCTCCTGTACCGCAATACCCCTCCCTCTATTCTCTTTTACCCCTTCCTCGGATCCTCATTTTCTCTGTCTACCCCTCTTCTCTGTTCAACCATTTCCATTCTGTAAGCCAAACTACCCCTTTTCCCGGTCTGTATACTATTTCTTCGGGGATTAAGTTGAGCGGAAATATAAGGGGCTTAAGAGAAGGATACGAAAAGAAAAATTGAGGACATATTTAGATATTTAAAAGTAAAATGTTATTTTTGTGCCACTAGTGGCATCAAACGAGTTTTCAAAACTAATGATTGTTTTCAAACAAGATCCCCATCTGCTATTGGTCAGAAAGTCAGATAACCCCGTCCCAACTCACACTATGGACCCTTTTTCACAGACTGTATAAGTTGCCATGTTTCCACAGTTATTAAAGGGTTAGTTCACCCAAAAATGAAAATGATCCCATAATTTACTTACCCTCAAGGCATTCTAGGTGTATATGACATTCTTCTTTCAAACGAATAAAATCGGAGTTATATTAAAAAATGTCCTGGCTAATCCAAGCAATAATGGCAGTGAATGGCAGCCAAAAATTTGAAGCCCATAAAATCCACCCATCTATTATAAAAATAATCCACATGGTTCCAGGGGGGTTATAGAGGCCTTCTGAAGTGAATCACGTTATAAAGTAAAATGTCTAGCTTCCGCTCAAAACGCTAACGAAATCTAGATTCAAAACACTAACGCTACGTCTAACATCATTGTCGCGCCAGTTACTTTTTTTTCTGACTAAAGACAGAGCTCACAACAGCAAACATTTTATTTGTGCTTGTTTCCATTTACCACTTTAGAAGTTTACCCAACTATGACAATTTCTGCTTCTGAGAATCTTGGAAATGTGAAAAGGGTCCATTGGGTCAGTCAGTTTATGTCAGTTTTTACACTTTTCTTGGGAATACACTTACTTTTTGTTTGTTTTACAATTGAAAAATGATGCACTCCACCTTTAAGAATGTTTTTCTGACTGACTTCAGTGTTATGACCAGACAAACTGCATTGACATGAAGAACTCCTGACAAATGAGCCGTAATCTTAAATGGCTCCCATTTACTTCTTGACGAATATTACATGAGCTACTTAATATTCATGAGCCAGACTGATAAGGTGCTTCTCGTGTACAACTATGCCTCTGTCTACGACTATTGAGACGGCATTCATTTATGATTATCATGCATGCAGTTTTCTATTATCATTGCTGTTGATTGTTTTGCAGCCAGCCATTCTCAATTTATTCTTTGAAGGAAGTTGACCGATAACAGTAAGTAATATTCAGCTAGTCAGGTTTTTAACATTGAAAAATGATGCTCTGCACCTTTAAAAGTGTTTTATGGCCAATTGACACGATGAACTCGATGTATTTGGACAAAGCAGCCTCTCTCTGGCTTGTTTTACGTATTGGGACACTAGTCCCATTGGTGTCGCCGCTATTTGTGTGATGTCATAATCAGCATCTGTTGGCATGGCGATGGTGGCACGGCGGTTAGTCTCATGACAGGGGTGGCAAATTGATGGTCCCCTCTCATTTAGTGCAGAAGAATAAGGAAGGACCAAGGTCTCATGGTTCTTTCAGTTTAAATGCATGGTGACATTATATGAAAGCACCGGGGGGGTCAGAGACACAGACCTCCACCCAGGCTGGCCCATAATAACCGGGGTCTTAAATCAACACCAGGCTTGTAATAACATTTCAGCCAGTGTTATTCCTCTGGCAATTAAGGCCTTCACAAGGCTCCGGTTTTGTGTCTGATGCCTCCTTTGATTTTTCAGTCCAGCCTGGTGGAGGGCTTTTTCCCTTGTTTTTATTTTTTTTCCACTGAACATTTGCTTCTCTCCTTACACTAAGCAGTAGAGGTGGCAAAGAGTACAGAATTGCACTCATGCCCAAAGCGTCTACATTTCACCTCCGATTCCCCCTTGGGTTTTGTAACTACACACACATACATGCATGTTCAGAGAGAGGTGTTAAGTAAGTGTCAGAAAATAGGTGCTTTTATTAACTGTATGAAAGAATATTCCAACAAAAAATTTTTGTTGGTGTGATTCCCCCCCCCCAAAAGCATGTCAGCTGATTAAATATTAGAAGATACCAGATGCATGTTTACTAGGGGTGGGGGAACTGTTTCTCCGATGCATTACAATTCTTTTTCAAATGATTCTGAATAGATCAACAAATATTCATAATCAAAAATGTGCACGTTATTGCATTAAAAAGCACACAGAGAAAAAAAGCATGCGGTGAATACAAAATAAATATCATGCAATGTGCTATGTATATTTGAGGGAAATATTGTATTTATAATATTATATAACATACCACTTAACATTGAGAAATATATATATATATACACAGTACACACAGATTCTCAGTTCAACAGAACATCATTTGTTTAAAATAGAAATGATTAGTAATAATGTAAAAGTCTTTACTTTTCTGATCAATTTAAAGTGTGATTGCTGAATAAAAGTATTAATTTCTTTAAAAATATATACTGATCCAAAACTTTTGGACGGTAGTGGATTCACAAAGGCGTCAGGTCATTCTTCATTTCCACAGAACGAAAGCTGCAATGCTGCCTCTGATATAATTCTACCTGCTTAATACATTTAATTTGGCATTTTAATTCTGCCTTTAATGCACAATCTTACAAGCAACCAAAGATGCTGAGGATTTGAGATGCAACAGCAATTGTTGTGGAATCAAATCTTGACTCCTTGAATCAAAATAGGATTGAATCAAACATGAGGTACCTAAAGCCTTATGTTAATCTGTGCTCGTAATTGATTGAGTAATGTAAAAATGTATGAAGAAAGGGTGAAAGTGCAAGGAAAGTATTTGCATTTAAAGTCGGCACTGTCAGAGGTCTTTTCTCTCTAGAAACACAGCTGTAGAAAAAGCAGAGACGGTGTTAACAACAGCAATTACCTGCCTCTTAGGAGGAAGAAAAGGGGAGGGACTTGTTCCTTCATGCGGTTGTGTGTCTTTGGATATGCTGACTGCCATGTCAACCTCGTGTATGTGCATGGGCGGCACCTTCATTTGTCTAATATATCTGTTTTCCCCCCTTTTAAGGTCCTAGACACCAGGGGGCTTCAGGGGACCAGGAGACCCCCAGCCCTGCTTGGAGCAGCTGATACAATCCACCCCTAACTGTCTCTCTCTCTCTCTCTCTCTCTCTCTCTCTCTCTCTCTCTCTCTCTCTCTCTCTCTCTCTCTCTCTCTCTCTCTCTCTCTCTCTCTCTCTCTCTCTCTCTCTCTCTCTCTCTCTCTCTCTCTTTCTGTAGCAGGCCTTTGAAGTGGGGTGATGAGGGTAAGTTAATTATCCCCATTACACAGGCCTGGCTACATCCAGCCCTGCCTCAGCCTCAGCCTTCCACTGCCTATAATTACACTGAGAAGGAGGCAGAAGCTGTCAGCAACATTTAAAACAGACCCTCTGATAAAAACACTCTAGCAGAGAGAGAGAGAGAGAGAGAGAGAGAGAGAGAGAGAGAGAGAGAGAGAGAGATAGATACAGACAGAGATAGAGAAAAAACACGGGCCCCACATTGACTTATAAAGTCTAAATTCAGGGATTGCTGTTATAAAGCTGTAAAGATCCGAATCAGATATATAGATTAGGTTAGTATTGAAATACTTTTAGGAAGTTGACATGTCCTGTGGTGGGACATGCTATTGGCACATATAGGTTTATTGCATTTTTTTGCCAATAATAATTATATTTTAAATTAGACTTTCTTGGAAACACTTTACAATAGGGCTCTCTCTATAGAGATCACTAAGACATGTGACCAACTGGGCGGCAACGTCATCAGAATGCAAAGAATTATGGGTATGTTTGGCTCGTTTACATGGCCTGGCATAGCAGGCTAGTGTTCTGGCATGAAAATAATAAAAAATTAGAGAGAAAAACAGAACATAATCCTACAAAATGCAGCGGGCTAAAGAAAACATTGTCGGACCATATCGCCTAAAACTAAATCCTAATGCAAAGACGAGATATGAGGCGAAAATAAAGGGAATCAAAGGACTGGATCCTTAATACGAGCTGAGCGACTGGTCAAGGGACGTCAAACTGTTGCCCAACTTCCAGCACCCATATATATACAACTACATGATATTAAGTGTTATTATTGCGTACACACAAAGTTTTCAGAATTCAAGTCGCTTTCAGAAAACTGTCGTCCGTTCAAAGTTATGCTAATGTTTTAAGCACCACACTCCTCGCTCTCTCTCATCTATCTGCATGCAGTCAGAATTCAACAAACCTGCGTGCGTGTGTGTGTGTTAGTGAGTGAGCTAGGAGGGCACGGGCGCAATCGAACAGTGGACACATAAAAATATACTCCGTCATTTTGTTCATACAGGACATCATTCAAACTGCAAAGTGTTTACTTATATTTGTAACGTTATATCCCGTTCTTAAGCTTTATGCCACTTCTATCGTGAGAACGACTATTGCAGTTTATAACACAGCAGGTAGACAGCATCTTGAACACTGCGTTCTTCCCTCCATGCAAAGAAGTCTGGCGACTGGCGCCCGTTTGTGCCGCGGATTCCCAAAATGCTTTGCGTTTACTTCTGGGAATACGTCATGATGACGACACATTAGCAATCTCTATATATACAGTATGTGCTTACATTTAAAGGGATAGATCACACACTAACTTTCTTATCAAGTTGTTCCAAACCCGTATGAGTTTCTTCTGTTGAACACCACTATTTGAAAGAATGTTGGTAACCAGACAGTTGATGGTAGCCATTGCCTTCCATAGTATTTTTTCCTACTATGAAAGTCAATGGCTTCCGTCAACTGTTTGATTATACCAACATTCTTTACATTCTTTTGCATTCAACAGAAGAAAGAAACTCATACAGGTTTTGAACAACTTGAGGGCAAGTGCTGACAAATTTTTCATTTTTGGGTGAACTATCCATTTAATAAAGTAATAGCTAACATTAAATAACAATGAACTGTACGTTTACAGCATTTATTTGTCAGTGATTAATGTTTTTGTACTTAATATTGTTGAATATTGTAAAATTCCTGTGATGCAAACTGAATTTTCAGCATCATAACCCCAAACTTCAGCGTCACATTATCTTTCATAAATTGTTTATATGCTGATTTGGAGCTTAAGAAATATTTCTATATAATAATTATTACTGTTATTATCAATGTTGAAAAGTTTTTTTGTGTGGAAACTGATATTTTCTAGGATTCTTTGATCAATTGAAATTTAAAAAGAATCTCTTGTACCATAAAAAATGTCTACTTTCACATTTGATCAATTTAATGTGTCCTTGCTAAAAGTAAAATTAAATAAATAATTATATATTACTGAGCTTATAGACTTTCGAATTGTAGTGTGTGATTAAAACGACTGAACAATAGTTGTGTTAAGAACTAACATGAATAAATAATAAACAATAGCATATTTATAAATTAACATTAATAAATGCTGTAAAAAATATTGTTCGATATTCCCAATATGGTTAGCGCCTGTTTAGCTGCTTTTCATCTAACCGAATGAGCAAATGTTACTTTAGCTAATGAATATTCATGTTTTTTTCTTCACACCAAACTGATTGAAACAGCATTTTGCTTATTCTTTTCTAACTGTTATAAATTTCGTTTTCAGTTACCAAAGCCAATTTTTTTCCCACTTTTCACAGAGACTTTTCACTGTTTTTATCACTCAGCTTTTTTTAAATTAATCATGATGTTAATTAAAAAGTCCATAGACATTTAATGTGGATAAAGTATTTTAACTGAAATAGCCTGCTCAAACATGGTGTAATATTGAAAGACTGGGCATGAAGAACCTAGCGGTTGAAATGTTGTTTTTCTTACCCTGGTTTGAAGCTCCGCTCTCTCCCTCTTTTTTAACAGCCCATCTCCTCCAAACACAACAGTGCGGAAACCTCTAAAACTTACCAATACTTCTCAATGACATTACTGTCCCTTAAATTCAGCCCACAAACTCGCACTTAAGACACAGCAAAACTTAAGTTCATTTCTGAAACCTCATGATAAATGCTTTGCTCTAAGAAATCTATCATGGGCAGGAACAAGATTATAGAAATAACAAGATACCGTGGGTGAAATATGAGCTGGTTTTGGACGAAGAGGAAAGAGATAACAGCATGAGATTAGGATGAAATCTAAAGAAGTCTCGCTGGCTTCTTTTTGATGTCTTATAAAATATACGACATGGCGACTATGAGAAGGGCCGCTCACAATGTTAGCTTAGCCTCGTGACTTGATTTTTATCCTGTTATGCTTTTACATTTCGCTACGCTCTTCTTCCTCCCACCCATTTTTCTCTATAATCAGGAGCCCATGTTCTGTGGCAGGAAAGCTATGAGTTTAGAAAAGCGGTCCAAGATGCAAGCTTATACGTCGTATATTGCT
The DNA here is from genome assembly GCF_949357685.1 of Gobio gobio. Classification (NCBI taxonomy): domain Eukaryota; kingdom Metazoa; phylum Chordata; class Actinopteri; order Cypriniformes; family Gobionidae; genus Gobio; species Gobio gobio. The sequence goes on from NC_137104.1 coordinate 36,360,610, forward strand.
GCTCGCCTGTTGGCCAAACTTTATAGCTCGCGTTCAGAATATTTGTCATTAGTGTAATTTGCCGTTCGTTTTATGTACGAAAAAAAGCATCGATGAAGACCTCACCTGTTCCGCTTGCTCTCAGAACAGTCTAATTGCAAAAAATTAACCTGTCAGACGCTCACATGGCAGTAACCTAAACTGGAGCAGTCAGATTGCAGGGCCCTGTATGTTTTCTTTCTTTTTCTCTCTCCTTTTCTCTAGCTCTGTACTGCACTCTGTGGGGTTCCAATGGCTTCCCTGAGCCAAAGCACCGAGGCGAGCAATTAAAATGGAAAATGACAGCATGAGGGATGATGATTACCGTTATACAAAAAGCCACATTTATGAATTTAGCAGATAACTGTCACTTCTCCCTTGGCTCTTATTTGCCCCGTGCTTTTGTTAACTTAATGTCTTCAGCGATTCTCACCCGAGGAGAGGTCCAGAGTTCTCTTTTTAATTACTCTGACACTTGACACTTCTGAACTGTTTTTCTGTTTAAACTGAAGAATCAAATATTCTTTCTTTCCTTTTCTTATTTTTGTAAGTCACTGCGGAAATGCGCATTAATTTATAAAGCACCTGGAAATTGATTTTAATGTGAGGTTTTTGGAGCGGTTTTATTTACTTGCTCAAAAACAATCCATTTAGCTCCTCTTAGAAATGAATTGCCTAGAGGAAGTTAACGGACAACGGTCTAGTATCCCTTAGGATCTCTTACATCACCATGAGAGGAGAGAAATGGCAATGTTCCCTGTGCAGATCTGTCAGTTGTTTCTTTGTTTGTTTGTTTGCTGAAGGGACTGCACACATATGCCCATGACTTCCGAAAGGAAGCGCTTGTGTCCAACACTGGTCAGCTGTAGCGCTTTTGTTACGAACTGTTCCGAGACTTAAAAGGTTGAGGATCCAAATGCAGCTTTATTAGAGGGACAATCCAGATACGTAATCCAAAGTACAGGCAACAGGTCAAAACACAGGCAGGCAGGGAGGCAGGCAGTCCAAACAAACACACAAGGCTGGGAACAAAGGCAAACGGGTAATCCAAAGACCAAGAGACATCAACCAGGAAACCACTCAGAGATGCAGTGTAATAACATACAAGACTTTGCAGTTAATGACTACGTTTACATGGACAACAGTAATCTAATTATTGACCTTATTCTGAATAAGACAATATTCTGATTAAGGTGTTTACATGAGTTGCTTTTAGAATATTCCGCTCATGTTCCCGTTTTACATGTTATAGAACATAGCTCGATTAATGGTACGTCATTAGGTCCCCATGCCACGCTACGAGGTCCAATCATAACGCAACTTTCGTGGGTCTGTTAAAATCAATGGGCTCAGGCAACCGCTGTAACTTTACCTGCGGGTGTCGCTGTTGGACAGTGTTACTTTATAAAAGTGATTTTTATACTTTTTAATGTAAATGTATATATATTAGATATACGTTGTTTTATTTTTGTCATATTATATAGCCTATTGTGTCTTTCAGTTCTTTTTAAGAGACACTGCCCCTCTTGCCTCATTCTTGAAAGCCTACATTTCGAATAATAGCTTTGATTAATGATGAAAATTAAGGTTTCAAAATCGTGATTGTTTGGATTGTTTTTTTCTGCCGTCGAGCCACAGGCATTCACTGAATGACCATATGGCTCGCAAGCCTAGAGGTTCCCAACCGCTGTTGTAAGCAGACAATCATGAATCTGGGATTACAATACAAACTTATTGTGTTTTTTTTTAATTATTACAACACAAAGAAAAAAATATAGAGGAGGCAGTGTCAGAATGAGCAGTCAAGCAAGACACGAACCATAGCAACACGTCATGGCAATGACATTTCAGACTGACAGATACGTAAAAGATAAACGGGACATTTGAGAGCTTTTTTACTGTTTTGTACGCGCTGTTATATTAATTATAATTCAAATTCTGTTTTATTTGTCACAATATTATTGATGATTGTTGAGAGGGGCACTTTTGATAAATTTTTTAAACGGGCAGGAGCTCGAGCCCCCAAAGCCCTCCCCTCTGCACTTGCCTAGTGTGTGTGTGTGTGTGTGTCCTGTCACAAAATGCGGAAACTCCTACACAGCGTTAATAGTTAGATTAAGGTGTGTACATGTTTCCAATGCACTTCAATAATGCGACTACAATAGGCATACTCCACATGTCTTAATTCGATTTGCGTTTAATTCGAGTATGGCTTTAACCGGATTAAGGTCATTAGAAATCGCTGTTTACATGGTAGTTTCTTAATCAGAGTATGGTCTTAATCAGATTAATATCGGAGTATTGTTGTCCACGTACTGAATGACAGGGTGAACAGGCTAGATAATGACTATGTTTGAATGGACAGCAGTAATCTAATTATTGTCCTTAATCTGAAAAAGACAATATTCTGATTAAGGTGTTTACATGAGTTGCTTTTAGAATATTCCACTCATGTTCCCGTTTTACATGTTATAGAACATAGTTTGATTAATGGCACGTCATTACGTCCCCATGCTACCCGACGGCCAATCATAGCGCGACTTTCGTGGGTCTGTTAAAAACATTAGGCTCAGGCAAACCGCTGTAACTTTAGGCTACCTGCCGGTGTCGCTGTCAGACAGTGTTCCTTTATAAAAACGAGTGATGTTTATACTTTTTAATGTAATTATATATATATATATATATATATATATATATATATATATATATATATATATATATATATATATATATATATATATATATATATATATATAGGTTACGTTGCTTTATTTTTGTAATATTATATGTTGTGTCTTTCAGGTTTTTTTGAAGAGACACTGCCCATCTTGCCTACATTTCGAATAATAGCTTAATTAATTAATGATGAAAATTAAGGTTTCAAAATCGTGATTTTTTTTAATTGTTTTTTTCTGCCATCGAGCCACAAGCGTTCACTGAATGGCATATGGCTCGCGAGCCTAGAGGTTCCCGACCGCTGTTCTGTTGTAAGCAGACAATTATAAATCTGGGATTACAGACCAAACTTATTGTATTTTACTTTTACAATGAGCAGAATTATTACAACACAAAGAAAAAAAATATAGAGGAGGCCGACCGTCCGAGTGAGCAGTCAAGCAAGACACGCAGTCACGCACCATAGCAACACGTCATGACAACGACATTTAAGACTAAAAGATAAACGGGAATTTGAGTGCATTGTTACTGTTTTGTACGCGCGGTTATATTAATTATAATTCAAATTTTATTTGTCACAATATTATTGATGATTGTTTAGAGGGGCACTTTATATACTTTTGATACGAGCCCCCAAAGCCCTCCCCTCTGCACTTGCCTGGTGTGTGTGCCTGGTGTGTGTGTGTGTCCCGTCACAAAATGCGGCGAAAACTCCTACACGACATTAATAGTTAGATTAAGGTGTGTATATGTCTACAATGCACTTAGATAATGCAACTAAAATAGGCATACTCCACATGTCTTTTTCAGAGGTCACATGTTTGTTTAATTCGAGTATGGCTTTAACCGGATTAAGGTAATTAGAAATTGCTGTTTACATGGTAGTTTCTTAATCAGAGTATGGTCTTAATCATCTTAATATCGGAGTATTGTTGTCCATGTAAACATACTGATAGGCAGAGGTAATGTGGTAAATGAGACACAGGTGTAAACAATGAGTGCTGAGGAGTCCAGGCAAAGGATAATGGGTAATGTAGTTCTTGATGAAGTGACAGTCCGAGTGGAGTGCCCTCTGGTGGTAATCACGAGCACTCTCACTGGTGAATTATGACAGCTTTATTCTCAAGGTCGAGCAGAAAAATATGTGAAAATAGCAGTTCAGTTTTTCTCTAAATATGAGCATGGCTGGGCTTTTCTTCCATCATTTCACAAATGGATAAAAATGAGACATGATAAAATTAGAAGTCATTAGAGTCATCTCCAGTGTTAGGAAAACTACTTTGAAATTGTAGCTTGCCAAGTTAGAAGCTACACATCATGTAACGCAGTTTGTAAAGTATTACTGCAAGCAACAAATTATATGTATGTATATGTCTAGGCACGTTAGTATTTTCACCAAAAAATGGTGAAGACAGTTATTTATATCTTTTGCTCTAGGAAATATCAATTTACACTTCCAAACATTCCTTTTGCCATTAATTGTAATAATCCAGTGAGATTTTTGTATGCACAAGGAGTCTGACAACAGCCGGTCTGCTCCACATGGAGATCTGTTCTCACCATCATCGAGTCCATCTGGGATTACATGAAGAAAGAGAAAAACTGATGAGACAGACTAAATTCAGAAGAACGATGGCAACATCTCCAAGATGCTTTAAGAAACCTACCTGCAAAGCTACCTGAAAAACTATGTGCAAGTGTACCTGGACAAAAGCTGTTTTAAGGTGGTCACACCAAATATTGATTTGATTTATTTAAAATTTATTTAAAATAAGTTTAATAGACATTATTTTTTAAAGCATCCTCACTTTACAACATTTTTACACTAGTGCCTAAAACTTTTCACAGTACTGTAGTTTTGGAGGAAGGTCTCTGGAGTGTGAGGAAGCGTCTTGGAGACTTCTGGATTTAGTCTGTCTCAGTTTTTTCACTTTCTTCATGTAATCCCAGATGGACTCGATGATGGTGAGATCAGATCTCCGTGTGGAGCAGACCGGCTGTTGTCATACTCCTTTTGCATCCCAAAAATTTCACTGGATTATTGCATACCATTATTAGCCTGGTTTTACTAGACTCTCGTACATTTCATTTGTACATAGAGTCTGGCCACTCTCCATTGACAAGCGTTTACTTCCTTGAAGGCGGGTACTCTGTTGAAGTTTAAAACTATTGGATCTGCCAAGAGTCACTCTGGATCTGCCTAACCAATCGCTAACGTTTGGTCGTGACGCATGTCACGCGCCGTTCGCTTTTGATTCTCACATTAACTGTGCACACCACCTCAGTGTCAGTGATAAAACCTCGTGCATTCGGATGGTTATTTATTCACGGTGGAGAGGAGAGTTTTGTGATCGGAACGCACTGCTCTCGTGGTGCATATCTCGTGCAATCATAACATGATTGTATGCTGTCAATAAAATGTCATATGCTTGGTATTATAAGAATAAATGCTGCCGTGAATAACAGCCCAATTCAAATGTTTACGTGCTTTTCTTCTTTTATTTTTTGAGCGGTGATGACATATTAAACACTTGTCAGTATTTAAAGAAATACAAGTCTAGAAATGCAAATTACAGCTCACGCAACCGCACAGTGCTCTGAAGGGGTCTAAACAGTGAGTTTTTTTTTTTAAGTGATATATTCTTGAATATATCAAGAATCAGCCTGGGTTTTTTTTTCGCGGGTGGTGGGAGACGGACGGCTTCAGCAACTCCTTCACCACTAACGGAGCGAGCTGAAAAATACTTTTCCCGGACCATAACATCAGCAGTACAGCAGTGATTGTTCTTGCTCCGTGTAACGGGAGTTCGTTTGTTCAGGGAAGAAGGAGGCGGGAACGTTTAACAACTTTTAATCAAATAATAAACACAAAATGAAAGTAAAAGCGGCAGTCCCTCACGGACTGCCGCGCACAAACATAACAAAACACAGCTTAAAATCCAGGCCTGGTCCTCTCTCGTCCTTCACTGGTGTCGCTCGTCCTTATATGCCTCCGTGCTCCCTCATGAGAGGATTCGAGACCGGTGTGTCTCAATCTCAATCACGCACACCGGTGTCGCTCGCTCGTCCACCTCGCCACACTCCGGTTTTAACTTCTGGACATTCGTCAGCGCTGCCACACTCGCATCTTTCTCCGCCGCCATTACTGAACTACAACTCAAACTAGCGCACAACATCAACGTCATCGCTCTCAGCCACTCCCTCTGTTCGCTGATTGGACCGGTAAAAAATTGTTCGGGCGAAAACCTAAGCATAAACAGCAGTCCCAGATGTAGTACTGATGGAAAATGAAAATTGAGCGGAAGTACGTAGGAGGGCGGAGCCAGGCTATACCATTATGACCACTGATATGTGAAGTGAATAACACTCATTATCTCTTCATCACATCACTTGTTAATGGGTGGGATATTTTAGGCAGCAAGTTAACATTTTGTTCTCAAAGTGATGTGTTAGAAACAGGAAAAATGGGCAAGCGTAAGTAAGGATTTGAGCGGGTTTGACAAGGGCCAAATTGTAATCGCTTGAAGACTTGGTCAGAGCATCTCCAAAATTGCAGCTCTTGTGGGATGTTCCCGGTCTGCAGTGGTCAGTATCTATCAAATGTCATGGGCGGCCAAGGCTCATTGATGCACATGGGGAGCAAAGGCTTGCCCGTGTGGTCTGATCAAACAGACAAGTTACTGTGGCTCAAATTGCTCAAGCAGTTAATGCTGGTTCTGATAGAAAGGTGTCAGAATACATAGTGCATGACCAGCAGACCAGTCAGGGTGCCCATGCTGACCACCGTCCACCACCGAAAGCGCCAACAGTGGGCACGTGAGCATCAGAACTGGACCACGGAGCAATGGAAGAAGGTGGCCTGTTCTGATTAATCATGTTTTCTTTTACATCACGTGGATGGCCGGGTGTGTGTGCATCGCTTACCTGGGGAACACAGGGCACCTGTATTCACTATGGGAAGAAGGCTAGCCGGTGGAGGCAGTGTGATGCTTTGGGCAATGTTTGGCTGGGAAACCTTGGGTCCTGCCATTCATGTGGATGTTACTTTGACTTGTACCACCTACCTAAGCATTGTTGCAAACCATGTACACCCTTTCATGGAAACAGTATTTCCTGGTGGCTGTGACCTCTTTTGCACAAAGCAAAAATGGTTCTGGAATGGTTTGAGGAGCACAACAACGACTTTGAGGTGTTGACTTGGCCTCCAAATTCTTCAGATCTCAATCCAACGAGCATCTGTGGGATGTGCTGAACAAACAAGTCTATGGAGGCCCCACCTCGCAACTTACAGGACTTAAAGGATCTGCTGCTAACATCTTTGTGCCAGATACCACAGCACACTAATTTGGGGAATAGTGAATGAGGGTATAGGGGGCTATTTCGAACACAGCCATGGTCAAGATTATCTGCTGAAGGTCAAACTGAGCATCAGAATGGGAAGAAAGGTGATTTAAGTAACGTTGCCTTGTTAATGCCAGAGGTCAATGGAGAAAGGCCAGACTGGTTCTAGCTGATAGAAAGGCAACAGTAACTCAAATAACCACTCGTTACAACCAAGGTCTGCAGAAGAACATCTCTGAATGCACAACACATCGAACCTTGAAGCAGTTGGGCTACAGCAGCAGAAGACCCACACCGAGTGCCACTCATGTCAACTAAGAACAGGAAACTGAGGCTACAACTCGCATGGGCTATCCAACATTGGACAACATTGGACATTTGGAAAAACATTGCCTGGTCTGATGAGTCTTGATTTGTGCTGCAAAATTCAGATGGTAGGGATTGAAGGCATAAACAACATGAAAGCACAGATCCTTCCTGCCTTGTATCAAAGGATCAGGTGGTGGTGGTGTGGGGGATGTTTTACTGGCACACTTTGAGCCCCTTAGTACCAACTGGGCATCATTTAAACACCACAGCCTACCTGAGTATTGTTGCTGACCATGTCCATCCCTTTATGACCACAGTGTACCCATCTTCTGATAGCTACTTCCAGCAGGACAACATGGCATGTCACAAAACTCATCTCAAACTGGTTTCTTGAACATGACAATGAGTTCACTATACTCAAATGGCCTCCACAGTCACCAGATCTCAATCCAATAGAGCACCTTTGGGATGTAGAGGAACGGGAGATTCGCATCATGGATGTGCAGCCAACAAATAAGCAGCAACTGTGTGATGCTATCATCTCAATATGGACCAAAATCTCTGAGGAATGTTTCCAGAACTTTGTTGAATCTATGCCACAAAGAATTAAAGCAGTTCTGAAGGCAAAAGGGGGTCTACCCAACCCGGTACTAGCCTGGTGTACCTAATAAGGTGCGTGTGAGTGTGTGCTGTATATACACTGAACAAAATTATAAACGCAACACTTTTGTTTTTGCCCCCATTTTTCATGAGCTGAACTCAAAGGTCTAAGACTTTTTCTATGTACACGAAAGGCCTATTTCTCTCAAATATTGTTCACAAATCTGTCTAGATCTGTGTTAGTGAGCATTTTTGAGCACTTTGCTAAGATAATCCACCCACCGGCAGGTGTGGCATATCAAGATGCTGATTAGACAGCATGATTATTGCACAGGTGTGCCTTAGGCAGGCCACAATAAAAGGTCACTCTAAAATGTGCAGTTTTATCTCACAGCACAATGTCACACGTCGCAAGTTTTGAGGGAGCATGCAGTTGACATGCTGACTGCAAGAATGTCCACCAGAGCTGTTGCCCGTGAATTGAATGTTCATTTCTCTACCATAAGCCGTCTCCAAAGGCGTTTCAGAGAATTTGGCACTACATCCAAATGGCCTCACAACCGCAGACCACGTGAAACCACACCACACCAGCCTAGGACCTCCACATCCAGCATCTTCAACTCCAAGATCGTCTGAGACCAGTCGCCCGGACAGCTGCTGCAACAATCGGTTTGCATAACCAAAGAATTTCTGCACAAACTGTCAAATAAGCATCTTGATATGCCACACCTGTGAGGTGGATTGATTATCTTGGCAAAGGAGAAGTGCTCACTAAAACAGATTTCGACAGATTTGTGAACAATATTTGAGAGAAATAGTCCTTTTGTGTACAAAGAAAAAGTCTTAGATCTTTGAGTTCAGCTCATGAAAAATGGGGGCAAAAACAAAAGTGTTGCAATTTGAAATTTGAAATTGAAATTGCTTCTGAGCTACTATAAAAATATAGTTAGTATTATGCCAATAGTGTATTTTAGTAACTCCCCAACACTGATCATCTTATTATTATGGCAAACCTCCTACATTTAAAAACAGCAAACCCTTTTGCAGTCATTAGATGTCTCATCTGTTCAGTCAGATTTATTTTAGCCCTCTGGGATGAATAACATGATCGGTTATAGCAACCTCTGACTGATCTCAGGCCTTCTTACGTGTTTTCATTTATAAATTGAAGCATCAAAAAAGCAATTTTGCAACTGACATTCACAAACAGGCTTTTTGTATTCCAGCCACATGACATAAATACCATCACAGTCTCCTCATGTGCGGGCATGATGTCCTCGCATATTTCAGCGTGTGCAGCACATGTATCGACAGCTGAGAGGGTGATGGAGGGCGCGAGCGGGGTTTTATTATTTCAGGTCCATGTGGAGAGGATCCTTAGGGTGTCGTCATCAGTCCTAGTGAGAGCAGACGTCCAGAGCTCTGGCTCCAACAGTCTGGCACCACACTGTAAAGAGATCCAGCTTCTACACACCAGCCAGATCAATAGAGAGAGAGAGAGGGAAGAGAGAGACTTCTGTAAGATTCTTTGTTGCATATGCGCCAGGTGGATTAGGCCACAAAGGATGTCCTGGAGGGGCTGCAATGCATTAGGGATATAGGGAGGTATGGTGTCTTGTCAGGACAGATTAGAATAGCATGTTAATGGACCGTTTTTACAGATTAAAAAATAAAAAAGTATATTTATAACTCTACACAGTAAAAAAAATATCATAATTTTAGTTAGCATGAAACAGAAGTTACGGTCATCCTTTCTTCCCTATAAAAGGCATTTAGAATGAGAAAATATGTATGGTGGGACTTGATTTTGTCCATCTGTAATTGATTGGATTGCTGTGGTTGGCTATTGGTTGATTTCATGTGAGTGACAGGTTGTCCCGCCCTCGCGCCAGTGAACACATCATCAGAGAAGAGCATATATTATATATAAGAGCACATTTATACACTAAAAAAAAAATGTGTGGCACCAAGTTCTATATGGCACCAAAAATGGTTCTTGGCTCGTAATCATAGGGGAACCTTTTTTAGTGCTATATAGCACCAATTTTGGTGCTTCAGTGGTTCTGCAGCGGTTCTTCAGAGGTTCTTCATCGGTTCTTTGACTAAGGTGCTATATAACACCTCTGAAGAACTGCTGAAGAACCACTGAAGCACCAAAATTGGTGCTATATAGCACTAAAAAAGGTTCTATGATTACAATAGAACCTTTTTTTTTTTAGAGTGTATCTCGCAATTCTGGCTTTATAACACGCAATTGCGACTTTATTACATGCAATTGCGACTTTATATTACGCAATTATAAAAAGACAAAAAGTCAGAATTGTGAGATAAAAGTTGCAAGGCTTCCATTCAATGCTATCTCACGACCAATTCGTATTTCTTACGTATTTGTACGAGGTGGCTAATTCGTACGACTTCGCTCGTATGAATTCACACAAATTGTCTAAACCGCAGTGACGGTTACGTTTGAGGTTAGGTCATTCATACAAAATCATACGAATTGGACATTCATCAAAGTGAGTGGGCGCGTACAAATTTTTATGAATTAGCCACCGCGTAAAATACGCACAAATTGCAGTGAGATCGGGTTGGTATATGACATTATATCAGTTAATGTAATAAAGATTTTTTTAAACTCTAAATTTAATTTCAATCCGTTAAACCTAAAATGTTGCCACAATATTTGTATTTTGTTTTGCAGTGCAAATTTTGTGTTATATTACCTTGCCACTAAATAACAGAAAACTAGTCTGAAAAACTTACAATAGAAAGTCTTTATATTACAAAGCTGAGGGAGTGACGGCAAATTTGATATCTTTTTCTCTTCTGACAACATAATCAAACTCTTTTTTTTTTTTGTAAAGTCATTGAAATGCTATAGTGGATGTTTTACTTTTGTTGTTGGACAGCACAAAAATTACATCTTTGTTGTAGTTTCTGTTCATCACCATAGAAGTTTACCCAACTATGACTACGTCTGCTTCAGAGAATCATAGAAATGTGAAAAGAGTCCATTTAGACTAGAAAATGAGGGACATGTGAGGAAAACGAGTCAGGAAAAGGGAAAGAATAGAAGGAAAGATGATGAATGAAGGTCAAAAGGTCAGAGAGTGACGGTCCAACACTTTTTGTGCCCCAGGAGGTCTGGATGGGATTGGACCGTGATTATGGGTTGGATGGGAGGAGCAAGTATCTTCTTATTGGAGAGCTGTCAGCTCTGATGCAACTCTACCAGGCCATTTTATTTTCCCTGTAACCCTGTACTTCCCTCCCGCATTGATTACCTATGACACACGCTAGCACAGGCTAACCATTACTTTGGTTTTCACGCGTTACTATCCTCCTGTGGCCACTGTCCACTAGCAGTCCTGTCGCCATCTAGACAGCTGCCTCTCTGCAGGAGTTATTGCCAAACTCTTAGGCCGTTATAAATTTACCTCTTCCATCCCTCTCTCTCTCTCTCTGCCGCTGTCTTCACCTCTCTTACCTCCATAACTAACCTATTTTTCCACATAAGCTGCAAATTGTCCTTATGGAATTTGTGCTGGTGATGTATGGTGCCAGGAATATTTTTATAGCCAGTTCTCTCACTCTGTCGCTCTGTATGTGTGGCACAGTTCAACAGCATTGTTTCACAAGCCCAGGGAGATGAATCGGAAAACGCAGCCAAACGTAATGTCTCGTTCACGTCCAGACGTTAATCGCTGTCAGAGCTCTGACCTGAGAGACCCCATCAAAACTGCAAATATTCCTGCTGAATTTCACAAAACTAATATGCCCACTGTAAATGTAACACAAGCGGATGTGTACGTGTTCTGAAAAAAATAAGAATTGTGGTTGGTTGCCAAAGGGTTTCCATGCAGTTTCTAATGTGTTCTGATTGGCGCCAGGTGCTTGTGTATTGTTTACTTACAATACTTGCTGCCACCAATCAACAACGTTTTAGTAACATGTTAAAAAAGGCAAAAGATCTAAGATTTACACAATACAGTCGTAATGTTTTGCAAATAAAACGTTCAAACTGTAAAGAAAATATTTTTGAAATAAATGCTCTTCTTTTCAACCGTTTTCTTCATAAAAATAATAAGAAGAAGACATGTTTATTGAGCACCTAATCAGCATATTAGAATGGTTTCTAAGGGGTAATCAGCTTTGACGACACAGAAATAATTTTCAATTGAAAATAGAAAACGGATTTAAAATTGAGATAAAATTACTGTATTTCTGATCAAATAAATGCAGCCTTTGTGAGAATAAGAGACTTCCTGACTATATAGTATGTAGTAATATTACTGTTATTATATTTAGTCTCAAAAACATTATTATTATTATTCTAATTTTGAATGTATTGTCAAAACTTTCATAACTAACTTTATTCTCATAATTTTGACATTCATTTTGAAATATTACTATATTAATCTCATTAAGTTTTTTCATAAGTTTTTTCTTCTCCAAAATATGACAAATTAATATGATCTATTCTTGCAATTTTGGCTTTATTCTCAGAAAATGCTTATTATAAGGTGAATCATAAAACTTTAATTTTTTTTTATTGTGTCACTAAAATGCTTTTGTTTGGCCTTAGCAAACAACCCCTAATTTCTTCACATTATTACTCATATTTCACATCTTAAATGAAGGCAGTGTGTGCCTTCGGCTTCTGTCATTGTGAAGATGCGTGGAAAAGGTTCAGTCTTGGCCAGTTAAATGGCACTCAGTTCATGGGTCTCACCTTCCTTTTTCTTTCCAGGCAGTTTCAACTTCAACCTCACCACCGTGGGCTACCTGTCAATACGATTCATCTCTCTCATCCTTGTATCCATGCCTCTCGCCCTCCCTCCTTTTTTTCTCTGGGTGCCAGGGGAGTATCAGTGCGCCGTTTTTGCGGAGAGTGATGGGTTGGTGTCAAGTGTGTGTGTTCGGTTTTTGATACGAGGATGTGTGCTGTCGTAGGGTATCATGTCGGACCGAGGCGAGAGGCCTATCTGAGCTGAGCTGCTTTGCCTCTCTCCCGGTCACCTTTCACTGGCAATTAGTGTCCTACCAGCAAACCGCTCACAAGTTGTCAGGAGTGCTTATCATGAAGATCAGCGCCTATCAGTCTCTCCATCTCTTCCTCTCGCGTTCCCTCGATTCAGTTTGCTTTCTACCGCTCTTCATCTCACTTTCCATAAATGTGTGTGTGACGGGTCCCAAATGCCCCTTTACTTGTAAAAGTTTTATGTAGTGAGATCATGTGCAGGGTAACATTGATGTCTTCAATCAACAGCACTCGTCCTCTCATGTCGTTCTGCATGCCAGCTTCTGTCCTTGTAAGCCCTTAATGCCTGGAAAGTGTTCTTGTCACTTCCTGTTTTCCTGTCTTTTTGGAGATTATTATCAGAGGCCCAACCGAAACTGGGCTTTTAGGTCATTAATATGCTTTCAATAATGTTTAGCAGATAAACACATTCAGAATTTTCAAATGGATCCCTACATAAAAAAATTGTTTCGCTCCAACTTCCTGTTTTAATAGGAAATACATTATTATAGGAAAGAAATGGGCTTTCAAGCCATTTCAAATGGCAATTTATTGCTTCATTTATTCCTTTCTGTCTGTCTTCCTTCTCTTCTTTTTGTATACTTCCTTTCTGTCTGTTTGTTCATTCCTTGTTTCTGTCAGTCTGTGTTCCTTCCTTGCCTGTCTTTCTGTCTTCCTTCCTATCTGTGTTCCTTTCTTCCAATCTGTCGGTGATCGTTCCTTTTCTGTCTGTCTTTGTTCCAGCATTTCCCTTCCTTCCTTCCTTCCTTCCTTCCTTCCTTCCTTCCTTCCTTCCTTCCTTCCTTCCTTCCTTCCTTCCTTCCTTCCTTCCTTCCTTCCTTCCTTCCTTCCTTCCTTCCTTCCTTCCTTCCTTCCTTCCTTCCTTCCTTCCTTCCTTCCTTCCTTCCTTCCTTCCTTCCTTCCTTCCTTCCTTCCTTCCTTCCTTCCCTTCCTTCCTTCCTTCCTTCCTTCCTTCCCTTCCTTCCTTCCTTCCTTCCTTCCCTCCCTTCCTGTTTGTCTGTCTATCTGTGTTCTATCCTTCTGTCTGCTTGTGTTCCTTCCTTCCTTTTCTTGTTATTTCTTCCTTTCTGTCTATTTGTGTTCCTTCATGTTCTGTCTTTCTTCTTTTCTTTTACCCTTTCTGCCCGTTTTTGCCTTAATTTCCTGTCTTCCTTCCTATCTGTGTTCCTTCTTTTCTGTCTACCTGTGTTTCTTTCTTTCTTCCTTTCATCCTCCCTTCCTTCATTCCATCCATCCTTCCTGTGTGTATGTCAAAGTGTGTGTGACACTGACCTGTCTCTGCAGTGCAGGTTTTGATGGTAATGTGATGTGCTGGATTCCTGCTGTTCCAGCACAGTGTCGGTATCTGCAGGACGCCTGTAGACGTGTGTGTGAGTGAGCGAGTGAGAAACCCAGAGAGCATGTGTGAGTGTGTGTGTTTGTGACAGTGCTGGTGCTGACTGGTCCTGGCAGGCTGGAGATGTCGCTCTCCATGACGTGAAGTGCCAGTGTGGTGCTTCATCTCAGGGCTGACACACATACACACAGGGCATCATGATCCTTGGTTGCCCTTTTTCCCGTCATACTCAGATACGCTTTACTCTGCTCCCATGACTGTAGATTGTTAGTCCAGGATGAACTTCTGTGTTGTGGCTGGGTTTTTAAAGCAAAGCAAAGTACAGTATATATGATGTAAAACATGAATGATATTTAAGAATTAAACCCTGCCTAAGCACTGTAATGCAGCATGTTAAGTATTGCATGTTTAATGTGAGAATCAGGAGATGTGGGAATAGGGTAGCATAAAAGTCCTGGCATAGAGTACAAATGTGCAGGTTTCACAGTTTGCTTAGTAGTATCCAATTCCAAGTCAAATAGGCCTACTCAAGAAAAGATGTAAAGCTATACAGTGGATATATGGGTTTTAGCATGTATACAATGAGGAGGGTGGTAAGATAAGTATAACCATGCCTGACGGCACAGATCCTCAGCAAAGACCACAAGATGTGCTCTGCACAGGCCAGCTTCGACCCCTCCCACAATATGACAGTGTGATATATCCAATTTTCAAGCAGAAGGAACTGGATGAAATATGCAGCTGGAAATTAAACTACACCATGTTGTTTCCTCTGGCCGGAGGAGAACTGGTCCCCTGACTGAACCTGGTTTCTCACACAATTTTTTTTCTCCATTTCTGTCAGCGATGGAGTTTTGGTTCTTTGCCACTGTTGCCTCTGGCTTGCTTAGTTGGGGACAGGGGCGTTGCTAGACATAAAGCTCTACTTGGGCACAGGCCCCCCATTGCTTTTTCTTGAAAGCCTCCTGCGTGCAAGAAGTATGCCACACAATGCACTATAAAAAATTTCTTTGGCTTAACCCACTTTTCCTACACTGCTACTGGGAAAGGTAAACGTGTAGAGATATTAATATTTATTTAAGTATCTTCAACAAACTTTACATGACCATTCTCAACATGTTTTATGGCATAAAAGGCATACACTGTATATGTAAACTAAACCAGAGATAACTTTCTTGCAGATTTGCATTCTTCTCCATTACACAATGATAAATAATAATGAATAATTCAATCTTTTTCAAGAGTGTGTGCAGAACAAACCGTCAAAGTATCGTCCAGTCATGTTTACCACAGGCATTTTAAAAAAAAATTTTTTATTTAAACATTATAAAACCCCATAGGTACGGAGCCCCTAAAGGGAACTTTGCAAAAATAAAAATATACAGACTTTCACGTAGGTCCCTTTAGGGCTCCGTACATAGGAAAATCTTGAAGGAGCTGGTGCGGCGAATCAGACTTGATGCTTTTTCATCTGATGTCTAAGAATGTATATTGTTCATCGAGTCTTACCTCCCTCAAACTCATCATCTCTCTTTTCTGCTTCCCTGTCCCTGCTTCGTACAAATAAAATGCTGATGTCCATCAGGAGCTAATAATGTTTGAGTCAAAATAAGATTATCTGTATTATTTAGAAACTTACTTTAGTTTCGTTATGTTTTAATAGCCTACTGCGTGCAGACACTGGACTTCTGTGCGCACTGCTGCATGCTGCAGTTGCTAGGAAATGCGCGCGCGCACACGTACGTTTTCTGTTTAACTGCATTGATTTTACAAGCATTAATTGGGTTACTACATTGCATATAGATCCGTTTCTTATTTTGCAGGATTATCAATCTAAAACACTGACAAATATAATAAAATGTCAAAATTCAAGCATGAGATTTTACTGGAGCACAGCAGATTTATACTGAGGCACATGCCCTAGTAAAAGTAAAAGTAATTGCACAGAACTAAATCAAACTGAATCATATCGAACTGACTTCATGACACTATTTTCTTTCAAGAGCTGCTTTACCGTAGAATTTAACTCTTTTTGCCACACCTGCTAATGGTGGTGACTTAAGAAAATTTACCGGCCATAAATATTTTTTTACTGGCCAAGGAACTGTTTTTGCAAAAACAGGCCGCAATGACACCAAAACGTACCAAGTGAAAATTCACTTGTACGTAAATTTGATATGACAGTTAAAATAATATTATAAAATATATTTTATATTATAATAATAATTAATGTAATAAAATAAGAACCAATAATCAAATTACAAGCAAAAGCACAAATAAATACAATATAACAAAGTGAAATAAACAATGATTTTCAGGTTTTTCCAGTAGGTCTAACAGTAGTTTTCAGGTAAAGAAATTTAATAAAGTAAGCAAATGTAAAATAACACTGCATTTTCACTGTATAACTTAAACATTCTTATTAATTAATCCTTAATAAAGTTCCAAAAGCACAACAATTTTGTCTCAGTTTGTCCAATTAATTGCAGGAAGACATGAAAGAGAGCTCAGTTTAGTATTTGTGTGCTCTCTGACGCGACTGTTTGGGCGAGCGCTTCAGATGTGTGCGCACACAAAACTTTCCACATAGCACGCAAGTATTGATGAGCTCCCTTTCACGTTTTCTTGTCAAGGCTTAAACTTTCTTTATGATGAAGTGCTGGCCCGTCAACTATCCCGAGTTCATGCATTGGTAGAAAAAAAAAAAAAATGTACCGCCCACCTGGCAAGTGACACCGTTTCATCGTGTTGGGGGTAACACATTACAAGTAACTTGAGTTACATTATCAGATTACTTTTTCAAGTAACTAGTAAAGTAACACATTACTTTTAAAATTTACAGCAAAATATCTGAGTTACTTTTTCAAATAAGTAACGCAAGTTACTTTGTTTTCTCTTGTTTTCAATTGACAGCTCTCTTGTCCCAATGTTGGAAAAAAAAATCATAAGTGTAGAGGCGTTGTGCATAAACATGATGGATATTGTAGATCTAGACTAAATCTGAGCAGGCATTTACTAATCTCACTTGCACAAAAAAAGATTCAGTATTTCTCAAAATCAGTCAAATGCAAAATCAGAACCTCATGTTAAATGTTAAATAAAACAAATATTTTTATGCATTTAATCTCACTTTATTGACCAATGTACTTGTTGCTGACCTTTGATGATTCAGTTAAACCATAAGCAATTTTGGTGTTTTTATTGGTGAAGTAAGTGTTAAACTTTCTTTTCCTGCATTCTATTTTTCCGTTTTCCAGAACGGCAGCACAGCCGAAAGTTTTTTTTTTTTTTCAGCTGCGCCCTCTACTGTACAAGCGTGAATTTGCATTTCCTTCAGCCGAGGCTTATTATTCCAATTTTGGTGTGAAAGGGTCTTTACATTTGCCCAAAAATGGAACAATAACATAACACATTACTTTTCTTAAAACGCAATTAGTTACTTTTGAAGAGTAACGCAATATTGTAATGCATTACTTTTGAAAGTAACTTTCCCCAACACTGCTCGCCAACGGCAATTTTTACTTGCATTTGGCGCTTGGTGAGTGTTAATTTTAGGCCCTGGCTATATAAATAAAGGTGACTTGACTTGACATACCCATATGAACTGGTCTTGAGGAATGAGGAATTATTGAATTTATATCAGTAGTTCTTAACCTTTTTGACTTGAAGGCCCCCCCAATGACTGAAAGCCACCCTCACCTCATTTTTCTGTTATTTCTGTAAAAAAATATTAAGATCTATTCATAAACTCTAGAGAAGAAACATGTGAGATTGCCATTTTGTTTCACTTAAACAGAAACCTTAATCTCCTTGCTAATTAAGAGAAACAGTTGAGTTATTAAAGAGATCTCATGTGCTTTTTCAACACGTTCTCACTCCCAACTCGTCACATATTGACGATTGGTCAGGACCCCTTGGCGTCACTTTTTAACGCACAGGGTACCCTTTTAGCGTCATTTTCCGACACGCAGGGTGATCCATTTATTTCAGTTGTTTGCCCAATGGGTCAGATCAAGACGCATTTAATTCTTTGCATTTGTAAAAGTAGACATGATTTTATGAATATTTATAGGCTACTTTTATATTTTGGAGCAACTAACCCAACTCCTACCCAAAACCTACCCACTTCTAAACAATATAAAACACGTAACAGGCAAATAAAAGTACAGTCACGGGTATTTATTGTGAAAAACTGACCAAAAACCGTATCAAAGTATTAACTCGTGTTGCATTCCAAGTCTTCTGAAGTCATACAATATCTTCATGTAAAGAACCGAGTTGATCTTCATGTTTTAATCGCTGAAATAATGATCCCGCCGCTCCGTGAACGCACGCACTCAGTCATATCTCATTCAAAAGATACACATGAATCTTTAGCATGACGCGATCGGTCACGAGACACAAGAGCCAATAACATTTTACAATGAAAGCTGACGTAATGACGCAGTTGGTCACGAGACATACGAGAGCCAATGCTATTTCACTATCAAAGCTGATGTAACCTTTCTTCGGGCAGCAACTTTTGAATGTGTTCATGATCTTCGCCGGATGGAGACGCTGATTGCTTTTGGGGATTTTATTCACACAAATCAATCGTTTGGCCTCGGAACACTTGGAAAAGTACTTTTTGAATAAATTGTGCCTGCAGTCGTATCTGCCTGTTATATACTGTGTTGTTTATATCATATAACACACAAATGGGTAGGTTTAGGGATGGGATGGGGTTGGGTTATACTGTGGGGAGAACAAGTATTTGATACACTGCCTATATTGCAGGTTTTCCTACTGACAAAGCATGTAGAGGTCTGTAATTTTTATCATAGGTACACTTCAACTGTGAGAGACGGAATCTAAAAAAAATCCATATCCATCCATTGCATTTTATTGCATGACAGAAGTATTTGATCACCTACCAACCAGTAAGAATTCCGGCTCTCAAAGACCTGTTAGTTTTTCTTTAAGAAGCCCTCCTGTTCTCCACTCATTACCTGCAATAACTGCACCTGTTTGAACTCGTTACCTGTATAAAAGATACCTGTCCACACACTCAATCAAAGACTCCAACCTCTCCACAATGGCCAAGACCAGAGAGCTGTGTAAGGACATCAGGGATTAAATTGTAGACCTGCACAAGGCTGGGATGGGCTACAGGACAATAGGCAAGCAGCTTGGTGAGAAGGCAACAACTGTTGGCGCAATTATTAGAAAATGGAAAAAGTTCAAGATGACGGTCAATCTCCCTCGGTCTGGGGCACGATGCAAGATCTCACCTTGTGGGGCATCAGTGATCATTAGGAAGGTGAGGGATCAGCCCAGAACTACACGGCAGGACCTGGTCAATGACCAGAAGAGAGCTGGGACCACAGTCTCAAAGAAAACCATTAGTAACACACTACGCCATCATGGATCCTGGAGTGCATGCAAGGTCCCCCTGCTCAAGCCAGTGCATGTCCAGACCTGTCTGAAGTTTGAAAATGACCATCTGGATGATCCAGAGGAGGAATGGGAGAAGGTCATGTGGTCTGATGAGACAAAAATAGAGCTTTTTGGTCCTAACTCCACTCGCCGTGTTTGGAGGAAGAAGAAGGATGAGTACAACGCCAAGAACACCATCCCAACCGTGAAGCATGGAGGTGGAAACATCATTCTTTGGGGATGCTTTTCTGCAAAGGGGACAGGACGACTGCACCGTATTGAGGGGAGGATGGATGGGGCCATGTATCGTGAGATCTTGGCCAACAACCTCCTTCCCTCAGTAAGAGCATTGAAGATGGGTCGTGGCTGGGACTTCCAGCATGACAATGACCCGAAACACTCAGCCAGGGCAACTAAGGAGTGGCTCCGTAAGAAGCATCTCAAGGTTCTGGAGTGGCCAACCCAGTCTCCAGACCTGAACCCAATAGAAAATATTTGGAGGGAGCTGAAAGTCCGTATTGCTGAAACCTGAAGGATCTGGAGAAGGTCTGTATGGAGGAGTGGGCCAAAATCCCTGCTGCAGTGTGTGCAAACCTGGTCAAGAACTACAGGAAACGTATGATCTCTGTAATTGCAAACAAAAGTTCTACCAGAAAGACTCGGGAGAATTAATGCTGTAACAATAACATTTATTTAGGAGCGCAGCAAGCAATCAAGTTCTTTGGTGTAGGCCCCATTCGTAATTCGCATTCCGAGGGTACGGAATCTGCGTATCCTGCCTTAAGACGAAGGCAGGGGCGCAGCCCACCTCCGCGAAGTAAGGAAGGGGGCCATCTGGTGGTGGTGTGGTAGATGGAGGAAAAGAACATCCTGAAGTCTTCGGGGTAGAGGGGAGAGCCCATCTGGTGGTGTTGAGGATGATAGGAGGGCCCGACTGGTGGTGTAGGGGGGGGTGGAGGAAAGGTCCCATCTTGGTGGTGGTGGGGAGGATGGTGGTGCTGATGCGACAGTGTCTGCGAACTCAGACATGAGTAATTACTACCTTTTTATGCTATAGAAAAGGATATGATTGGATAGATGAGCAGGTAATTAGTGACGTAACGATTGAGTCTTCCTGGCAGAACTTGCACTGGCTACATTTTCTGTACCAAATATTAAGTTCGGCTTTTCCGGTGTATCAAATACTTGTCATGCAATAAAATGCAAATTAATTACTTAAAAATCATACAATGTGATTTTCTGGATTTGCTTTAGATTCCGTCACTCACAGTTGAAGAGTATCTATGATAAAAATTACAGACTTCTACATGCTTTGTAAGTGGGCAAACCTGCAAAATCGGCAGTGTATCAAATACTTGTTCTCCCCACTGTATGTTCGAACGTGTCTAAATAGCGTAAATAAAAAAAATTTATGTAAATAAAAGTAAAAGTGCTGGCTGATTAAATTGAGAATCCTACTCCAACATGTCATAATGGCAAAATCATAACCCAATATATAATTTCATCATGGCGATAACATTCCCATGCCCAACACGTCTGTGTATGACGCCAAAGGTTTCTCATTGAAATCAATGGAGCACCCTGCGCGTCGGAAAATGACGCTAAAAGGGTACCCTGTGCGTTAAGAAGGAAGCCGAGGGCTCCTGACCAAGCGTCAATATGTGACGAGTTGGGAGTGAAAACGTGTTGACTTTTTCTTTCCTGTTCCAGTGCTATGCAATTATTCAAAAGCCAAAAGCATTCTCTCCTCTCTATTGCCATTTAATTGTATTTACAGCTAGTTTTTCAGGCTAGCGTGAGTTCTATTTCTCTGGATCACATCACGGGGCAAAAACCTCCTAAGCGTTCTACCAGCATAAGCGTGTAAATGCTTGTAGAGGTGGAGCGGTCCACCTCATCTGCTCTCTGCCAGAGCCAGAGTGTGTGATAAATGGTGGGTGTGTGTGACGCCCCCCTCCACCCTCCCAGCATGTATAAGTTTTGCCTTTAATTACCATGGCTGATAATGTTTCCTATCCATAACTGTCTGTGCAGAGAGGAGGCCCAGTCTGCTTACTGATGCACAGGAGATACCGAACCATCACATACACCCCCCCCCCCCCTTACCACCCCTACATCCACCTCCTCTTCCTCCATCTTTCTGCTTCATCTATGTAAGCGGGGCATCTTTCATTTCAATATTTCAATATTTATGCCTAATCTTTACAAGCGGAAAAGTTCAAAGTCATTGTAAGGGTATGTAACTTGGCCGGTTTGCTCACTGTCAATTATAGTCTACTGTCAGTTGGGCGTGTGTGTTTATTTATTTATTTGTTTGACAGTCTTTCCAAGGGTTTCCGAGGAGAAGGCCTGAGAAAGACAGCCCTGTCATATCTGACTTGTCGACATACTTCGCGCAATCCTGACGAACTGAAACACTTGGGTCCGGTCCTAGCAGACAGGCCTGCCTCTCGCACAGCTGTAGCTCGCTCTGTTTGTACTCTCATTGATTGCTGTAATTAGTCACTATGGTGTTTCGGCTGAAGAGGGGGAGAGTATTTGTTATGCCTCGATATAATTCCGGGCGTACGCGTGTCTGCGTGCGCTTGCTTGCCTAGCGTATGTACACATTTCTCCATTGAATGTGAACTTGAATAAAAAAAGCCCAGAAAAGGTCACACTCATTTGCATGATGGCCTTCATTAGAATATGCTAAGGACGGACGCGGGTGCTTTCTTTTTCCACCGTGATGAATAGCTGCAGCATTACCTACTCGCCTCAAAGTAGTCCTCTGTCACCCTCATTTACATATCCCTCCCTTTTATATTTATTTCGTACATTTGCGAAATGCTCACAGATATTGCTTCTGAAGAGACCTGGCAACCTGTTTTGCAATTTAAATTGGCGGTGCTTTATGGTGTAATAGTCAGCTTGTCATTTAGAAGCGGCGGTGCTCTCACAGCCTCTTACGACTCTCAAAGAGTTCGATTTTAAATCAAACGACGCTTTGGGGGCCTCTGCGGTAAATTAGGTGGAGTTTAAACACCCTTGATTGGATGTTTCTGGCCCATTTTAGACCATATCTTTGGTTCGTGCGAAATGGTCAAAGTATTGAGTTGATCACTATTGTAACATGGTCAAAACGGATTGCTAGTTGTTAGTTCATATTTGTATCTTTTAAGAGTTGGTATTTAGTAGGATAAAATATTAACAATACACTGTGTTTTTAGTAGAAGAAACATTTTAAATAAACATATTGAGGGAAAGCAGAAGATTGATAATTTGCTTTGCCAGCAGATTTATTAGCTCACATGAAATTTATAATTTTGTTCAGCTAGGACACATTAAATTGATCGAAAGTGACAGTAAAGCCATGTGTAATCTTTTTTTTTTTTTTTTAGTTTTATTAGCTGTTTTCAATTGTTCTAATAATACATGTTTCTTGAGCACCAAATCATCATATAATATTAGAATGATTTCTGATTCTGATATAGTAAGTATTCCCAACTTCTAAAATGTAGATCATACTTGTAAATCTAAAATGTATACAGTACAAGTATAAACATTATGTACAGTTTAATAAGAAGCGGAACTCTTTTTATGTAGATAAGTCTTAGTTTTTAAATATGTTAATACAGCTTTGAAAATTTGGTTAATTATTGGTCTGACACTCATTTTAATACTTTGCACATTAGCATCAAATAAATGCTAATTTAATTTACTAAAACTTTATGCCGCTTCAGGCAGAGTAAAATGGGCTAAAATGAAAGACAATGACATATTGAAATATTGACCAAATTGTAAGCACATTGTGACTAAAACAGGGTTTAAAAATGTATGTTTGACCAATGCACTCACTCTATAAGATAACAGACCCTATAATATCTGCAAATGCATAGTGGTCTTGGTAGTATCTTTATTCTTTAATATAGTACAGCATTGAAAAGTCCAAGAACATATTCTGCAGGAACGTATACACCCTATGAAGTATTTTCCCCCCACATTTATGAAAGCATTAATTATTTTCTATAATAAAGAATATTTTTACATATGTGTAAAACCTCTTAACCTTTTAACATATGTGTATTTGGACAAACCTTTGTTTTATCAGAAAGTCTTTAATAAGTCTTTTTGTGATCTTATTAAACAGACAGAGAGAATTGATTGACCCTTCTAGCTACATTTGGCTTCTGTCACCTTACAGTAAATGGACAGGCCCTTTATGGTGAAATATTCATAATGTTGGGAGAGGAGAGGAAAATCATGTCTGTCATTGATAAAGGTGATGAAAATCAAAGAGACTCGTACTGTTCATCATTTTGGAAGCTGAATACCCTAGAGTTCGCCTGCTCTTTTATACTTAGGGGAAAATTGTAAAAAATTAATTTCCTCTCTACGGCCCGGTAGAAACAGTAAACAGTAAACACTCTAAATAAATGATGTTTTTTCTCCTCTCTCTCTCTTTTGAATGGACAGACGGCCCCTGCTGGGGCCTTGGTCTCTGTGGCCCTCTGCGGTCCTGGATGTGGATAGCGAACCTGAGCGGCGGACCTCAGTGGTTGTTTAATCGCATCAGCGTGGGTCTGAGTGGATTTGACTTTTCTCCTGTCCCGAGTGAGGGCTCCCAGTCACTGCCTGCCACAGCTACCCTTCAGCCCCGATAAACAAATCGCAGTAAACCCCATCTGAGAATGCCCGCAGTTAGAGCCTCTGCGGAGACATGAAAGTTCTGACTCTCGGTTCAGGCTTTCATCTGCATTCATTTGGTGTGAGTTGATACCAACGTATTTACGTTCAAACTGTAAAGCTTGAATAAAAGGACGCCTAATAAGAGTTGTTGGGAATTTACGAAACTTAACTTTAAACGTATGCAGTTCATTTGGATGGTTTGAGGGAGGATTTGTGGTATCAGCACCTCATCTGGCATGATGCTTTGTTAGGAAATCACAGTTGTGGTTTACATTGGCTCTGAATGAACTTACATGCAAGTGTGAATATATAGATTTTGTCATAAATGTCATACATTTTACTTTTCTGCATATCTGTATACAGCACTGTTTAAAAATTTTGAAACAAAAGAAGAAAGAAAGAAGTATCTCAGGCTCACCAATGCTGCTTTTATTTGATCAAAAACACAGTAAAAATATTATTACAATTTAAAGGAATTGTTTTCTATTTGACTATATTTTAAAATGTAATTTATTCCTGTGATGGGAAAGCTGAATTTTCAGCATTATTACTCAAGTCTTCAGTGTCACATGATCCTTCAGAAATGATTCTAATATGCTGATTTGCTGCTCAAGAAAATATTATTATTGTCACAGTTTACAACAGTGCTGCTTGATATTTTTGTGGAAATCATGATAAATCTGAAGTACAATATTTTTTTTAACAATGTAGAAGTCTGTCATTTTTGATCGATTTTTCTTAAATAGAAGTGAATGAAAGTGTTTAAAAAGTGTTGGAAAAAATCCTCCAAACATTTAGATGCAAGTATATTATACAATATAATATTTTTTCTTTTTTAAAACAGTCATTTTTATTGTTTTAATGAAGTGCATATTATAAGCTTTTCGGTTTGTATATGATTTCAGGAAAAGTGAGATGGCAATAAATTGCAGAAAAGAGAGGAGCAGTGGGGGGAAGTAGATGCTGACCCTTTCTTTCCTCTTATGAGAGGAGAGGGGCCATTTTGCTCTGAGTTATGTATACAGAATTGAATCCCAATGGAGTTTTTTTCTTCAATTAGATTTTCTTCGTCAAAGGCATATGAATGTTTAGGTCTTTGTTGAAACCTTTTCTAAGGGATGTAGAAACAAAAATACAATACTCTGTTCACAGTTCTGTTGTCCCTCAGGATGGCTTCATTTTTCACATATTCTGTCCCAAAAGGACAACAAGAGGACAATTGCACCCCTTAGAATAAAAAGTAGTTACTCATCAGACCTATTTAGAAGTTCAGTATTGACTATGCGATGTGCTTTCTGACAGAGAGGTGCAGAGACAAACATTCAGATCTCATCTTAAGTGCCTTTAAAAGATCCAGAAGAGCCAATAAAATAGTTTACTCCTTTCTTGTCTGGTTATTTTATTTCTTATCTTGTCTTGTATCCATACAGTGTTCTTTTTTTCCAAATGAATGAAGAGAATTAGATCTGTCATTCTCTGTCTACATTTATCATGTTTTCAGTCTTCGCTCTCGACGAAGGAACAAATTGGTTATATATAACATATAGAACATTATATGCTTTTTAGAGTAAAACTTTTCCAGAGTAGTGAAAAGACAGGACAAGATAGGGTAAGGTGGGACAGAACACAATCCATTTAAGCCTGGGGGCAACTACAGCTGCCAAAGGCTCTACCGCTCTTTTTCCATTTGTAAACATTTTTGGCTGACTATAGATGTTTTAAAACCCCTAGGAAGGGCTTTTGACAACTTGCAGAATAATGTGTCATGTGGTGGTGTTTAATTCATGCTCCCATTTCTTTATGTTTACTCAGAAATTCACCTGGGAGCTAGTAAGGTGTGGGCAAAACCCCTTATTATCTCAATCTTTGCATGCGTGTCTATCGGAGTTTCTATAGATAGATACTGTATGTGCCACCAGTCACTAAAGAGCTGCATTGTATGCTCGTATGAACGATTGTGCACATAATTAAGACATCTCTGCGAAAAATCTGGACATTATTGGGTTAAAAATATTTGAAATCTAGATCATACAGTGTTATTAACTAGAGAGAATGATTCCCATGGTAATAATTGCTTATTTGCTGAAAGTAAAGCATCTGCACAGCTTCAGCTGTTGACTCAAAGTGAATACTGTCTGGCTGGGTGTTGCGTTGTAGAGCCTGATGTCTACAACAAGGAAAGATTCTAATATACATTTTTTTTCTGGCATCACGTTGTAATCAGTCTGTTTCTGAAGAGGCTTTTTTTGTCTATGCATTGTAAAATAAGATGCATTTCCATAATAACATGCAGTTGGGATAGAAATCCCTCTACATGTGTCTGTGCTGTGCCAAGGCTTACTGTAGCAGAGCCCGTGTTTTTGATGGGTTTGTTCAGATCACCTGTCTAGATGCTGCTGCCATGCAAAGCATACCACCGGGCAATATGAACAGCAGGGTGAGAGAGAGGTCTGATGCCCCTGATTAGGAAGTTTAAAAAATAATATAAGGAGAAAAATATTTTTAAGTTTGCACATACTAAACTGTTTTAAATTTAGAATACAAGACTGAAATCTGATTGGACAATCACTGCATTCTGCTGTCAAATATCTTTGTATGATGTCTGCTAAACTAGAACACATTCTATGCATTTAGTTTCAGCGGTCAACTGAGGCTTCCGGTGCTGTGCAATGAATGAAAATTGTGAGAAAATGAGGCACAAAATTAAATCTTGAGAAAGTGTTAAATGGACACATTTATATAATCCACCTTCATGCTATTTAAAGCTTTTGGAACTTACTAAAATGTTATGTTTAAATATAATATATTCAGGGCCATAACCACCATAGACTATTTCTCAAATAGGGCCATTTTGATTTGAAAATATGGTATGATTTATGTAATTCATAACTGAGAAATGATACAAGAAATGTTTTGCGTTTTCGACATATTATTAAGCGTACAAATAAAAGTTCACTGGTGCATATTTTAAAATATTATTTGCAAATAGTTCAAAATGATTATTTCCCACTTATATAATTAGAGCTAGAATTTCCTTCGCTGTCCTATTTATTTATGTTTTATTAAAAATTGCCCCCCCATCAAATAATTTCAATAATGGGCGTGGAGAAACCACATAAAGCCACCTGAGAGAGGAGAAGCGAGAGAGACCAACTGGAGACTCGTGGCCCGTATGTGACTGAGAAAGCTCTGGAGAGCACTTGAGTGAATCTTTGAGAAGGACTGAGCTGAAGGAAAGCGCCATTGGTGCAAATTTATGTTTTGTTGGATCTATTGAGAGTAAATAAATTTAACCACGAGTCTCAGTCAAGCCGACCCTGCATTCTTCCTTCACTATTTTGAACTTTGCTACAATAATATAATATAAATAGTTGTGATCAATAATTAATCAAAAATGTACCATTTGTTACTACTACAGTTTCTCATCTAACAAAAATAAATGTTCTTAAAACATTTAACTTATGTTCCCATTAAGTTATGAAAACAAATTTTTTTCAGAATGTTCTCTAAATATCCAAAACTAGTTTTTAAAGTATTTTCTTGGTTATATGAATATTAAGGAAACCATCATTTTGCGAATCATGGGAATGTTACTTTTGAATGTTTTCTAAACATCTCTAAACACAAAAATGTTAGATGACTATCAAACTAAAATGTTTTAGAAAAAAACATTCCATGAACGATGTATAAGTAATGCTTTTGTGCTAACATTTTGAGAACATTATTAAAGAAAAGATAACTTTGAACAAACTTTCTATTAAAGGTGCACTATGTAACATTTTTCAGTAAAATATCCAAAAACCACTAGGCCAGTGTTATATATTTTGTTCAGTTGAGTATTTTCAATATCCCAAACATTTCCAACTATTTGTAAATCGTGAGAAATTGCTATTTTACCAAGGAACCGGGACGTGTGAGGAAGTCACCTGTCGATTGTGTCATATCTGTGTTACCCTCGGTTACCGGTTTTAATTTGCAGAAACGCTTTGCTCCTACTGCAGTGTGCAACAAGTGTCATAGCAGCCGCCGAGCGAATGCACAGAGTAACGTCATAACTTCATTTTCAACACACTCAGATGTATCTAATATGATAAACAGATCTGCATTACCAGAAAAGCGGAAGTGGCGACTATGCCATAATAACAGTCCCGCTGCTCGCGAGGCGTGTGTTCCGCTCTTCTTATTAACAATCGCTCCAGCGGCCTTGCTCAGCTCCCACAACACTCTGTCCTGCTACAGTAACGTTAATAATCGCATCCATGAACATGATTTCTGCCCGAGTCCTATCCCAATTCTTTTCCTCCGGCTGTGAGGTGAAGACCACATGTCCCAAGATTCTGCGCTCAAACATGGCATCATCAAACTATGCCTTTGCTTTGAATAGGCGACCTCTAGTGGACAGTTACATAGTGCAGCTTTAACAATAATGTAATAATGTTTGTTCATAACTTTACCAGAACACTAGCTAAAGTTCTGAGATCATTTCCTGTTCACTGGGTTGCTCCTGTACACAAAGTTTGTGTAGCCACTGAGATTTTAGCACAACAAAGACATTACTGTCTACTGACTTTATGCTACTGACTCTGATATGGTCTCTTTAGGCTTTAAATGATTTCAATCATTTGTTCATGTTCATTTATATTTATAATGTAGTCGGATAGTAGGGTCCTTTTTTAAAGTTTAAGTTATGGCCAAAGTCAGAGATTCAGACTCTTTAGATGAACCTTTTATGAGGGACCCCCTTCCTAAAATCCATCTATTTTTTATGTATGGAAAAAACATTTAAACTGTTAGATAAATAGTAAGTGTGACATTATAAATACAACATATTGTTTCCAAAGTTAAATTGGCTATACTTAATGTTGGATGTATAAACCTGAAGAAGAACTATTTCAATTAAAAATTATTTATATAAGCGACTTTCAAAATAATTGTATGTAAGCAGCTTATTAGCTTAGCTTATCATTAAGAATACTGCCTTACAACGCCAGTGAGCAAGATAAAGGGGACTATAGTGAGAAAAACTCACTAGAAAGTTACAAAGCAAACATACACCATCCTGGAAAGTATGTATACGGCAAAAAATGAGAGAAACATTTAGAACTGAAACAGAACATTCGGTAGATTTTATCAATTTTTGCTTTGTCTTTTTACTCTCTGAAATTTTCTGGGGACCTCTTAGAACTTTCTGGAGGACCCCTGGTTTGAAAACCCCTGTGCTAGAGTGTTGCCCATTAGGATCGTATTGGATGCTTCATAGTTATTATTTATCACTTTATTTTATCACATCACAAAACACTTTATTGTTTAATTTTGATAGTGGCAAAATGTGCTGAAAGATTTTACACGGTGCGGGACAAACTTTATCAAATCGCGGCCTGAAAATTACCTGTTGAAATTCCTCTTAAAAAGTCCCTGAAAGCCACTATAAAAAAAAAAAAATCGCACATTGGAGACTAGCACTGGTCACATATAAAACATCCCTGAAAGTGTCAGAACTGCCATGAGCTGCTGTTGGTCCACAGATTCTGTATATTTCCGTGCATGTTTCCGGAGACGCTGGGTCCGACGGTCTCACGCGAGATGAGAGAACATCAGCGCTTCAAGAGCTGCTCAACTTTCTCTGTTTGTGTGTGTGTGGGAAGGCAAGGGAAGGGAAGGCAGCGCTCTCTCTTCAGCAGCAAGAGCTGTTTTTAGTTTTGACTGCGGGTTTCAGAGCGCTGTTTGTTGTGCTTGGCTGAGCAGCGGCTGAAGTTGTCAGCGTAAATAAGACTTTGTATTCAATCATCTTGACATGTACAGAGGAGACAGTGAGTGACAGATTTAAGAGGGAGGTGTAGCAGCAGTAAACTCTCTCTCTCTGTCTGTCTGAATAAATTCACAAAGAGAAGTGAGAAGTGTTCTCCTATCACGCAACCTGCCACAGCCTTCTGCATAGATGAGAACTTCGACGCCGTGTCTGGTCTAGTAAATGTGTTGACAGTGATAAACAAAGGATTGTTACTTTCTCTTTTTTTAATTGTCTTTTTTGCGGCCTTACAGATCAACTACACACTTTTCCAAGGCTATCAAATCTGTCTTCCCCTTTTTCTGAGCGAGGCTCTGGAATCATTTGATATATCCCTGAGAGCTTCCCAAACAGACATTCCTAAAGTGATATTGACATGTTGTCAAGCTCGCCTCTTTCCCATAAGGCCTCCTGAGCTCTGACAGACTCCAGTGAAAGCAGGAAAGTTGCCGTCGCTCAGGACGCACAATAATTTCAGCCTGTCTCTGCTGCTGATGTGCCGGGCCTATTTTTAGTTCCTATTTTTAATTTATACTCATCAAAATCACCATTCTTCATAAACACCTGCTCAGGAAGTCCTCTGGGCTTCCTTCTCACAACCTAGATGATCTTGATGACTGACTCATGCTGGAAGAGGAAGCTGGATTTTTTGAGTCATCTTTGCGCAGTGATGTAGAAGAGACGTTCGGAATCGGATGATCCTGAATATGAAAGCGTGAAGCCACCGCAGCGTCATCGTTAAATCCCGTTTGCCCCGGTTATCCCCTTTACCACAACTAATGAATGTATTAACGATTTCTTCCTCTCACTGGCCACATACACAGTTACTAAATAAGCTTGTCACTCTTCTGACTGCTTAATCCTATTCTGTACACACACACACACACACACACTTACACACACATTTATTTTCCACCAAAATGGTGCTGGCGCCCGTGCAACAGATTTATGCTATATACACAGTTCCTTGCGAAAGTATACCCCTCCTTTTTTCAATTTTTTTGTTATATTGCAGCCTTATGCTAAACTGCTTTAAATTACTTTTTTCACATCAGTCTTCACTCCAGACACCATAATTACAAAGCAAAAAACAGATTTGTGAAAACTTTGCAAATTTATTAAAAATAAAAAGCTGAAATAATTACATTGTATGAGTATTTGTAGCCTTTTCTGGGTGAAATTAGAGTTAATCTGTGCCAAATTCAATTGACACGATTTGGAAAGGCACACACCTCTTAATAAAAGGTCTAACAGAGCAAAAACCAAGTCATTGTCACAGCGTAGTTGCAGCAGGGATGAAAAAGGCAGGATCTAATCGCAGCAGTTTTCTGGCTGAACACTGACTCAAAATATCAAAACACTCATATTTTCTGAATTCTTAACACAAAGCAAACAGAACAACAATGTAATGAGATTGGAACAACGGAGAAACTGAAAACAAGCTCTATTAATACAACCGTTAACAAAGGGAGGAAACGAGAAACAGGTAGATCAAATTAATCAAACCATGAATAACAGTGGAAACTAATGCAAACGACGGAAATAGAAGGGAAAACATGATACAATGAAGAACCAACTTCATTGACTTGGACATAATGTCTGACAGCCATGAGGTCAAAAGAACTGCCTGTAGAGCTCCGAGACAGGATTCTGCCGAGACACAGATCTGGGGAAGACAACAGACTAATTTCATCTGCATTGAAGATTCACAGATGCATGTAGCCTCCATAATCTTTAATGAAAGAAGTTTGGAACAACCAAGACTCTTCCTAGAGTCCAGTGGAGAAGGGCCTTGGTTAGAGTGGTGACCAAGAAGCTGAAGGTCACTCTGATTGAGCTCCATGATCGTATATGGAGATGGGAGAAACTTACAGAAGGGTGAACCATTCCACCAATCTGGCCTTTATGGCAAACTGGCCAGACTAAAGCCTCGTGTAAAGACACGTGTAAACCCAATTGGAGTTTGCAAAAAAAATATCACCTAAAGGACTCTCAGGCTCTGAGAAACAAGATTCTCTGGTCTGATGAACCTCAGTTCCAAGCATCATGTCAGGAGGAAATCAGGCACCGCTCATCACCAGCACAATACCATCTCAACGATAAAACATGGTGATGGTAACGTCATGCATGTTTTTCAGCAGCAGGGACTGGGGTATTCGTCAGGGTAGAAGGAAAGGTCAGTACAGAGATATCCTAATGAAAACCTGGTTCAAAGCTTTCAGGACCTCAGACTGGGCAGAAGATCCACCTTCCAAAGGACAATGACCCATCGCACACAGCTAAGACAATGCAAAAGTCTTATGGACAACTCTGTGAGTGACCCAGCCAGAGCCTGGCCTGGAACCCAGTCGAACATCTCTGGAGAAATCTGGCTGTCTACTGATGGTCCCCGTTCAGCCTGACAGAGCTTGAGAAGATCTGCAGAGAAGAATGGCAAAATCCCCAAATACAGATTTGCAAAGCTCGTCGTATCATACCTAAATAGACTCTAAAGGTGCTTCAACTTAGTACTAGGTTAAGGGTATGAATACCTATGCAATGTAATACATTTGCAAAGTTGTCAAAAATCAGTTTTTCTGCTTTGTCATTATGGGGTGAGGAATGTAAACTGATGTGGAAAAAAGTAATAGAAACAACTAAGTCAAGACATAGGCTACTTTGTTCACTGATATTTGCCTGCACCACAAGTTTTAATAATATTGAGTAATTTACATTTTAGACACAATATTGGCAGTTATTTCTGCCATTGTTACTCCGTTAGCAAAAATGGTTCCACAGCAAAACTGATACATCTCTATAAGCAACAGAGCACACACAATATTATTTAGAGGATTCACTCCTGCATTTGCAGTAAATATTTGTGTAATTCCCAAATCTTTGCAATATGAGGCTCTTGTAAGCATTTTTTTTCCATTATCTGAATCTCTTCTACACATTAAAATCGCATCCCTCTTTTTTATCACTTATACCCCTCTCTCTCTGCTGTTCTTCAGACAGACATGCTGGGTTATTCCACCAGCCACTTTCATCCAACCGGGAGATGTATTGCTGTCATTCTGTCTGCTCTTTCATCTCTGAAGCCTTTTAGTGGTCTAGCTCTAGCCCTAAACTGTCTGAACCCTTGTGGTTTTTGATGAGGTCTTTATGGGTGCTGACCATAAAAAGTTCATCAAAGCAATGAGGTGGGGAAAGCGAGTAAGGAGTGTAGGGAGGACAAGAGAGGTGTGGAAGAATGATCGAGAGAAAGAAGAACATGCAGACAAAGGAACTAAAGAGGGAGAGAGACAGGTTGTGAAAAAGACAGAGAGACTGACAGACCGATAAAATACATAGATACAGATTGATAGAGAGAAAGAGTGAGGCAGAGAGAGCTGAGGGGTAGTATTTAGCCCCCGTGGAGGCAGTAAAACAGCAGGTGAGTGCCATCATTAGGCCAGGCAGATGAGGCGAGGCT
Source organism: Gobio gobio (assembly GCF_949357685.1). Lineage (NCBI taxonomy): Eukaryota > Metazoa > Chordata > Actinopteri > Cypriniformes > Gobionidae > Gobio > Gobio gobio. The sequence goes on from NC_137104.1 coordinate 36,394,256, forward strand.
CTCAGTGTGACCATCTCTCTCTCTGCCACCCAGTCTAGCATACAAAATGGCTGCCGAGGGGCTGCTTAGGGGGAAGGGCAGAGCAGCCAGCCCTTACCAGCCCCATCACAATCCCTGCCCTCCTCTGGGGCAAAATGTCCCAACGGTGTGCCCATCTATTAGTGTAAATGCTCCTCATGTCTTGGTGAGGGTAATCTGTGTTTACGCTTGGGTGGAGTGTAATTAAGGTAGTTTGAGTGTCAGCTTGTTCTGAGTTTTACGTGCCTAGTTTGTTCAGGGTTAGGCAGATGCAGCTTTGGAGAGACCCAAACACAGATTTGAATTGCATATTTTCTTGTTTTAACCCTTAAAAGTGTTGTATGAAGTCACTGGTTGTCAAAATCAATATATTGTTTTGGGTTGAATTGTGGAAAACGTTTCTTGGTTTTAGACTTTTCTGAGCCTATAAGAGGTTTCAATTTGGATATGTTTATGTCAGAGCAATCGTAAATCACGCTCCAAAGTATTAGGATCTGGAATGTTCTTGCACCTCACTGACCAACCAGTAAAGTACCTGAAAATTGATATTTAGTGTCTACATTACATTACTATTGCTTTGTCTGTCTATCTATCTATCTATCTATCTATCTATCTATCTATCTATCTATCTATCTATCTATCTATCTATCTATCTATCTATCTATCTATCTATCTATCTATCTATCTATCTATCTATCTGTCTGTCTGTCTGTCTGTCTGTCTGTCTGTCTGTCTGTCTGTCTGTCTGTCTGTCTGTCTGTCTGTCTGTCTGTCTGTCTGTCTGTCTGTCTGTCTGTCTGTCTGTCTGTCTGTCTGTCTGTCTGTCTGTCTGTCTATCTATCTATCTATGCTGTTTTTAAAAAAAAATGTCATCAAAGAATCCTAAAAAAAATGATCATAATTTCAACACAAAATATTACTGTAAGCAGCGCAAATGTATTCAACATTGATAATAATGAGATATTTTTTGTTTTAGCACCAAATCAGCATGAATGATTAAGGATCATGTGACACTGAAGACTGCTGAAAATGCAGCTTTGCCATTACAGGGATAATTTAATATTTCATAATAATACTGATTTACTGTATTTTTGATCCAATAAATGCAACCTTGAATATATGAAAAAAAAAACCTACCCCAAACTTTTGAACGGTAGTGTGTGTATGTGTATATAATTCCTTTTTGTAGAAATGTGATGTGTGTTTCATATTGTAGATTTGTGACTCTGTGTGTCCGTCTATCTCCATGGTTGTGTTTTAACCTTGAAGTGAAAACATATCGACCTGGACTGGGGAAGTCACACGACTCGTGACATTTAAGCACTGCTGCGCTAGCACTTTAAATGCCTAGCCTGCGCACACAGACGCTAATTACTGTACATGGATATACAGGATGCTGAATTATAGCACATTTAGTCTATATTAAATATTGTGAGCCAGGAAAGCAAACAAACAAATTCCTGTGATGCCACATGATGAGGTTTTTCCTGTAATTCAAATTGTGCACAGTTAGCGCCTCAGTGCTAACGCAGTGTAGCATGTCGAAGTTAAACGTGCTAATGCACAGCACCCACCACTTTTTTTAATTTCCGTGCCCCGATACCCCCACCACCCCCCACCCTCGCACCCCCAGGCTGAGAGAGGACACATTAGTGAGATTTATATTTTCCTAAAAAAAATAAAGTGAGTGGCATTCCGTAATATCCTTTTATGACAATAATCAAGACACAATCATCAAAACCGTAGCGAAACGATGTTGTTCCAGCCCCTGCAGGCAGGGGCCCGAATCAGATGCGCAGCAATGACTGTGACGACGACGGCAGCGGACGTGGAAAGCTGAAGTCTACCCGCTCACTCCACATTCAGTTTTTTTTCTACCACTCGTTCTTGCCATCTCCCAACGGGCAATGCCATCCATGCCATCTCACGTCGCAGTTAATCCAGGCCTTACGATGAGAATCTTACAGCACGCCAGTTTGATTTGCAAGCTGCCCTATCAAAGAATGCTAATTAAATCGTATTTTTGCATATGCCATGTCTCTTTCATGTACATATGCAAATGGAGCCCCGTTGCCTTTCAGCGCCTGGTAATTAAGTTTATGAAGGACAGCTGTAATACATAATTAACAGAAATGTTTGCAAGCCCGCTCTTTCGGAGCCGAGATGGGAGAGAGCGACGGAAGCTGTGAATGTGTTTGTGCATTTTGTGTGTGCGCGAGGGGTGCGTGTTGTGTGCCTCAGGTTCCCCTGAAGCCCTGGGATAGCTGACGGTTTGAGTGTGTCAGTCTTCATCACCAGAATGGAAGTCTCTCGCTCTGTCTCTCTCTCTGGTTACTCTAGGCTACATGCTCATCATCCTGGCAAGGGATAGGCTGAAGACACACTGAATATTTATAACCTTGTCCTGTTTTGTTAGTGTTGGAAAGTGACTGATGGAGAAGTGTGTGTGTGTGCGCGCACGTGACAAAACAGGGTTTGGAACAGGCTCATGGGTTCTAGTTGATTTAGCAACTCTGATCCATTATGGGCTAACAAGATGCCGACCTCTAATAAACTGAGACCTGTGCACGTTGACATTCTTTATCAAGTTACCGTTATGAAGGATTATCAGTTCAGTCATTTTTCAGTACAATCTTTGCCTGAGTGAAACGTGTGCTTGATTCTTTAGAAGTAGCTGACAATGTCCCTCAGTGAGCCAAGCCAGCCATTATGATCACCAGAACAGAGAAATATGAGGCAGATATCAGATTCATGAAGAAACCAGGGCCAAACCTGAAGCTCTCGTGGAATGTTCAGATCTTAAGTGCTTTGCTGGCTGTAATTTCTTTTTTGTGAGTCAAGTGCCAAAGATAAAGTCAGCATAAAGACATAATCACCACCATCCACAGCTCTGATTTTATTATATTTTTACTTCATCGATGATGATGATTAATTTTGTTTCATTTATTATTCTGTTGCTCTGATTTGTAAAGCCAGATTTAGTTTTTCTGGGGAGTAGACAAGAAAAAAGTGTGTGAATGTGCGTGTGTGTGTGTGTGTGTGTGTGTATCTATATACACCGATCTAGCATAACATTGTGACAGGTGAAGAATAACACTGATTATCTCTTCATCACGGCACCTGTTAGTCGGTGAGATATATTAGGCAGCAAGTGAACATTTTGTCCTCAAAGTTGATGTGGAAAAATGGGCAAGCGTAAGGATTTGAGCGAGTTTGACAAGGGCCAAATTGTGATTGCTAGACGACTGGGTCAGAGCATCTCCAAAACTCCAGCTCTTGTGGGGTGTTCCCGGTCTGCAGTGGTCAGGATCTATCAAAAGGGGTCCAAGGAAGGACAGTGGTAAACCGGCGACAGGGTCATGGGGGGCCAAGGCTAATTGATGTGCGAGTAGGCCTGGGTATCGTTCAAAAATTTTCGATATCGATACGATACCTTGACTTTGATACCGGTTCCTGAACGATACTTTTTCCGATACCAAATTTATTTTTCTGTTTTAACAAGATTACATTACCTCAAAAAAAAAAAAACTTTGGTTTTATTTTTTCAGGTTGTTTACTATTTTTTACAGACTCAAACACTTATATATAGGGTACTGGGGGGCGGAATATACAGGTGCTGGTCATATAATTAGAATATCATCAAAAAGTTGATTTATTTCACTAATTCCATTCAAAAAGTGAAACTTGTATATTATATTCATTCATTACACACAGGCTGATATATTTCAAATGTTTATTTATTTAAATTTTGATGATTATAACTGACAACTAAGGAAAATCCCAAATTCAGTATCTCAGAAAATTAGAATATTGTGAAAAGGTTCAATAATGAAGACACCTGGTGCCACACTCTAATCAGCTAATTAACTCAAAACACCTGCAAAGGCCTTTAAATGGTCTCTCAGTCTAGTTCTGTAGGCCACACGATCATGGGGAAGACTGCTGACTTGACAGTTGCACAAGGAGGGCAAGACACAAAAGGTACTTGCAAAAGAGGCTGGCTGTTCACAGAGCTCTGTGTCCAAGCACATTAATAGAGAGGCGAAGGGAAGGAAAATATGTGGTAGAAAAAAGTGTACAAGCAATAGGGATAACCGCACCCTGGAGAGGATTGTGAAACAAAACCCATTCAAAAATGTGGGGGAGATTCACAAAGAGTGGACTGCAGCTGGAGTCAGTGCTCCAAGACCCACTACGCACAGACGTATGCGAGACATGGGTTTCAGCTGTCGCATTCCTTGTGTCAAGCCACTCTTGAACAACAGACAGCGTCAGAAGCGGCTCGCCTGGGCTAAAGACAAAAAGGACTGGACAGCTGCTGAGTGGTCCAAAGTTATGTTCTCTGATGAAAGTAAATTTTGCATTTCCTTTGGAAATTAGGGTCCCAGACTCAGGAGGAAGAGAGGAGAGGCACACAATCCACGTTGCTTGAGGTCCAGTGTAAAGTTTCCACAGTCAGTGATGGTTTGGGGTGCCATGTCATCTGCTGGTGTTGGTCCACTGTGTTTTCTGAGGTCCAAGGTCAACGCAGCCATATACCAGGAAGTTTTAGAGCACTTCATGCTTCTTGCTGCTGACCAACTTTATGGAGATGCAGATTTAATTTTCCAACAGGACTTGGCACCTGCACACAGTGCCAAAGCAACCAGTACCTGGTTTAAGGACCATGGTATCCCTGTTCTTAATTGGCCAGCAAACTCGCCTGACCTTAACCCCATTGAAAATCTATGGGGTTTTGTGAAGAGGAAGATGCGACATGCCAGACCCAACAATGCAGAAGAGCTGAAGGCCACTATCAGAGCAACCTGGGCTCTCATAACACCTGAGCAGTGCCACAGACTGATCGACCCCATGCCACGCTGCATTGCTGCAGTAATTCAGGCAAAAGGAGCCCCAACTAAGTATTGAGTGCTGTACATGCTCACACTTTTCATGTTCATACTTTTCAGTAGGCCAAGATTTCTAAAAATCCTTTCTTTGTATTGGTCTTAAGTAATATTCAAATTTTCTGAGACACTGAATTTGGGATTTTTCCTTAGTTGTCAGTTATAATCATCAAAATTAAAATAAATAAACATTTGAAATACATCAGTCTGTGTGTAATGAATGAATATAATATACAAGTTTCACTTTTTGAACGGAATTAGTGAAATAAATAAACTTTTTGATATTCTAATTATATGACCAGCACCTGTATGCCTCGCGCTCAAGTGCACAGATAAAGCTTTCCACAAAGCACTGGCAAAAGTAGCCTAATGTTTATAAATTAAAAAATAGCAAGGAGACATTCATTTGAATTGTTTATTAATAAACTAGTGTTTTCTGAGTCCGTGTTGCTGCATAGATGAAGTTGACGATGCTGACTCGTCATCTCCGCAGTAGTGAACGCGCGCGCACCTATAGAGGGAAATGCAGCTTTCATTTGGAATACATAATCAAAGTATTTGTTTTATATTTGAATTGGTTTGTTTAAACGTAGATATTTCAAGCTTTCTATAGGCCTATTTCTCATGTCTGTGAGGAAAGTATATGCTGAGTTTCGGTTCAAGTATGTGACGCTCCAGTTCTTCTTGTAGTCGAATACGGAGAAACGTTCTGCTCTTTAGTTTATTCCATGCACTGTCAAATGCTTCTGATTTGTCGTGTTGTCGGTCTTAGTGGCAATTATCTTGTCATGAATTGCATTGCACGCTATTGGCATCGAGCCTGGTGAAATGTAGCCACAATTTTTTATCTTTTCCACATATTTTACATGTATGTAGGTTGGGGCGCTTACCTCTATTTACACTGCACACGTCTGCAGCGCATCAAGGCTCCAAGGAAGTTTTGTTCCGTCCTCATGCCGCGGCGCGGCTGGTATAAACAGAAGCATTGACTAGAGTGGATGCGATCAGCTCCGGTGACAGTGTCGGAGCCGTAAAGCCTTGTTTATACTTTCGTCTAGCTCCGCAGCATGAGGCTCCACTGGCTGCGTTCGCGCCTCGTCCATTTGGGGAGGTGTTACCGCAGACAGGGTTACACACTACAGCCTCACCTGCGAGCTGCGTCCCTGGGCATAACCGCTGTGAAATAATGTTTTTTCTACCACAGCCAATCATGCTGCATGTTTATTGGCTCGATTAACCCCTTAGGTATCAAAATTTTATATCGAACGACAAGACCTTTTACAACATTCGATAGTATCGAGGCAATTCGGTCGGTACCTAAAAAGTATCGAACTCGATACCCAGCCCTAGTGGGGAGTGAAGGCTGGCCCGTGTGGTCCGATCAAACAGATGAGCTACTGTAGCTCAAATTGCTGTTTCTGATAGAAAGGTTTCAGAATAGAGTGTATCGCAGTTTGTTGCGTATATGGGGCTGCATAGCCGCAGACCAGTCAGGGTGCCCATGCTGACCCCTGTTCACCGCTGAAAGCACCAACAGTGGGCACGTAAGCATCAGAACTGGACAACGGAGCAATGGAAGAAGATGGCCTGGTCTGATGAATCACGTTTTCTTTTACATTACATGGATTGCCAGGTGCGGGTGCGGGTGCGTGTGTGTCGCGTACATGGAGAGAACATGGCACCAGGATGCACTATGGGAAGAAGGCAAGCCTGCGGAAGCAGTGTGATGCTTTGGGCAATGTTCTACTGGGAAACCTTGGGTCGTGCCATCCATGTGGATGTTACTTTGACACGAATCACCTACCTAAGCATTGTTGCAGACCATGTACACCCTTTCATGGAAACACTATTCCCTGGTGGCCGTGGCCTATTTCAGCAGGATAATGCGCCCTGCCACAAAACAAAAAATGGTTCAGGAATGGTTTGAGGAGTTGACTTGTCCTACAAATTCCCTGAAGGATCCGGTGCTAACATCTTGGTGCCAGATACCACAGCACACCTTCAGGGGTGTCTAGTGGAGTCCATGCCTCAACCGGTCAGGGCAAGTACGGTCAACACAATACTAGGAATGATCGGTGTGTGTGTATATATATATATATATATATATATATATATAAATTATCTGATCTCACGTATTTACATTATTTACTGACTTTTTACGTGTATAAATTAAAATGCAACTAAAATTGTCACGATTGGCATGACGAAAGAGAATATCAGCAAACACAGTCTTTAATGATAAATGACAATGGTAACACGCAGGAGAACAGAACAACAGAACAACATTAAACTAAGACGATGCGGAATAATAAACAGAGAAAACTAAGGGTTTAAATTCACAGACAGAGTAATCAACAGAACTAAGAACTGGTGGGTATATACTAACAGGCTTGGTATATACTATAATTAGATTTTTAAATATTTCATATGTCATGATATATGAAATCATACAATTTCAACAAGTTTAAAAACTGAAGTGTAATTTTAATAACTTTGTATATAGTTGAGCTTATTGTTGTGTCCTCGATTCCTCACTACATCTTATATGTAACTTAAATGTAATCTTATACGTAACTTGCTACAGCAAATACGCATGTTCCATCTCTTTATGAGTTCTTTATGAAAACGAAAACACTTAAATGCTTTATCAAGGCATGGCTGTCCAAATCAGTTATAAGTTAACTAAATAAACAGTGACAATTAGATTAATAATGTATATTGTTTGTGAATGTCTCGGCTTTGAGTGATGTTTGGGAGGATGGTAATTTATTGAAAGTAAATTCATGTAATTGTGCTGGGAAGCTTGATGAGGCAAAAGAAGGTGTCAGCATGGTTTCCATCACCATGAGAAGAAAAAAAATCATTAAAGAGAGAAACAAATTCACTTCAAAGCATGGTAGAGAACAAACATTTATGAATGTGTATCATTTAGAGAGAGAGAGAGAGAGAGAGAGAGAGAGAGAGAGAGAGAGAGAGAGAGAGAGAGAGAGAGAGAGAGAGAGAGAGAGAGAGAGAGAGAGAGAGAGAGAGAGAGAGAGAGTTAAGATTCACAGGACTTACATTAATGGAACATCAGAAATCAGCTTTGTTGTGTTTATTTTTTATATTTGTGTCTAACGGGATGTAAACAACTATTCTGTTTATCAAAACAGCCAATGCAAATTTAATTATCAAAACTAGAAAAAGAATAGCTAAATTTATTTGTCAGCGTTTGGACATATTGACTGAATTGAAGTCCAGGCTGTGTGAATATCCAAAACTTATAATGAAGTTGTTTGAATGTTGTGAACATGGTCTCACTGCTGACATGGTGTCAGACACTGAAATATTGCACAGGACAACATTTAACATTGTTATTTTGATATGATCTACTGGCATTTCTACCGGAGAAATATGTGTGGGGTTATTTCCATTTTGCAACATGAATGGATTTTTAAGATGATAGATAGATAGATAGATAGATAGATAGATAGATAGATAGATAGATAGATAGATAGATAGATAGATAGATAGATAGATAGATAGATAGATAGATAGATAGATAGATAGATAGATAGATAGATATATAGATAGATAGATAGATAGATAGATAGATAGATAGATAGATAGATAGATAGATAGATAGATAGATAGATAGATAGATAGATAGATAGATAGATAGATAGATAGATAGATAGATAGATAGATAGATAGATGGATAGACTGACAGAAACATGATTGGTCGCTTTACATGTGTCTTCCTGCCTGAAAAGTCTGGCTCTGCAAGACTATAGGAGATATGGCCCCCCACCTCCTGCTCCTCACCGCAGACCTCAATCGATGAGTCCAGTGGCAGGGACGGATCTGCGTCTCTTTACGGCCTGCTCCCAGGGCACTTTTTAAGCCACCACCACAGACAGCAGCTTTCAGCGGTTCCACACCAAAACCACTATTTACTGTAATGAAATCAGAGCGGGACTCTATGGATCGTCTGGGTCTTCCTCTCATGTCTGATTCAGCGTTCTCAGCCCTCTCCTGTTCTCCTTTTTCTATGTTCTATCTTTCAGCCCTTGTTCGCAACCAATAGCGTTCTATTAAAGTAAATTCGCTTTGATCCGTGATTAAACGGGCATGTGTAGCATGCTGCCAGTCCTCCGCTGGCTTCATTCATAAAGCACAGTGTGTCGTCTTGACTGACAGCTCTCCTGCCAGGAGCTTCTGATCGGCGTCTGATGAGACAGGACGTTGACTGACAGGTTGCGAGGTTGCTCCTTGTGTGACTGCCTATAACGTTTCACTTCCTTGTTCTCCTTCTCTCTCTCTGCCTTTCTTTCTCACTTCCTGTCTCTCTGCTGTCAGAAACGTCATTCGTCTGTCAGCTTGGCTTTTCCTGGCAGTAAATGGAGTTGTGAACGTTTTTTTGAGGGTGGCTCAGTGAAAAAAAACATTAAATACGGACAAATCTGCAAACAAACTGCTGCAAGGAGCCTGGTTGTTTTCCTTCTCTCTCTCTCTTTTTCTTTCTGAGCCTTTCAAAATTAATGTTTTTAAGAAAAGTGTCATGCTGAATGTGACAATTGACTCGAGGTAATAATAAAAGGCACCATATGGTCTATGTTTGATAAACATGCATTATTAAGTTGATTGCCTGTGTCAGACATTAATTTACATTTGTTTTATTAAAAAAAAGAAGTACCCTCGGTTAGATTAACTAAGGTGTTCTAGTAATTGGGCTGTGATTTTGCCTGTTTAAGGAGATCGAGCCGTGATCCAGGTGCAGAAGTGACTCACCTGTTCACACTGAATTTGACTTCAGCACTAGAAACATGTATTACAAGATTTTCAAATGAACAAATGCATTTCAATAAACTCCTCTGAATTATTGCAAATATATATTTTTGTCTTAATAGAAAGCTATGGCATTTTTATATATACGATGATGAACAGTTTAATTATTCAGGAATTATAACTTTATTCAGCTAAAAAAATGGCAAGTCATTTTTATATTTTCATACTTTTGCATCATCTAGTTCCGTGGTTCTCAACCAGTGGGCCGGGACCTATTAGGGGGCCTTAAGAAACGTCCAAGGGGGCCTCAAAATGGCTTAAAATAATTAAAAATAAGATAAAACAAGCATAAGCTACTAAAGCAACTAAAATTAAGATATTTCTTAGTGTTTGGGTATTTTTTATAAAGAATATATCTTCCTCAAAAGTTTACACACACCCTGCAGAATCTGTGAAATTGTGAATAATTTTAACAAAATAAGAGGGATCATACAACATGCATGTTATTTTTTATTTAGTACTGTCCTGAATAAGATATTTTACATAAAATATGTTTACATATAGTCCACAAGACAATTTTTTTTTTGCTGAATTTATAAAAATGACCCGATCAAAACTTGATTCTTAATACTGTGTGTCTTTACCTGGATGATCTACGGCTGTTTTTTGTGTGTGTGATGATTCTTCATGAGTCCCTTGTTTGTCCTGAGCAGTTAAACTACCCAATGTTCCCCTTCAAGAGAACTCGAGCTGCGTCACCGCTTTGGGAACGCCCCTGCGTGATTGCGTCGTGAAGCACGTATGTCATCAGTCCAATAGAGAGACGGAACGTCATAGGCGGGTGACGTCATAGACCCGGAAGCTATAAAGCACACCGGCAAACACACGCCGTTAGCTTCTGTTGCCTTCAACAAGCGCTCTGTGTTATTCTGTCCAAGTGTCTTTGTGTTGTGTCTGAGTTCAGACTGTTTTGTTACGTTTGCACTATTCACCACATTGATACAAGAGAAAAAAGTATGACGAGCGAACAGCGTTACAGACAGTGTGTTCCTCCCTGCTCACGTTACATCACGAGCGGGGATACACACTTGATGTGCGTTGTTTGTTTGGGAGAGCAGCACGCGCCGTCGGCACTCGAGGGTGCCGGCTGCGAGCATTGTGAGGCTCTGCCTCTTCGTGTGCTGCGATCCCGCCGGGCGCTCTTCGAGGAGGGCGTCCCGGTTAGCGCTCCCCACGGCACGGGTCCCGCTGCTGCTGAGGCTCAGCTGCGACTCATGTCGTGGGGTTCGCAAAAGGATCTGACGGAGGGGATGGAGACGGGCCCCGCCCTATCTCTTCCTTCACCCGCCAGATCCAGCGCTGCCTCTCTGGGATCGGGAGCCCGCTCTGCGGCTTCTCCCGCCCGGGGAGCGGCCGCGATACTGCAGCTATCTTCCTCCGAGGAGGTTGATGTCTGTAGCATCGATGCAGGGGGTGGAGACTCGTCACTTCATTCCCCTGCAAGTGAGGAGCTTATGGAGGTGCTGAGCAGAGCGGTGGCCAGACTACACATTGACTGGCCACACGAACATCATGAGCGAGCTGCCGTAAAAAGCAGACTCGACGAGCGCTTTCTCCCCGCGCACTCTGTTCAGCCTCCTCGAAGGAGTCTGCCGTTTTTCCCGGACCTCCACACCGAGGTGTCGAGGTCCTGGAAGCGGCCCGTGTCTGCACGCATTTTCACCCCGCAAACGTCTGTTTATAGTAATATCACGGGGTGTAAGAGACACGGTTACGGTCAGCTGCCTCGGGTTGAACAGACGCTTGCGAGCCATCTGTCACCCGAGTCTGCGTCAACCGTAAAGGCTCCGACTTTGCCCACAAAACCTCTGAAAGTGACATCATCGTTTGTGGGCAAAGCATATTCGGCAGCAGGTCAAGCCGCCGCGTGTCTGCACACTATGTCTATTGTGCAGGCATATCAGGCTGATCTGCTAAGGGACCTGGGGGAAAGCCACGAGATCGGAGTCGATACTATTAATGAACTTCGATCGACTGCCGATCTCGCTCTCCGTGCCACCAAGGAGACGGCCCGATGCGTCGGCCGTTCTATGGCAGCCCTAGTGGCCACGGAGAGACATTTGTGGCTTAATCTTACGGACATTAAGGAAAGGGACAAGAGTTTTTTGCTCGATGCGCCGCTGTCTCCGGAGGGCCTGTTCGGTGACGCTGTCACCACGGTTACCGACAGGTTCCTGGAGGCGAAAAAGCAGGCAGCGGCGCTCAAGCAGTTCCTTCCCCGTAAGCCCCAGGTCTCGTCTGCTGCTGGGCGGGAGCAGCAGATGCCGAGTACGAGCTCCTCACACAGGGCGCAGCAAAGAGATCGTCGGGTAGAAAGGGTCGTCGGGTGCGCGGCGCTCACAGGCGCAGCCTTCTAACCCCAGGGCTGATCTGAGGACAGTCATTGTGGCGAGGAAGGCTGCGTCAAAGAAGTCCTGACGCCTCTGGGCCCAGGACAGTGAGGGTGGTCCCCTCCGCGGACGCACGGTGCTTACCGCTGTACACGGTACCCGTGCGTCCGCGGTACCCTCACGGGGTCAGTCCGCCAACCCCGCCCGAGTGCCGGGGCGCGGAGGGGCCCCGCGGGTCATTCGAGCATGGCCCGCACCCTCTTCGGAGGGAAATTATGCCGTCGAGTCAGTCGTTCCCTGCCGGTTCGCCGCTTCAGGGCGCTGCACTCGCGGTGCAGAGTACATCAGAGACCAGCCTCGAGAGGCTGGTTCCCTTAGTAGATTTTGTGTCAGAGTGGGAAAATCTGCCTCACATATCTCGTTGGGTCCTGCGATGTGTAAAGTTGGGGTACGCGATTCAGTTCAGATGCCGTCCCCCCAGCTTCAACGGGGTCCTCTCCACTGTGGTGGACCCGGTGCAGGCTCTGGTGATGACTCAAGAAGTACAGACTCTGCTGCAAAAGGGGGCTATAGAGAGGGTTCCCCCCCCGGACAGGGAGTCAGGCTTTTACAGCCGGTACTTCATAGTGCCAAAGAAGGATGGTGGGCTGCGCCCCATCTTGGATCTTCGCGTCCTGAACCGAGCCGTGGCAAAGCTCAAGTTCAGGATGCTGACACTCAAACAGATCGTGTCTCAGATCAGGTCCGAGGACTGGTTTGTCACGATAGATCTCAAAGATGCGTATTTCCATGTCTCCATCCTTCCGCAGCACAGGAAGTTCCTGAGGTTCGCTTTCAGGGGAGAAGCGTACCAATATCGGGTGCTTCCTTTCGGTTTAGCCCTTTCACCCCGCACGTTCACGAAGTGTGTGGACGCTGCTCTGGTCCCCTTGCGTTTGCAGGGGATCCGCATCCTCAATTACATCGACGACTGGCTGATACTAGCACAGTCAGCACGTCTCGCGGTTCAGCATCGAGATGTTGTTCTCGCGCATATGAGGAGGTTGGGGCTGAGGCTCAACTCCAAGAAGAGTGTTCTCTCTCCTGTGCAGAAGATCACTTATCTCGGGGTGAGTTGGGATTCGGTCGCTATGCAGGCTCGTCTGTCGGAGCCTCGCGTGGGGTCAATCCTCTCAGCCGTGAAAGGGGTGAAGCTAGACCAGCCGCTCACTGTAAAGCAGTTTCAGAGACTGTTGGGTCTGATGGCAGCCGCGTCCAATGTTATTCCTTCGGGCCTGCTGTTCATGAGGCCGCTACAGTGGTGGCTCAAGACCAGGGGTTTTTCCCCGAGGGGGAACCCCTTTCGCGTAATCAAGGCAACGCGGCGGTGTCTCCGCACCTTGGTTATGTGGAAGGACCCCAGGTTCCTGACCCAGGGCCCGTCGCTGGGGGCACCGTGTCAGCGTACTTCTCTGACCACGGATGCCTCCCTGACGGGCTGGGGGGCGACCATGAGTGGTCGCTCGGCCCAGGGTCTGTGGCAGGAGCACCAGCGTTCATGGCATATAAATTGCCTGGAAATGTTGGCGGTGTTTCAGGCTCTGAAGCACTTCCTGCCGCATCTCAGGGGCCATCATGTGCTTGTACGCACAGACAGCACATCGGTGGTCTCCTACATCAACCATCAGGGGGGTTTGAGGTCTCGTCGCTTATACAAGCTGGCGCGCCTTATCCTCCTCTGGGCTCAGGGAAAATTGCTGTCAGTCAGGGCTATGTACATTCCTGGGCGGTTGAACGTGGAAGCAGACATCCTGTCGAGGCAGGGGCCAAGGCCCGGGGAGTGGAGACTCCACACCGATGTGGTGGAGCTCCTTTGGGAGAAGTTTGGCAGGGCCCAAGTGGACCTGTTCGCCACTCACTCACGAGAACTCTCATTGTCATCTGTGGTTCTCCCTGTCGCCTCCAGCTCCTCTCGGACTGGATGCGATGGTACAGGAGTGGCCGAGGCTGCCCCTGTACGCTTTCCCCCCGATCGCTCTGCTTCCGGGAGTTCTAGAGAGAGTGCGCCGGGACGGGGCCCGTCTCCTTCTAGTAGCCCCGTTCTGGCCGGGCCGGGTATGGTTCTCGGATCTGGTGTCTCTCCTCGACGGCTCTCCCCTGGAGATTCCGTTCCGGAGGGACCTTCTCTCTCAGGCGGGCGGAGTTTTTGTTCACCCCCGCCCGGAGTTGTGGAAACTGTGGGCTTGGCCTCTGAGGGGACCCAGCTCATAAGTTCCGGTCTCTCAACTGAGGTTGTTGAGACCATTCTACACTCCAGAGCTCCTTCTACGAGGAAACTTTACTACCTGAAGTGGAGACTCTTCACCTTATGGTGTCGAGATCGCCTGCGGGATCCAGTTAACTGCCCTGCGAGCGTGGTGCTGGAGTTCCTGCAGGAGAGATTCTCTGCTGGGTTAGCCCCCTCCACACTAAAGGTGTACGTGGCGGCCATAGCTGCTTACCACACTCCTTTGAGTGGTGTTTCATTAGGGCGACACCCTCTAGTAACTCGTTTCCTCCGTGGAACCTTGAGGCTGAGACCTGTGACACGCACCAGGGTGCCGGCCTGGGACTTATCCATCGTCCTTCGAGGCCTTTCCGAGGCTCCCTTCGAGCCGCTCGAGGAAGTTCCTGAGAAATTTCTCACTTTCAAAACTATTTTTCTTCTTGCTATTTCTTCTCTTAAAAGAATTGGGGACTTGCAAGCCCTCTCTGTCGCACCCTCGTGCTTGGAGTTTGCCCCGGGTATGGCTAAGGCCTTTCTCTCTCCGAGGCCCGGGTATATTCCTAAGGTCCTCACTAATCCTGTGAGACCTATTGTGCTCCAGGCCTTCTGTCCTCCTCCCTTTGTGACGTCAGACCAGGAAAAGTTAAATCTGCTTTGTCCAGTTCGCGCCTTAGACGCCTATATCCACAGAGCTGCCCTGTGGAGAAAAACTGATCAGTTGTTTGTTTGCTACGGACCTCCATCCCGTGGGGGTCCGGTGTCAAAGCAGAGGATGAGCAAGTGGGTAGTCGAGGCTATCTCACTGGCTTATGGGGCGGCCGGACAGCCTTCTCCTTTGGCTGTTCGGTCCCACTCCACTAGGAGTATGGCTGCTTCCCAAGCTCTCTTGGCAGGGGCCTCCCTGCAGGAAGTGTGTGATGCGGCGGGGTGGTCCTCGCCGCATACTTTTGTCAGGTTCTATGAGCTAGACGTTAATACTACTCCGGGGTCTCGGGTACTCGCCTCCTAGCTTGCACAGGCGGGCATCCAGACTCGCATGGGGACGTGGGTATTCTCGTTCCCAAAGCGGTGACGCAGCTCGAGTTCCCTTGAAGGGGAACGTCTCGGTTACGACTGTAACCTTAGTTCCCTGAATAGGGAACGAGACGCTGCGTCACCCGGCCATACTCCTCGCATGCCCGCAAGCGCCTTGTTTCAGGCCTTCTTCAGAAGCTAACGGCGTGTGTTTGCCGGTGTGCTTTATAGCTTCCGGGTCTATGACGTCACCCGCCTATGACGTTCCGTCTCTCTATTGGACTGATGACATACGTGCTTCACGACGCAATCACGCAGGGGCGTTCCCAAAGCGGTGACGCAGCGTCTCGATCCCTATTCAGGGAACTAAGGTTACAGTCGTAACCGAGACGTTTTCCAGCATCGTGTGCATATTTGAACCCTCTCAAGCTGACTGTATGATTTTAAGATCCGTCTTTTCACACTGAGAACAATTGAAGGACTCAAACACAACTATTAAAGGGGTGGTAAACCACGATTTCACTATTCTAACTTTAGCTAGCGTGTAATGTTGCTGCTTGAGCATAAACACCATCTGCAAAGTTACAACGTTCAAAGTTTAAAGCAAAGGGAGATATTTGCTTTTAAAGAAATCAATTTCTAAGGACTACAGCAAACGGCCAGTAGGCGACTACACACATTCCTCCAGGGTTGGTGACATCAACAGGCTCAATATTTACATAAACCCCTCCTCCGAGAATATTAAATATGGGGGGTGAGGCCATTTTGTATCGCGGCGCTGTTGTGGTATAATTAGGCTGGAGTGTTGTTGCCGCAATGCCGACGAAACGCTGTTATTTTCATCAGGATTGCAGGTCTGGGGTACTTGCTTTGTTCAGCCTTCATAGGGATGGGGTGCGTTGCAGAGCGTTTAACATACAGCATGTTATGCACATGTGTGTTTGAGACGGAGGGGAACAGGCGCGCGCGGGGCTTCCGCTGCACATCTCACGGAGGAAAACTTCCACAAACTTTGCGAGTTCAATACAGGATTCGCACAACGTCAGCTGCGTGAGAGAAACACGGCCAGTGTGAATCATGCACGACGCGTGCGGGGCTCCCGCAGCAGATTTCACGGAGGAAAACTTCCACAAACTTCGCGAGTCCAATACAGGATATGCACAACGGCTTGTCCTGAAAGCTGGATTTACAAACTGTTTACTGTTACAGAAGCTGTTTACGGGCCACAACCTGTAAGTCTGATTTATTTTTCATCGATGTGTTTTCCTGTGATACATTGTACGTTGTAGCAAGGAAGTAAACAGATGACAACACTGTTCTGCAAACCAGTCTGTTAAATGCTCATTCATACTTAATGTTATCCGACGAACACCTAACGTTACAAACACTAACGTTAAAATCTCAACAGCGAACTTGGCATTAGTGTAAATTATTCTTTGATTAGAGCTTTTATGTATTGTTTATCTACAGGCATGCTAAACATGGTTCTGTGTGTGATTTGGCTAACTTACTAGTAAAGCCAATGTTTAGTGTTCGTTTTGGGTTAATAGTTCTTGCGACAGATATTTGGCTATAATCGTTCTAAAAATACAAAAGTAACAGTGCCATTCAGTAGCGATTATAGATCCGCAGTCTTTACTCTTGAGGAATGAACAGGTTCTGCTAGATCATCTTCACTAAAATGTTCTGGGTCTTAATCGGGCTCAGATTGGTATGGTTTTGACACCATTGTTTCTAATACTGACCAAAGCACAGCCTCCAGGTAAGGGGCGTTGCGTTTCCGATAAACGTGCACTGCGGTTAGCGAATCAGAACACACTGGGCCAGCTAACCAATCTGAGCCCATTGCTTATTTTTGAGGGACTGGCTTCATACAACCCGGAAAGCATCAGACCGTTTTACAAGGAGGGACAGAGCAGTGTAGAATAAAGGTCAAATATATGAAAAATAATGCAATTTTTTTTAAACGAAGCATGAACACATGTTACAATGCACCCCACAAACACAATCAAGCCTTCAAAAGAATGTGTTTTACCACCCCTTTAAAAAAGGTTCAAACATTCACCGATGCTCCAGAAAGAAAACACAATGCAATAAGAGAGGGAGGGGGGGGGGGGGTGCTTTTCAACAGGATGATACGATTTTTTCTTATTTTGTTTAAATATCAATTTTTTTCATTTAGTTCTGCCCTTCGGAAGCAACAGAAAATACTTACATGTTTCCCTGAAGACAAATTAATTACAAATTACCTTGATCTTCAAATTCAAAAAGTTTTCACCCCCAGCTATTAATGCGTCTTTCTAGTTATATCAAACTCTAACATATTTTATTGCCTGGAAATTGTGAGTATGTTGTGGACAATGGAGGTCAAAAAGGTTGAGATCCACTAATAAAAAGTTCACCTTCAAGGGAACTCCCGCTGCGTCATTGACGCTTTGAGAACGCCCTGCGGGATTGCGTACTTAAGTACGCGTGAAATCCGTCCAATAGTGTGATGAGACGTCAGAGATGGGTGACGTCATGAACCAGGAAACTATAAAGCCTACCCAAACAGTGCAACGCTAGCTTCTGTGTCTTCAGCAAGCACTATTTGTGAAACTGTCTGTCCTATTTATTGTTGTCTGTCAGAAAAAAGTTGCATAGTATGGCGGCAAACAGTAGCAGCAGGTAAGATTGTGTGTGCATCCCTGTCCCCGTTTCATCACGGATGGGGATACACATGATCTTTGTGTTGTTTGTTTGGGAGTGGAGCATGCACAGTCTGCATTCAATTTTGCAGGCTGTGTACACTGTGAGCAGCTCCAGCTGCGAACGCTCCGCTCTTGGCAAGTGCTCTTCGAGGAGGGCGCTCAGGCCAGAATTCCTCATGGTTCGGTCCCGCTGCTGCTGAGGCACAGCGGCGATCTCAATCATGGGGATAACAAATGGATCTGTCAGTGGGGTTTGAGACGGGCCCAGCCCTATCTCAGCCTTCACCTGACAGATCCAGTGCCTTCTCCTGGTGTTTGGAAGCACGCACTGCGGTTCCTTCCGCATCGGGTGAGGCACCAGCGCTTCACGTATTCCAACTCTGAGGAATTGGATGCAGAAAGCATTGCTGTTGGAGATACTGAGGACTCGCCATCTCATTCTCCAGCATATAAGGAACTGGTGGAGGTTGTGTCTCGCGATGTTGCCAGATTGAATATTAACTGGTCAGCAGAGAAGCAGGAAGTTCGGCATAAAAGTCTCGTCTATCTCCAGCGCACATAGAGCCAATCCTATCAGCAGTAAAGAGAATAAAGCTAGGCCAGTTGCTCACTGTCAAGCAGTTTCAGAGACTGCTGGGTCTGATGGCAGCAGTGTCCAAAGTCATATCTTTTGGCCTGTTGTACATGAGACCCCTACAGTGGTGGCTCAGGATCAAGGGATTCTCCCTGAGGGGCAATCCATTTAGCTTGATCAGAGTCACGCGGTAATGCTTACGTGCTCTGGTTATGTGGAAGAAACCATGGTTCCTATCCCAAGGCCCTGTGCTGGGAGCTCTTTGTCGTCGCAAAACGCTAACGATGGATGGTTCCCTCACAGGGTGGGGGGCGATCCTAGAAGGATGCTCGACTCAAAATCTGTGGAGGGGACACCATCTCTCCTGGCATATCAACTGTCTGGAGATGTAGGCTGTCTTTCTCGCTCTCAAGAATTCCCTCCCAGACCTCAGGGGCCACCATGTGTTAGTCCGGTCAGACAACATATCGGTGGTCGCCTACATAAATCATCAGGGGGGTTTGTGTTCGCGTCCACTCCACAAACTGCTGCACCAAATCCTCCTGTGGTCCCAGGGGAAGTTATTGTCTTATATCACTGGGTGCCAAAATATGGGAGCAGACATTCTGTCGAGGCAGGGGCTGAGGAGGCTAATGGCAGCTCCACCCCAAGGTGGTGGAGCAGGTGTGGGAGAGGTTTGGCCAGGCTCAAGTGGATCTGTGTGCGTCTCGAGAGACGTCTCACTGTCCACTTTGGTTCTCCCTCACGCATCTAGCTCCTCTTGGACTGGATGCTGTGGTGCATTTCCCCAGATTGCTCTGCTCCCGGGAGTTCTGGAGATAGTTTGCAGAAACATGGTCCAGCTTATCTTGATAGCCCTGCGGTGGCCGGACAGAGTATGGTTCTCGCATCTTGTGGCGCTCCTCGACGGCTCTCCATGGGAGATTCCGATCAGGAGGGACCTTTTGTCTCAAGCAGGGGGCTCAGTATTTTACCCCCGTCCAGAACTGTGGAAGCTGTGGGCTTGGCCCCTGAGGGGGCCCAGCTCATAGAGTCAGGTCTCTCAACCGTGGTTGTGGAGACCATTCTTCAATCCAGAGCACCCTCCACGAGTAAATTGTATGCCCTGAAGTGGAGAGTGTTCACTTCTTGGTGCAATGGTCGTCAGCTGGACCCAGTTAACTGCCCGATCGGTACAGTGCTGGAGTTGTGGCGGCCATAGCTGCTTACCACATTCCACGTCTTTAGGGAGAGACCCCTTGGTAACACGTTTCTGTGGTACTCCAAAGCTTATCCCTGGCTCCCTTTGAGCCTATTGAGGAGGTTCCAGTCAAGTTTTTGACCCTAAAGATGTTGTTCCTCCTCGCTATTAGTGTTAGGCCAATATATCGGGCCGATATTTGCGTGTCGATATTTGCGATTCATTTTTATGTGTATCGGCATCAGCCGATACAAGGCTGCTGCGTTCGCCGATATTTTCCCCCGGCACTATTTACAGACAGGCGTCCACAGGCAGCTCTGAGCTGCTGGTGACGCTGCAGTTCATAGACTGCCCCTGCCCCACTAGCAGTGCTGGAATCTGCTCTTCAAGACAACGAAAAGTTTTAAACTTTCAAAGCATCTTTTAACTGTTTGACTTAGTTGAAATATTGCCATACACTTTGAAAGTGGAAACACGTTGCTCTATATGTGCTTGCAACTATAGCTAAGCAAGTTTGTGCGTCCAAATGGAAAACGCAAATGCTGAATGCCTCGTCTATAAAGCTGCTTGCCATTGTATTTAGGGAGCTGCAAATAGCTAAGTTGTAGGCTATTCGAATGCATACGGTAGCTGTTACGAACACTGGCCATAGGATTGAGTAATGCCGACGTACTGTGGTATTTGTGGGAGTTTTATTCAGCGACTATGTCTCTCCATGTGTCTCTCCAGTGTTTCCCACACATAGACTAAGTCGCGGTGGTGCGCCACAGAATCAACACCGGCCGCCACATATTGCGTTCTTTGGCGGCTGCCAAAGCAAATTTTTATCCCGCTAAAGCCTTATTTGATCGGTGAGTGATGAGACTGACTGTTGCGCTTCTCTGATGCATGTGTTGCTGAGAGAACAAGCAGAGAGCGCGCGCAATCGTCTTCAAACTGTCTTGCTCTCCCTCCCTCGCGTATATTAATCAAAATCAATTGAGATTTTATTTATGCTTAAATATTTATTTTCACCACTGAACTCCTGTTTTTAATATTTGTTAAATATAGTTTTTTTTTAGATCAATAAATGTTCCTTTTTTTAAATTGAGACTTGAAAATTGTTATCATCATGATTATTGCGTCATTTTTATGATGTAAATTGAGGGAGCAAAAGCAGTATCGGCTCCAAATATTGGCTCAAGAAAATCGGCAGCCCGTATCGGTCATCGGCTAAGGCTGATGAAAAAAAATCGGTATCGGCATCGGCACTAAAAAATCCATATCGGTCGATCCCTACTCGCTATTACTTCTCTTAAAAGAATAGGAGATGTACAAGCTCTGTCGGTTACCCCATCGTGTTAGGAATTTGCACCGGGTATGGTAAAGGCGTTCCTTCACCCTAGACTGGGGTACTTTCCTAAAGTCCCCACTAATGTGGCTAGGTCTATTGTGCTGCAGGCATTCTGTCCTCCTCCTTTTGTAAACTCGGATCAGGAAAGAAATGATCTGCTGTGCCCAGTCAGATCGTTAGATGCTTATGTCCACAGAGCTGCCCTGTGGCGTAATTATGAATAGTTGTTCGTTTGCTTTGGCCCCCCTAACAAGGGGTCACCTGCATCTAAACAAAGGATGAGCAAGTGGATAGTTGAGGCTATCTTTCTTGCTTATGAGTTGGCCGGTTTGCCTACTCCGTTAGCGATCTGGGCCCATTCTACTAGGAGTATGGCTGCCTCTAAAGCTGTAGTGTCAGGAGTGTCACTTCAGGATGTGTGTGATGCGGCAGGGTGGTATTCGCCGCACACATTGGTGAGGTTTTATGACCTTGACCTAAGCTACACACCTGGGGCTCAGGTGCTTTCGTCTTAGATGACATTGTCTCTGGACAGGCACTGGTTAATATGGCGACGTCGGTATAGATGTTCCCAAAGCGTCAATGACGCAGCGGGAGTTCCCTTGAAGGGGAACGCTCAGTTACGACTGTAACCTTGGTTCCCTGAAGAGGGAATGAGTGCTGCGTCGCCTTGTCATATCTCCTGCGTACCAGTCAGCGACTTGCTGCATCCACCTGAGAAGCTAGCGTTGCACTGTTTTGGGTAGGCTTTATAGTTTCCTGGTTCATGACGTCACCTGCCTCTGACCTCTCATCACACAATTGGATGGATTTCACACGTGCTTCAGTACACAATCATGCAGGACGTTCCCAAAGCGTCAATGACGCAGCGCTCGTTCCCTCTTCAGGGAACCATGGTTACAGTCGTAACTGAGCATTATTTAACCCTCTGGTGCTCTTCTGTCATTTCTGACCGGAAATTTTTGACCCCCGAAATGAATGGGAAATCTGCAAAAACACAAAAATTCACAGAATTTGTGTATGTACAATCTACAAATCGGCCACAATGCTGGAAAAAGTAGTAAAGGGGTGACACTCTAAAACATCAAAAGTGTGATATTGACACATCCACTCACACACACATGCACACACGCACACTTATACACACATACACATCTATGAAAAACTGAACCTATGAACCACATTTGGAATTTTTAAAACTCACAGCTTCATCAGAATGATATGAAACTTTGTGACTTTTCTAGCATTGGAAAAACACAAAAAAATGGAGGGCATGATTCGAGCATGCTAAATGGTCGTAAAAAAATACTCCCACTTGTGCTCTTTGGTCAAAAATGACACAATTGGAAATTAATGGGAAATCTGCAAAAACACAAATTCACAGAAAAAATCTATATTTCTAACAAAAAAAATATATAAAACTTTATAATAAATAGTCTTTGAGAATTAAATACATATTCAAATCCATCAACAAAAAGTCATTAAATGTGTTCCAAACAGAACCAGGGAATTCTCCATAGAGACCTCTAGTGATTACACCCATGGTTGCATGATTTCTTAAATAATTCCAAAAGAGGGCGCTAATCTGCCTTCAAAAAAATATATTTTGAAGGCCTAGTCTCTATTTTAACCTGAAATACTGCAATAATAAAAAAAGTAAAAAAAAAAAAAAAAAGTTATATAATTTTCAACGGCAAAAATAGACAACAATTATTGCATAATATAAAAAAATACCATCAAATAATCTCAAAATACAAAATTAAAAAGAAAAAATATTATTGAAGAAAAATAAATTGCATTGGTTTTTCTGAGGTGGAGGAAGTTAAATTTTTAGGTGTCCTGTCACTTATGACCGGGAAGACAACCAATGCAACCCCTAAACGAAGAGCACCAGCGGGTTAATCTTCCTTTGCTGTAGCTTTCAAATGAATCTAATTTGTGCTTAAAACATAGTGTGTGAAGATGTTGGACCTAGTTTGACATCAAAGTGATCTTATCATAGACGTAATATAGTGCACAAGTCATATGCCATCCATCCATCTTCTTCCGCTTATCCGGGGCCGGGTCGCGGGGGCAGCAGTCTAAGCCGAGATGCCCAGACTTCCCTCTCCCTAGACACTTCCTCTAGCTCTTCCGGGGGGACACCGAGGCGTTCCAAGGCCAGCCGGGAGACATAGTCCCTCCAGCGTGTCCTCGGTCTTCCCCGGGCGCCTCCTCCCGGTTGGACATGCCCGAAACACCTTCCCGGGAAGGCGTTCAGGAGGCATCCGGAACAGATGCCCGAGCCACCTCAGCTGTCCCCTCTCGATGTGGAGGAGCAGCGGCTCTACTCCGAGTTCCTCCCGAGTGACTGAGCTCCTCACCCTATCTCTAAGGGAGCGCCCAGCCACCCTGCGGAGAAAGCTCATTTCGGCCGCCTGTATCCGGGATCTTGTCCTTTCGGTCATGACCCAAAGCTCATGACCATAGGTGAGAGTAGGAACGTAGATTGACCGGTAAATCGAGAGCTTCGCCTTACGGCTTAGCTCTTTCTTCACCACGACAGACCGGTACATCGACCGCATTACTGCAGAAGCTGCACCGATCCGTCTGTCAATCTCCCGTTCCATCCTCCCCTCACTCGTGAACAAGACCCCTAGATACTTAAACTCCTCCACTTGGGGCAGGAACTCTCCACCAACCTGGAGTGGGCAAGCCACCCTTTTCCGACTGAGGACCATGGACAAGTCATATGGATTACATTAATGGTTGATTTTCTGTCTGTTTTGGGGTTTGATTTTCCAGGTCACTATATAATTTTGTTGCATGCAAGAGTAGTGTGAACATCATTCAGAAACATCTAATTTTGTTTACACAAGAAGAAAGTAAGAGATTTAGAATGACAAGAGATAAAATGATGAATGATAAAGAGGTTTAATTTTAAGATTAATCTATTTATTTATAAGACAATTCATTTATTCAGTTTTCAAATTCCAATTCTTTAACTTTTGAGAGTCAGTGTGCACATATACCAAAAGTACTTGTTTTTTTCTCCATTTATTTCATTATTTTAAAAAATGCAGTAAAATAGTAATATTGTGAAATATTACTACAATTTAAATGATCTGTTTTCTGATTTATTTTAAAATGTAATTTATTCCTGTGATGATTAAGCTGAATTTTCAGCAGCATTACTCTTACATTAGTCTTAAGTCTCACATGACCCGTCAGAAATCATTCTAATATGCTGATTTGCTGCTCAACAAACATGTATTTTTATTATGAATGTTAAAAACAATTGCGCTGCTTAATATTTTTTTGGAATCTGCAATACATTTTTTCACAAATCTTTGATGAATAGAAAAAACAAAAAACAGAATAGAATTTATTTGTAACATTACCCTTGTTTGTAATACATCCCTTTATTGTCACTTTTAATTAATACATTCTTTTTGAATAACCATAAAAAAACATAAAGAAAATAATATGACCCCAGACATTTAGTCATACAAAACATGGCCTTAATTAAGAATGACCCAATACATTTTATAACATACAAACAATACACTATATTATATTGCCAGCAAAATAAATGATTGCTGGGAATATCATATGAAAAGATGAATGCTTTTGCAAGTTTGGTAATGTGCGTATGTGTGCGTGTGTCAGTCTTTTCGGAAACCAGACACTGGGCACCACATGGCTTCCCCGACAGTCATCAGAGTTAGATGAGGCCAATTCATCATCAGTCTCTCTCTCTGTGTGTGTGTGTGTGTGTGTGTGTGTGTGTGTGTGTGTGTGTGTGTGTGTGTTTGGGTATGTGGTACATCATTACGAAAGTGATGGAATAAGCCTCTAGCGCACAACAACCGGCCTAACACTTCAATCCACTCTGAACCCTGTGCTCTGGACTAGTCTGGAACCATCTTGCTGTATTTCAGTCGAATAATGCCAATATGTAGGAAAATGTCATATATTTTCTCTCGTTTCCCTCAAATGCAAGAAAATGTTCTGTAAAATTCATTTTCCCAAGAGCTGTAACCGTCAGCTAATGATGCTGTCGTTGAAAGCCTCTCTCTGTCTTTCTTACTCATCTGCTTGTGAACACGCTCATACACACAAATATGGCACAGAGCCATACTGTCTGTGTTAGGATGTGTTAACATGATTTGGTGAAAACAAGTACACAAGCAGCAAGCAATGGAGCAGACATTGATTGACATTGAACTGCTCTCTTATTTACTGCTGGGGTTTCTCATCCTCGGCTGACAGATTAGAAAGTGCTGTCTGTAAGCTAGATCCAGGCCTTTTTTCCCCCGTCTAATTCTATTTCAACTGTAAAACATGGTGTCATCATTTTCTGACAGTCCTCGAGACAGAATTTATCTCATCATTAATTAAAGCTCGTATTTCTTACATGCCGGCTCTTAATTAGTGAGAGGTCATTGGGGAGGGCTTATTAAGTGGAACAAATTCAACCAACGTTAAGAGAAGAGTTCTCTCTCTTTCTATTTTCACTCTTTCGCACATACATTCAGGAAAGATTAAAAAAATGGGGGGATTCAGTTAGAACAAATTGCGCATGCTGATGGCATGCAGTCTGTGCATTAGTGGTGGGGATTTTAGTGAGTCTTTCTGCAGGTTACATGGTTAGTTACACCAGTAGGTGGCGAAAAGTGATTGAATTTATGAACAAGTCATTTGCTGAATTGAAACCGCAAACTAGTATGTGACTCTTACCATATCTTTCTATGGCAGAAATAGTAAGAGTAGTAGCTAGTATGCGGTTCCGATTCAGCAACTGATTCATTAATTCAACCGATTTGCAAAGAAAAAAAAACCCAAATTAACCCCAATGATTCTTTTAGGAAAGCATACTAGCATAGGCCTACTACTCTTACTACTGCTCAACTGCTCAACAAAACACATGATTGAATTCCAAATTGTTTTTTTGCACCCTTGAAGACCACTTAACCCTTAAATGCATGAATGTTTCGCCAATCATTATTACATATTCGGGTCTTTAGCCACTTGGATCTATATATACTGTAACACTGATGGATCTCTACCTGTCGCAATAATATTAAACTCTCCTGATATTAGAGTAACAATTACAGAAGAATAAAATAAAGTATATTTTGTTACCTTTTGAAGTTTGGAAAGGTTCAGTTTGAGCAGATGTTTTATATCATCATCACTGTCCTCATCAGAGCTTATTTCAGTACATTCAGCATCTGGCTCATATTCGCCATCTCAAACATATTCTCAAAACTATCATTTTCAACATCTTCAAAATCAATATTTTGAGCGCCGACAGCTTCTTCACCAGATCCACCATCAGTGACAGTGACACTAATATCTGACTGCGTTCAGTACTTGCTCTGCAGCAAATTGCTGAGCCTTTTCAAGATTTGCTGATGAGACTTCCCATTCTTTTGTTTTCTGTCTGCGGTAACTATGAGGGAAACATCACTTCATCGTTGTGTATCAGACATTGCCACCTTGTGGAATAAAGGTGAATTGCACTTATTCCGTCATCAAAGATTCACTTAGGCCACGTGTCCACCAAAGCGTTTTTATCCAGCTGAAAATGCTAGGCGCTCTGCTGAAAACGTCTTGGTGTGGGCTTTTGAGAGTGTTTTGGCAGTGCTGCGTTTTTTTCAGTTGAGACTCTTTTGCTTGTTATGATACGGAATATCCACTGAAGTGTTAGTTTCTCATTTCACAGATATAAATATTCTAAATAAAAATGCAGATACATTGTTAAGTATTTGCTCTGGCTCTTGTTTTAAATTATTTTGTTCTGTATTTCTGTTGACATTGTACAAGCAGAATGTGGCGGTTGGTCGGTGTTGTATTTGTCCTGCCCCTCCTCCACTGTGATTGGACGGCTGGGTAAAAAGTGACAGTGTTTTACTCAAAGTTGAACATTCTTCAACTCTCGGTGACCAGTAAAATATGCCGAACGCTCAGCGCTTGAGCGTGAAATACTCACTCACTCAAACGTGTTTGAAAACAATTGAATACGCCAGCCAGCCGCGTAAAAAAATGCTTTGGTGGACACACAGCCTTATTGTTGTGCAGAAAAAATATATACATACACTCTAACACACCTTGGGTTGTTAACGACCCTATAACATTTGTTTACATTTTTTTTTGAAAAACAGGCATTTTTCTCAAAGAAAAGCTTAACTCCAAGTCTTCCAGAGTCGCATGCGGAACCGCATCAACTCTGACGTCATTATGTTAAGCCCGCCCACCGACTCTATACACGATGTGATTGGCCTGACCAGAGTTTGGTTTTTCCAGCTCGCATGCCAACGGAGAGTTACTAGACTACTCTGGCTGCAAATTAGATTTGCTGCCTCTAGGGTGCATCTAGATTTCTAGGCTAGAGGACGCCATTTGTAGGAGCCTTCCAAATGAAAGTGAACACCTGAATCCCATTACCCTTCCACAAATCAGTTAATGAAGGGTACATGCAATGGTCACTTCAGGGAAGTAATTTTATTGTTTATGGTCATGTGATCGAGGGTGATACTCCTCAGGATTCATTACAAGATAGATTGCAGGAGAGTTCGTGTGAATGTATAAACAGAATAATTCTAGTTGTTTTGTTTTGATATATTACACACATTTTAGTCATGCATTTCATAAGTTTAAATAAGTTTCATGGGTATGAAATAGGTTTAATAGCATACTACTGCTCGTAGTACTTTTACCATATCTTTTTATGGCAGAAATAGTAAGAGTAGTATGCTAGTATGCAGTTCAGAATTCAGCACAATTCGCCCTTTTCACTTGTCCAAGTTTCTCAGAAGCGTAAGTTGCCATAGTTGGGTAAACTTCTAGCGATAGAGACTACATGAAATATATTTTTTTGTGTTCCAATTAGCTCAAATAGCTAAATAAAAACTCCACAACACGTTCACTTTCACGTTCTAGGACATAAAATACATCAGTAATTAACCCACACGTGATTTTTTTAAGTTATTGCGTGTCTTGAAAAAGGCGGTTGCTAACAAGTGGCTAAATGGGACTACAGAGGCTGTCGAGGAGATTAAACATCATCACGCCGAAAAGGTAAACTCATAATTTTTGCTTTTATAAAACTGAAAGAGTTGTCGGAAGCCTAGTGATGGTGGCGCGACCAACGACCATGGTGCTCCGTTTATAGCCTACCGTTAGCTTTTTACTGAATTTAGGCTTCAAAATTCATAAAAGTTGTGTACATTTGTGATAATTATCTTGATGGACAAAACGTGAAAGTATCCTAAACTTTTGTTGATCACAAAGCTTGTTTTTTTTTACTATAATCCAAAAACCTATGGTAAAATCCTATAGACCCTTTTCACATTTCCGTGTTTCTCAGAGCGGAAGTCGTCATAGTTGGGTTAACTTTTATAGCAGTGAATGAGAGTATACATTACATATTTTTTTGTGTCCCCATTTGCTCAAATAGCAAAAGAAAAACTCCCCAATAGTGATTTTGCAACTTTCAAAAAGAGGGGAAAACAAGAGTGAGATTGATAACGGCAGTGAAAAGAGAGAAAGATGCTGTATTAGAAACACCCTCACAGCAGCGGTAACTGTAATTTGATGCAAAAGTAATATAATACAAAGTATTAGTGTAACAAATGTACATACATAAACCCCCCCCCCCCCCCCCCCAAAAAAAAAACACTTTGCAGGATTTATGATATTGATGACCGTTAAAACCTAAAACAGTCTGTGAAAAGTGTTTTTTTATGGAGGGAACCAATGAAATGCTAACTGCTAGTTGGCCTACAAAATGACGTCATACCTGCACACCACTCACAGCGGCATTAAAAAAAAAAGTTTTTGTAACTTGATGCAAAGGTAATATAATGTATAGTGTTGTGTAAAAAAGTATAGTGTTGTAAATTAATTTAATACAAATTATAGTGTTGTAAATGTACATATGTTTTTTGTGAGAGAATCTTTGAATCATTCTCCCAACCGATTCTTTCAAGATTCATTCGGAACGAAACAGCAGTGTTGGTCGGAGGCGCTGAATTTAATTTATCCAGCTGCATGTGGTCTTGTCTGGAACTATTTTCGTTGACAGAGCAATGGTAGACAATCTAAAAGTATTTCTTCTGAAATGTAAGTTACTGGTATTTGTTTGTAGTGTATTGAGCTGTTGTCATTCACTATCGTACCTCGCCTCGTGACAACAGCCGAACAACGCTCTTGCTCGAATGATAATAGCTTTACAATGTTATCGTAGAAATGAACGACAATTACTTAATTTATTCGCTAGCACTATGTCAGTGCATTTAGCGGGTGTCAGAACCATGGTCAGAACCGAATTATTTGATGAATTGGCGCGCAATTTTTTTTTCAACTGGTGAATTTGACTCGGCGTGTGTGTGTTGTGTTAGCTCAGTCGCTATGATTGATAACTACACCAGCGTGAGCTGTAAACTGGGAGGGCTTGAGCAGAGACTGGGGACGTGGGGCAGCGATCGGAAACATATGCTGTTAGGAGAGGAGACAGATTACAGAAGAGGCCATGTCACAGATGCTGGTTTATCATGCCATCCTTTCTCCCCCCCTCGATTCTCGTTTTCCCCTCACCTGGTATTTTTAGTCGAACCACTGACGTTTTTGTCAGAAAGACGCTGGAAAGAAATGATTACATAGGAGGGAGTCTCCACGCGTTCGATGGGAGGAGAGAGAGATATAGACTCGTCCCCGGTGATTTGGGTGACACTGTTTTGCATTATCATAATTCAAAAAGACAGAATGGGTTTGGCTTGTCGTGAAGACAACAGCTGTTTTGCTCCGCTGTGACATTTGTTGCCAAATTTCATCGCGCGGCTTTGGAGGGGCGCTGCGCGTGTTCACCGCTGACCTGCCGCTGGCTTTGGCACACTACGGCCCACACCGGGGAGGAACGTTGTGAAAGCCAGCAGGTGACAGCTTGTCAGAGAGAGAGAGAGAGAGAAAGAGAGCGAGAGTAGGAAAGAGATGGAAACACCAGTCCTCTCCATTGTGACACATCTGGTACACAGGATCATATTCGCGCTCTCCTCCCTTCAAAGAAAAAGAGCGCGAGTGAGAAAGTGCAGTGTCTCTAACTGTGTAATGATGGGGGAAAGTTTGTTCTTGATTGACAGCGTCGGCCTTGTCTTAATTGGACATAATTTGGTGCAATTTTGAGAGGTCCCTTCGACTGACCAAATAATAACAGAGGAATGGACTCTGCGTTGTTTTCATAAGTAATAGTCAAAAGACCCCCACACATCATTAGTTCCATTTTCACATTAGAAAAATAAGCCTTTTGAACTAATACACCCTTCAAAACACCCAGAATGAATGCGGTGGGTACAAACTACACGGCATCTCAACAATACAAAACGTCAAGTTGCTCTAAGATCAAAAAGACGACAAGGTATGGAGTTATATATATATATATATATAGGAAATGTATGTCAGTTACACTTAATTGTCCTGGTTAAACATTACATAAAAAGAGAGACTAAATACAATCCTATTTTGTGTATATATATATATTTTAACACTGTTCTATTTATTAAAACCAAGTATAAATTTAATCAAGTTATTGTTTTACGCAGTTCTACGTTTATTCCAAAATAAAAACTAAAGGCAGTAACAATTGTAAAAAATGTCAAGTTTGATTTTGACGTGACATTAAGCAGTGATATCTAAATGATGAGTTTTTTGAGTTGGTTACTTACTTTTTAATTAGTATTTCCATTA
This sequence comes from Gobio gobio, assembly GCF_949357685.1. Classification (NCBI taxonomy): domain Eukaryota; kingdom Metazoa; phylum Chordata; class Actinopteri; order Cypriniformes; family Gobionidae; genus Gobio; species Gobio gobio. Next base: position 36,425,079 of record NC_137104.1, read on the forward strand.
ACACCATCATTGTCTTCATTCAGGTTGATTTAAAGGTCCCGTTCTTCGTGTTTTTTTGAAGCTTTGATTGTGTTTACAGTGTGCAATATAACGTGTTCATGTTTCGCGTGTAAAAAAACACAGAATTTTCACACTATTTACTTATCTGTATACCGCTGTTTCCACTGTCCTAAAAACGGCTGGTGATTTCCTTGTTCTATAAAGTCCCTCCTTCAGAAACACGTAACGAGTTCTGATTGTGCAAGCGGTTCCTGTGCTGTGATTCGACCACAGCTTAGCGCACGTGAAAGCGGTTCCTGTGTTGTAATTTGACAGCAGCTTAGCGCACGTTGGAAAGGTCACGCCTCTTAACGGAGAGATGTATGCGTTCAATAATCTATACAGCGTCCCTGGGAAAGCCAAACAAAGGTGATTTGACTCCTGGATGAAAATAACAGCGTCTCGATGACATGGCGATAAACACACTCAACGCAACAGTTCCTTTTCTCCACGCGACCGTCCGCTTCTCCACGTGGGACAGCAACAAGACCGCGCCCCCTTTTTCGCGTTTCTTTGTGGGCGGAGGTTAGTCTGTTCTACTGCTCTACTGACGTAATTAAAGAAGGAAGTACCAGGATGTAGTCCAAGCCAGCCGTTCGCTGTAGGCTTTGAAAGGGAACTTCTGTTAAATAAAATATCTCGCTTGGCATTGAACTTTGAGCTTTATAATTTTACAGGTATTATTTATGCTCTAACAGCAACATTACACACTAACTAAAGTTTGAACAATGGAATCGCGAAGAAGGGGATCTTTAAGAACACACACGAAAACAAGAGGCATGATTTATCGCACAAACCAATTATATCCATTCATAACCGATCATATCTAATGGAGGCATTGCCTCCTCTCATGTGACTTTCCCCCATTCCCCCAATTACCCCCACTAAACCCAGAGGAGGCACGAGAGACTTGCGGATGTCGATGTTGGACACTGTTTATTTATAAAAACAAGTGACTTTTACATTTCTTTTTTAAATGTCTCATTTTGTAATATTTGTTTAATTGTTTTATTTTTTGTAATAACTATTTTCTCATCCAGTTTTTTGGAGGAGACACTGCCTACCTTTCTTCCTCAGAGGAAACGCCTCTATATAGTCTTCTTTAAAAAAAGTAAATGTTAAATTGATAAAAAGTTTTATATTGTTAGAAAATATTTCTATTTTGAATAAATGCTGTTCTTTTGAACTTTTTATTCATCAATGAATTCTAAAAAAAAGTATCACAGGTTCAAAAAAAAATATTAAGCAAACTGTTTCCAACATTGATATAAATTATGCATATTAGAATGATTTCTGAAGGTGACACTGAAGACTGGAGTAATGGCTGATGAAAATTCAGCTTCGCATCACAGAAATAAATTATATTTTAAAGTATATTAAAATAGAAAACCATTCTTTTAAATTGAAATAATATTTCACAATATTACAGTTTTTTTTCTGTATTTTTGATCAAATAAATGCAGGCTTGATGAGCATAAGAGAATTCTTTTAAAAACATTAAAACTAGTAATGTTTCCAAACTTTTGACCTGTACTGTGTATATATATTTCAGCATCATTTCTCCAGTCTTCAGTGTCACATGATCCTTCAGAAATCATTCTAACATGCTGATTTGGTTTCTTATTATTGTTGAAAACAGTTGTGCTGCTTAATATCTTTGTATGAACTATGATCACCGATGATTCTTTGATTAAATAGAAAGCTCCGTAGTAAAGCATTTTTTAATTAATCTCAATTAATATATCAAGTAATAGAAAATCTGCACATATAATGATGAAACCAAATTAAATGTAATAAACAATACTTTATAGTTTAATCAATTATAGATTGCTTTAGTCTCGTGTCGAAAGACAGTTGCAGAACCATGTGAATGATCGATTGCTCTAGCCTGGCGAATGTGACAGTTTCTGTTCCTGACGGTTGTTGTGCAGCTCGACTTTTGGTCTGAAATATAAAATAATGGCGCAGCCTCCACCAAAACCATGGGAAAGGCGAATCCCTGGAACATTAACGGCACCACTAAACTATCGAGCAGGATGTGTGTATGTGTTATTTTTTGTCATACTTTGACATGATCTTTGCTTGTTTTTGTACAGGTGAGTGATATCACTTGAGTTGCGTTTATTTGTACAACAAATGTGAAGACAGATGAGCAGCGGTGAGAAGCTCTAGGGAGTGACGGTGACATCCACTGCGTTCAGGTCAGTGTTCAGGTCAGTGTCTTCTCTGGACATACACACCTGTCATGCAAGATGGCACAAATCACATGTGACATAAGAGAAAACAGGGCAGAATGTCCAAGGCCAAGAGCGTGACACACTGCAGCCTGTGTAGCGCCAGACATGTGATTTTTATTTATTTATTTGATTTGATTTTATGGTGTAACACAGTTATGATTATGACATCAGCATCCGATTCACTTTTGCACTGAATAAAACCACTTTTGTTTTAGGTAGTAAACTTTTACACATGCACGGTAGACGATCGACTTTCAGTTGAATTTTTTTCCCCTTTCGCACACGTGCCTTAAATTGCACGTATGGTGGTTTATTTGAAAGACGGCGACTTGAAAAGAGGAAGAAAAAAACAGGGCAGCGTAAACATGGTATGGGGAAACGCACGGCTGGCCCAGAGCTCCTGGAGGAGTTGATTTCAGCTTCACTTCTAAAAGTCTCTTTTAAAGCTTAATGGCCTTGATTACAAGAGTCTAAGCGCTGAAAGAAAGAGGGGCGATCACTCGCTCTCATCAGCTCGCGCTCAAACGACTGCAAACTCTGCGAATATAATTAACTAAATTAAAGCGCTGAGCCCACAAGTTCTTCCCCTGCAAGCCCGGCTCATTTACATGCCGGATGTTTGTAATTTAAAAGAAGAGGCCTTTGGTTTCTCTGTGTGTTTGGGAAAATATGAAGGCTGGGACTAGGGGGATGAAGAAAGAGAGAAGGAGCAAAGAAAATTAGTCAAGTTGCAGAATTTAGGAGCAATAATATGCAAAAAGCTGAGGAGCATGTTTTCATAACAGCCCTGTGGTTATGAGTGAATTGTTAATTATTAATGGGATCTTTCACCCTCTTTGTTTCATCCTATCACGTATTCCAAAAGAAGAACAATCTGAGAAACTTCGAAAGAGCAACGTCTGTATATTTTACAAATAACACAATGAATTCATGCCCCCGATACATATCGAATGCACGTCGCTGAAAATGTCATGCGCGAGTGTGCAGACAGGTGGAAATACTTAAATGAGTAAATGTGCTGTAACTTAAATGTTTACCACAGTAATCCGAGCTAAGTTGTGGTGTTTTTCGGAGTAGAAAGCGAGAAGCGACGTGTGTGTGTGTGTATATAAACTCTTCTTCGGGGTAGTGTGACATCATTAATAATTCTTCTTTAAAAAAAAAAAAATGCAATGTGATCTTTATCTTTCCAACTTCTTTGTTCTGACAACCCCATATCTCTTTTTTTTTTCTCTCTTTATCTTCCTTTTTTTCTCCTCTTCACATGCTCGAGAGTATTATAATCATCTGTGTTTATTTTCCTAAATATTTCACAGATAAAGCATTCCGAGTGAAGGATTGCCTTAATATCGTTGCTGAAATTAAATGATAATTAAAAATTGTTAGTTTAAAGCAATTGCCCTCCATAAAACTTAGATTACTTGAACATTAACCACATTTCATTTTTATGGCTTTACCCAAATGATTACTCAATAATTTTATGTACTTTCCAAAGAGTATGTCAGAGAGAGAGAAAGATAACCAAGTTCATCGTCTGTAGTGTAAACACATGGAGTCAAATTAAGTATGTCTATTTCAAACTTTTTTTGACAATAACAACGTTAAGGTAACAATTCGAATGTGGCAGCCCAGGCAGCGTGAGGCAGTCTGTCAAAAATTTCCCTATGTTGCTCTGCCAACATCTGCGTTTATTTGTGATATTGTTTTTCTTCTCTCCGTTCTTCAAAGACAGAGAAAGAGGGATGTGCGGCGGAGAAGCTCGGGGGCAAGCTGCGACTCTCCTGCGTTGCCTGTACGACTAGTTTCCTACATTACTTAGGGGAAAATTCCTTTTCCCAATTCAGCCTGTCAGGGCCAATTTGGGTGAACAGTAAGCATGCGCCTCCCACCCCTCCCGTTCGGTCAAGCCGCTCATCGCCATGGTGACAGCTTGATTAGATCATCAATCCTGGCCGTGAACAGCGTTCTTCCTGAACACCTGTGCGGCCAGGTCACCCAAGCCTCTTAGCTACCGTTGTTTGCGCGACCCCCACATGCAGCTCCGGCCTGCAGTTACATCAACCTGGAGTGTAAAAAATGACCTGCGTGCGCGAGTGAGACAGATAAAATGAAGGGTCGGACTCTTTCAGAGCGGCTAATTCAGGATAAATGTAAACAATATGTTACAGTTGTTGATGTGACTTCCTCTTTCCCTCAGTTTGCATGCAGTGATATAGCGTGTGGCATAGGGTGTGCGTTGTACTTCTGGAGTTCTTGTGTTTCTTGTGAGATTCAAACAAAAATTTTTTTGAAGGTCACATGTCTTTGTCACTTATTTTTGCTACTTAGTATATCATATATATATATATATATATATTTTTTTTTATCACAACAAAAGGTGAAACAAACATAAACAGTTTATTTTCCAACAGTGTCCACAGTTAAAGAAACACTCATATTTTTTCCCCCATAAATTTTTGAAATTCTTTGAAAGTCATTTGCATAAGCTATCAGACTTTGCCAATATGTTCTAATGTACTAATTAAAATGTAATTAAATGTCCTATTGAGACCCAAGAGCACTGGTGAAACACTATCTGAGAGTGAGATTCTAAGAGAGAACGTCGTCGGTGCATTGAGCACCATTAAATGAGCCCGCTCTCAATAAACACTACGAACAAAGCGCTGCCCATTTATGCAGCGAGTCATATATCACGGAGGCTGAGATTAATTCTCCCCGAGCGTTAACTGGGTCTCCTGCCTCCAGTGTGTCTTTAGGGTAGTTACGAGTTTGGATTCGTACAGGAAGTGCTCTGCTACTTTGTCCTAGCATGAGGCTAAACACGCAGATATTTGACAGCAAAGTTATACAGCATGAAACAAATTGTGTTGATGATCTGTTTGATTCTTGCTTTCAAAGGCTAAAATGCTTATTGAGAGTGTTTTGTGAGAATCAGCAGTTTTTAGTTGCTGGTTAACTACGCAAATAGGTTTAGATAAATTAGCTCAAGTACTGTACTCATCACTAACTAGAAAAAACTGTTTGCAAACCAGGAATTTGCTGTGCAGTTTATTCAGTAAAGAGAAGTTAAAAAAAGGAGAGGCAAAAATTAGTTTGTTCCACTTACGCGCACACTCATTCATTATTTTGAAACACCTTGCAACACCAGAGAAAAAAAACACATCAGGTTTTATGAATTAGCAGTTATGTGTGAGCATGTTTTTATTTTTTCCCTGTGATGTCCTACTTTTGAGAGGCTTGTCCTGCTGTGGGTGAGTGGAACAAGAACTCATTGAAGATTCTGTGCTGACACCGAGACCTTCCCCTGGTACATTCTTGTCTGTCTGTTACATGCTAAGAGGATTCAGTGATATCTGCTTTTTTCTCTGCATACAGTCGGATAAATCTATCTATCTATCTATCTATCTATCTATCTATCTATCTATCTATCTATCTATCTATCTATCTATCTATCTATCTATCTATCTATCTATCTATCTATCTATATCTCTATCTCTATCTCTATCTCTATCTCTATCTCTATCTCTATCTCTATCTCTATCTCTATCTCTATCTCTATATCTATCTATCTATCTCTATCTATCTATTACCTTTCATGTTTCATCTATTTCATGCTTCATCCATTTACTTGTCATCTATCATATAGTATATCTATTAGAACAGTTTTAATATTCAATAATAAATTGTATATTTCTGTGCCAAGTTAACGTTGTTTTATATATTAGATGTCAAGGCATGTGACTGTAAAACAGCATCTGAACTGCAGTAAAGTTGTCTTCTCAAATCAACGGCACATTTGGCTACTAAAAATGAGTTAGTACTTCCAATAATTTTTTTTTGTTTATTTTCACGCTGATGACAGATTAGGTTTTAATGGCTCCGTGCCAATTATAAGACTCTTCGATATCATTAATTTTAGGCCACGTCTACATTCAGCATCTGTATTATAGTAAACAGCAGAAAACAACGGTTAATTCACATGATGATGCTCATTTGTTTGTTGGTTATTAATTGCGCCCGGGCAGTTTTTTCTCAACACCAATAAACCAACAATAGTTTTCAAATCACCTGAAAAATGAGTCCAAGGACGAGGCGGCCCGGAGAAAGGCGTGGTGCCCAGCCTGAAAAACGATCAGCCGCATTGACCAAGATGAATGGAGCTCAGATGGGTTTTAATTAGTGCAGCTGGGCTCATTAATTATAAACCCCCAATACAAATATTGTTATATTTGAGGAAATTTGTGATTTATTTTATTTGGTTGGCTGTTAGATGGAGATGAATGGTAGTTCGTCGTAAATGTTGCAGGGACACAAAAGCACATGAAAGGAGAGAAAAGAGAAGATCAGCCACAGGGCACATCGGTTATTATTCCACACACAATCAAGTGAAACAAAAGGGAAGTAAATGCAAATAACCAACGAAAACCTGCGTAACAATGCTTTAATCTTAAAGGTGAAGTTTTTGCATGATCCAAAACACCCCTGGAGCTTAAATCTGTTGTGAGTTATAAAGCAATCCAAACTAATAAGACTTCTCAGCTGTATATTTGTACAACTGGTGTCTCACAGAATAACATAAAAACAAGTAACTGAGTCAGATTTTTTTTTTTTAAAGAATTGAACTACATTTACAGTGGCACCAATAAATACACAAAAAAATAAATTATGCATTTTGACAAATATATAAATTATATATACATACAGCAGCACAACGTTTTCAAGCAAAATGTTTCAGAAAACTTTCTTTGGGCTTCAAATTTTTAATTTTTTAAACAAAAGATTAATATGATACTTTTTAAAGTTCTTCTGTTTTTGATATTTTCTAAAGCAGTGACACTGTGTTCGTAAAATATTTAATTGTGACTTAAGTGTTCAAAAGTACATTTTTGGCTACTGTATTTAACCATATCTACTAAAGATTCATAGCACATGGTGCCATTTATTTCAAAGAACGTCTATTTAGAATCTTTCTAATAATTAGTAACATTTCTCTTTTTATTTATATCCCTTCTCTTTCCTCAACAATTTTTCCCCTGCTTTTCCTGTCTACTTTGTCCAACAAACTTCACTCTTGTTCGCGTCAGCTGCATTGGTTGTGTGTGAGAAATGGAGCTGCGGTGAATCACGGCATGAATCATTCGTCCCAGCCCAGCGTGACTGTGGAGCGCCTGCCGGAATCCAGCGGAATGTGCCAGAACTGAAGCCTGCTCGGCCCAGTCATCCTTAGCAGGGAGACATTAGTTACGATACATTATCTGAATGGCCTGCCATCTTTTCAAAGTAAACCTCATGGATTTTAGCCTGTCTCCTATTTTTTTATTTATTTTTTACTCAAGTGCACTTGCGCACACACTCAAAAGCGCACATTCGAGTGGACACACGGGAACACCTATAATAGGCTTACATGACCGCGGTTAACTCGCACACCCTGCAATTACAAACATACAAACACACACACACACACACACACTCACTCTTTATGTGGACACCCCCCCCCCCCCTCACCCGCTGCTCACACTCCTTGGGCTATAATAAATTTCTTTGAAACATGACTCTACACATGAGGGGATGGCAATCTAGAGAGCAGAAATTAAAATTTCATTATTTACTGCACTTGTGTTGCAGGGTGCAATTAGTATCTACAGAGCATGGAGCAGGAATATTTAATCCTTTCCTTCTTTCTTTCTTTTTCTATCTCTCCCTCCTTTCCACCTAGAAAAAAAAGTGTGACCATGGTAACTGCTGCTATGACTACTGCATTGACCTTAGGACATAGTGGTAAATTGTGTTTTTTCTTTCTTCCTTTCAGAGTTCTTTTCTGTACACTTAAGCAGTGAACTAAAAAGAAAAAGAAAGAAAAATAACATCCGGGCTTTGGATTAAATGCAATCATTGTCAGCCCACAACCATGCCATTTATCAGCGTACTGTTTTGGACTGTATAATAAGTTTCGTATATTAATACAATTTTTCATGTTACACCACTGGCTGAGATTCATGACCAGCAGGTGATCTCAGGTGATCATTGAATTACGTGACCTGTAATGGGAGAGATAGATAGATAGATATGGATATGGGAAATGGAGGGCGGAGCATGCCGATGTTCTTTGGTATATGTGAGCAATCATTTTTGAACACTGCGTATTTTTAAGAAAATGTTTGTTATTCCACTTTTCCTTCTGGAATTTTTTCATCGTCTGACTTTTCTTTTTTGGGAATTTGGAACTTGTTCAAAACATGCTAAATTAAGTTAGTTTGTTGCATGAACTATATTTTTATGAACTGTATTTTGTTTGTCATTTTTATAATATTTATAATATAAATTAGACAATTAATACCACGTTATCATTTCGGCATAACAGTCCGTGGGAAACTTTGGATACTATTCAAATTTGCTTATTTAATTGTTGCTTATTTCATTAGAAATTGAATACCAATTTGTTAAATTTATTATCACAAATTAGCATTTCAGCATAACAATTTGAGGAAAACGTTGAATATTAGTCAGATTATTTAATTGATTATTTAATTAATGATCAAAAGAAACTGTAATATTAAGTTTTTAATAAAATTTAAATATTTTCAATGTGGTCTAAGACTTTTATACCCTACTATTTAAATTTAAAAATATATATTTTTTCTTCCTTGTTACTTTGCAATAAAAGAATGTATTTCTGTAAATGTCGCCACCTCCCAAACTCACGTGGACTCTTAAGGAGCATGTCCTTTTCTACCGTCCTTTTTTTCTCTCCAATTTTTGCTCTGAATTAGCAATTATTTTGTGGCCATAAATTATGTGGCATGTGTTCAAATCCACTTATAGAGGGAATAACGGCCATGGCCTTATTCTCTGGAAGCCGTTATCCAAATGTTAACTCCTTGAAAATATTTTACTAAACAGTCCCTAATTCGTTTACAATCGACGTGACTCCTAGCTCAACCCTTACCCCTGTCTGATCCCTGTTCTGACGGCTACTCTGACAGCAACAGTCTCTGTCTGGTCTGAATTCATTCATATGATTCATACTGACTGTTCTGATCTTCATAGTCATTGTCAAGAGGTGTTGTCTGTGAAAATTGAAGCTTTCTTTAGTGCCGCGATCACCCCTTTAAGTGAAATACTGTGCCAAGCATCAAGCAAGATCACTGTGATATCCCCGATTCAGGTACAGCTGTTGAAAAAAAGTCTGACAAGTTTCTATCGTCAAAGGCATCTCTTAGTATCTTCCTGTAAGAAAATGCTAAAAAGAAAACAAGACGAATCTAAAAAAAACCCCCAAATGAAACAAAATGGGTTTCCTCTGTTCTCTAAATCACTTGTTTCCCTCTGGCATAATTAAAATCCAGGCCACAACTGTTAATTTCCTTGATGTGCAGGTCTTATTAGCTTCTGTACTGGAAAACAGCAATAAAAACAACAATAAACTGTGTTTTTAGATGATAAACGAGAAGTTTGTACAGCAACAATGTTTTCTTCGTCTCATTCTTCGCCCCCGAGACAAGGAAGGCATGAGTATTCATAAGATGACTGATATCAGACATACAGGATTAAACGATGATATCTGATCTTGTAAAAATCTATTACAACTCATCTTACATGTTGTTTGTGAAGAAAGGGAGCAATTTTTAATAATTTGCGGAATTATAGGAAAACATTGGCATGCAGACAAACAAACTGCTTATTTAACTCATAAAACAAGACTGTTAAGCATAATATTTACACACAAAAAATAGCACCACCATACTTATTCTCATTTATTTTCTTAGTATGTGAGTTAAAAGTGATTAAAAAAAGTTGGAAACACTTCACAATAAGGTTCCATTTGTTGGCAGTAGTTAACATGAAAAATATTTCTAAAGCATTTATTAATCTTAGTTAATGTTAATTTCAGCATCTACTCGTACATTATAAAAAACGTTGTTGTATCTGTTAATATAATTGCAAAACACTTTACAATAATGTTTCAATTGTTAACATTAGTTAACTACATTAGTTAACATTAACTAATGAGAAACAATACTTTTACAGCATTTATTAACCTAGTGGCTGTTAATTTCTACCTTTACTAATACATTATTGAAATCAAAAGTTGCATCTGTTAACATTAGTTCATGCACTGTGAACTAACATGAACAAACAATGAAGAGTTTTTTTGATTAACTGACGTTAGCAAAGGTTAATAAATGCTATAAAAAATATTTCTCATAGTTTATTTTCCCTAATGCATTAACTAATTGTAAAGTGTTACCATATTATTTAATGGACCTTAGTTAATGTGAACTAACAATGAACAGCTGTATTTATGAACTAACATGACAAAGATTAATAAATGCTGTAACAAATGTATTGTTCATTTTTAGTTAATGTTAGTTCATACATTAAATAATCAATATATACATTTGACAAATATGAATACATTATGTAAATGAACGTGTGATGTAATTTGTGGCTTAACAAAAAAAAGCCATGTTATTTTACGTAAAAGGTGGTCCACCTTCATGTTGGTTACCATGTTGAGATCACGTAACCAGGTGAGTATTTCTCACTTGATAACCCTGTTATTATTGGACTTTGATTGTGAAATAAATTAGGGTGACAAATACACCTGCAAATAGAGTGTTTCTGCTGTACAGTACGCATTAATATAAAGTGCAAGATTGTCACTGTCACTTTAAGATGCTCAATAAATACTTTGGCCAGTTACTGATTAATTGAGTACCGTGGGCTGTCACATCACCCAGAGCTGGTCTGAGTGAAGAGATGTCGGCAGGCAAACGAGATGTGATTATATCTTTCACTGCTTTTGTTACCCAGTTTAGCTAATAAGTACTTTTCAAACCGTGCTATCATTTTGCGCTCGGTCGGGGTGCGCATGCTGGCGATGTTAACTCGAGTTTCCACCTCAACACTGTTATTAAAGATCTCACTCAGCTCTTCAGGGAAACTCACCTCAGTCGTTCACATCCCAACTCAAGCGCCGTATCCGACGGAGGTTTGCTTTGTGTTCTCGAGCCTTGCTCATCCTCTACCTGTCCAATTTCACCCTGCTGTGATGTGACAACAGGTCTGAAGGAAAGTTTTTAAGATTTGGGGCGTTTCAGGAAACTTTTTCAAGTGTGAATTGAATCCACAGTCTTAGAATAAATTTGAGTGGTTAACAGGTTGCATACCCTTTGGGTTTAATTGTGACATTTATTTTTAAGACGTGATCATTAGTTGCTTGGAGATTGTACTTTTAATTGACTTGGGTCTAGATTTGTGACCTCTTTGATAGGTATGCATTCGAGGGACTTGGCAGCAAATTAACTAGATATTAATGAGCAAAACTGCATATTATGCTTTGTTTTCCACATTTGTCTGTGAAATGTATGCGTTAATTTTTATATGGACAGAAGTAAAGTCTTTTGTTTAACGTAAAGTGCGTTACAAATAAAATGTATTATTATTATTAAGTAAAAAGACGTTTCTGTAAAGGTCCTTCCAGCAAGCAGCGCTCCAAAATGTTTTCCTTGATCAGCCTTTGATTTATTTTGCAAGTAATGATAAAAGTTATGAAGTTATGATCCTTATGACTGGACAGAAATTCTGATCACAAAGTAGCCATTTCACAAGTTCTTCCTGTGTACTTTCTGCATGACAGCGTTAGTTTTTTACAGTATTTATTAATGTTTTGAATAATTAGCTTTTAATTTTATTTTCAGTTTATATTTTCAGACTTTAGCTTTAATTAATTTTTATTTGTATTTAGTTTTATTAATGTTTAGTATTTCAATTTATTTTATTTCCATTACCTGCATGCAACATTTCTTCAAAAGTTGAAATGTTTAATCTAATATTTCTACTTTTTGTTCCAACTTTATTTCAATTAATGAAAATGGTTTTAGTTAACAATAACATTGGTGTTGTCGGAATTATGTTTTGTTCTTTGTGTTTATGTTTGGTTTTGCTCCTGTTCCCTGTCATAGTACGTTGACCTAGGCTGAATCCGATATTGCCCGCATATACCCTCAAATAGGGCATTTTTTGAGGGGACAGCCATTTGTAGTGGTGTCCGAAACCATAGTGAATGTTATCAAGTGCACTCATTGCCTCACTCAACGGCTGTCTGAATTCACTCACTTGTTTTCATTCACTCCTTCAAGTGAACTGTATTAATGGACTAAGGGAATAGTGATTGAGGGTTTAGGGGGCGATTTCGGATACAACCCTAGTTTCTATGTTTATTTCCAGGTAAGCCTTCCTGAGTGCGTAGTTTGTTTCCTTGGTAACTCATTAGTTAATCATTCTGTTCAGCTGTTCCTGTTTAGTTCCCTCATTTAATCTGTGTTTTATACTTCTTATTTTGTTCACTTCTATGTCCAAGTGTTTGTGTGTGCTTAAATCTTCTTCAACCTCCTGTGTTATTCTATGGTGAATGTAAAAAAGACTGTGTTTGTTGGATACTCCTTCATCATGCGCCCTGTATACAACAGCCACACGTTAAAGAAGACCGGACCTAAGAAGTAAGGATTTTTGCGACCATTTTCTCTTTTTCCCCCTCCTTATTTTCCCCTTTTTTTTAACCATGGACTTGCCTGCGGTGCTTCTGTAATGCCTGGAGCAGAAGGACCGTTCTCTGTAGGAACACACCAGGGATTTCTTTAATCTGGCAAGCCAGAGGCAACTATCCCGTCCAAGGCACGCCCCTCAGAAAACGTTCTTTAAGATGACCTGCTGCATTTGTGGAGTGGGAGCTAGTGAACAACGATTCACCGTTCACAATCTGCCCTGCAGAGGATGACATCAACCCCACTTCAGACCCAGAGCTAAGTCAGCCTTCACCCCGCCGGGCAGGGTGGATGCCAGAGCCTGTCATGGACAATGAGCCATACCCCGCCCCTGAGCCCAAGAACATATTGGACTAGGTGCGCGAGCTGACAACAACGCCCATTTCAGAAGGAGTGCTTGTGGAGTTTGAGGTCAAGGATGGAAGCCTCGCCCACACCTTTGCCACTGTGAATGAGTTATGCCTGGCCTTTCGAAATGTTTTGGGGAGGTAATATCTCTTAATCTCCAGTTTCCGCTGGTCGTGCCCAGGTCTCCTGCACTCCCTGCGGTTCCTCCTAGCCTCCCTATCCCACCACCTCCACCAAAACTAACCAGTTCATTAGCCCTTCCTCAGTGGGTTTGTCTGTCTCTTGGCACATCCCCTGGTGGTGTGGATCTGCCTAGGGCCTTCCAGTCCCCAGCTCCATCTTGGCGTGAGGATCCTCTGTCTTCGCCTCTAGCCACCAAGTCCCGGATGCCACCTCGGCCCTCCGACCCTTCGGTTTTGTCTGGTCACTCATCCCACTGGCTCCGCCGGGCTTACTCGTCCCTCCGTCTTCATCTTGTTCAGGCATCACCCTGTTTCCACCACAGGATTCCTGGCCTCTGGCTGAGCCTCCGCCCTCCTTCCCTTCAGCTCCACCGGGCTCCACCTTCCCTCCGGCTCTGCCATTGTCCTCGGTCGCTCTGGTTCCACCGCTGTCTTCCGGGTGCCTCCTTCTCTGCCTCAGACCTTTTAAAGTCAGGATTGTTTTGTTCATTGTGTTTTAGTTTGTTTCTGCTCCTATTCCCTGCCATAGTATGTTGACGCAGTTTCTGTGTTTAGTTCCTGTTAAGCCTGCCTGAGTTTGTAGTTTGTTTTCTTGGTAACTCATTAGTTAATCATTTTGTACAGCTGTTCTTGTTTAGGTCTCGTTTAAATCCGGTCTCGTACAAGTGTTTGTGTGTGCTTAAATCTTCTTCGAACTCCTGTGATTTAATAAAGACCGTGTTTGTTGGATACTCCTTCATTGTGCATTCTGTATACAGCAGCCAAACATTTACAGCTGTATGGTTGTTTTCTAATATGGTATTGCTGATTTCACATTTTCCCTCCCTTAAACAGGGATATAAATGATGAACTTGTTTGATAAGTCAGTCATCTGGCCTGTTTCTGTCTATGTGGGCAGTTCTTTGACAGAAAAAGTAAAGTTGACCAGACAAAATGTAGATTTCAAATATAGTTTGAGGCCATGACCTCCATTGAGTTTTACATGTTTGTTAAGGCATAGTCTAGACTAAGTTCTTGTTTTAGATTAGTTTAATTCAGATATTCTTGAATGAGTTTGGGCTAATAGACGTCCTTACATCTACTGCAGTTAATTTGACTGTAACTTGCGAAGCCCTGGGGATTTTAAGGTTAGAGGAATTTTTTAATTTAGATTAGCATGAGGGTTAAGGTGAGCAGCATCTGGGTTTCACACCAGATCTCTCAGAGTCCTATCATGCTGTGATACTGCAGTGGAAAATAGCACAAGTCTGTGTCAGACGCTTTCAGGTAGAGTGACAGCACTGTGCCGTGGTGTGGTCTCTCTCTTCCTGCCTCTCTCTCTTCTGTGTGTGCGTGTGTGTGTGAGAGAAGATGTTCTGGGCCTGCAGGGGGGCTGAACTGCCAGCTGCCTCATCGTGCCTTTTAAATCACACTCTTCACACACTTCACTCTTCTGACAGCTACTGACACACTGCGTATGTCCTCTGTCCTCCCTCGTTCACTCCCTCTCTCCTTCATTCTCTCTCTGTCCCTGTATCATCCTTCCGATGCAGAGATTCAGGCTCCTGGCTAATCTCAGCTGTGTTTAGAAAACACTTTCCACCCTTCACTATAGATTTAAAGGGACCGTTCACCCAAAAAGTCATAATTTACTCTCCTGTCTTTCCAAACTTGAATGATTTTCAGTTTTCTTCAGAACACAGGAGGCAGATTTTGACATTTTAAGCTCTGAAAGCTCTTTAAAAGTGGTTCATATGACTTGAGCATTATATTTAAAGTCTTAAAATGAGCAACAGACGGAAATTTAAGCTGTTAAACACTAAACAAAACTACTCTAGTTGTCTTCTGTGTGTTCCTGAGCGACGTTGTGATGCTCAATGTGTGAATGAATCATTCTTTTGAGTCTTGAGTGGATCTTTTTAATAAAGTGTATCAGTGTTCAGTACAACCAGTCCAATTTGTGAATGATTTATTCAGGCAGGTTTTGTTGTCTGGATCAACTGTAGACTATAACTAGCCTATATTAATGTCCACACCAATGAAGAATTCTTTATTTTTTTACAGTTATGTTGTCTGCTCCTTTAAAATGCTTTAAATTCCTCTGTCATTATCATAGCTGTGGTGTTCTCATAGAATTGAAATGTTTATAAAACCTTTTTAGTTCTAGTTATCATCTCTGGTGTGAACATGCCTTTACTGTCACTGAAAGTCAGCTGATTTGCAAACACTTTTAATTTTTAACATCACGTAAATTATGTTTATATTGTGTGTAATGCAGCTTTATGGATTTATTGTGTCACTGGGGATGTTCTAATTTACCTTTGCTTTTCATTTAAGGTAGAATTGCCCAGAGGTTCAATTATTGATCAAACCTTATTAATTTAGTGGAAAATGTTTAAGGGTGGATTTTGAAGAAACCCTGGACAGTGGTGAGCATGTAGAAGTGGTTATCCCTGGATTTAGGGCTTTGTTTTTAGATTTTCAGTGTGTATGTCACATGTCGGCCCTGTTTCTTTCTCAGGATCTCTTCAAATGCCTTGAGTTAGAGGAAGAAGAAGACTCTTTATTAATGGATTTTAGGTTGTTTTTGGATCAAGAAATGACTTTGGTTTCTCAGATACTGGAGTCTTTTATTCCGAGTAGTGAAGGACATGCAAAGAATTTATAGTTTTAGAGGACATTTTTGTGTTCTTGGACTTTTTATTTTAATCATCTGTCACCTTGCCATCTACAGGGGGGGTCATGTTGATGAGCTGTCTCAGCTGACAGTCCCATGTCTGGGCTTTTAAGTCCAGGCCGCCAGGGGATGCGGTGGAAGGTTAGCACCTCTGCAGTGAGGTTTGTGTGAAGCTTTTCATTTAGCGTTGGGCTGTGACAAGACCCCTGGCCCAGATAAGCGGAGCTTTGCCTCTTTTACAGGTGAAATCTATTCTCACATTTGCCTCAGGGGCACGTGGACTGTAACAGAGTTTCTCGGCCCCTCTGGGTCCCACCACAAAGCCAGAGAATAAATGGTGAAGGTGGCTGCAGTGGACAGAAAAATCAATGCCTGTTTATACAGACATGACAGTCCTGGAGCCCCTGCAATCGGCCCAGCCACCCGCCTGCTCTCCCACGCACTTTTCCATTCTCCTGCTTTATTTCTCTCTCTGTCACACCAAAACTGTCTCCTCTAACCTCTCTGAAAGGTGAGAATAGACCCTCAGGTGGTCCTGCATTTGTTTTCTCAGTTTCTGCTGCCTTACTGCTGTAAATCCTAGTTCTGCTGTAATCCCATTTCCTCCGCTAATGCTGTCTAATGTTAAAGGGCTTTGACTTGAATATATTATTTGGCATTTAACTGTATATGCTGTCCATTACTTTTCAAAAGTTTGGGGTCAGTAAGATTTTTTTTGAAAAATTAATTTATTAACTTTTAATAATATTTCAAAGTATTGTTGCATTTACGGTATTTTTGATCAAATAAATACAGCCTTGGGGAGCATAATTCTTCTTTTACAAGCATAAAACTTTTTTTCAAAGACATACATGAAAGCTGTTGACTCTTCTGTCAGACGCAGTTTAAGTAAAGAGTACATGAGAAAAAAACACGTTGGCCTGATTCAGTAGCTGCTGTCAGATAAGATATTGTCATTTCATTATTCTAATTTTATTTCTGTAGCTTGTTATTAAATAAAAAGTCTCTCTCCTTAGAACTTTCCTATACTTTCCGACAGGGATGGAAATTAACTTTTTTGTCCACCGGCCACTGTGGCTGGTGGATTTCAAAATCTACCTGCCACTCAATGTTTTTACCAGCCACTTTCTTGTTTTTAACCGATTAGTAATTAAAACTACTAGCTCTACAATACTTGAGCAGTTTATTTAATCTCAAGTCTCAATGAAATACTGACATTTTCTCTTTCTCTCTTAAACACAAAAAAACCATGAACTGATATACATTTCATTAAATGAGTAGGGCAGATTAATGGATGTGGCATTTGGATGATTCGTGGTCTTTTATGGCTTCTAGGTTTAGTTTTTTTTTAGTCCCAACAATGAAACTATTAGTTTTGGCATCTTCTGAAGCGTGTTGACGACATAGGGTTGGCAAGTGTGGCAAAATAAGGGACACCCATTCACGACAATATAAAATATCAAATGTTATATTATTTTACATTTGATTATTTCATTTATTTCTAAAGAACTCTTTAGTAGCCTATTTGGTGCACTTTAAAGGGATAGTTCACCTAAAACTAAAACATTCTGTCATCATTTACTCTCCCTCATGATGTTTCAAACCTGTATGAGTTTCTATGTTCTGCTGAACACAAAAGAAGATATTTTGAAGAAAGTTTGTACCCAGGCTGGTTTGGGGGCACCATTGACTTCCATAGTAGGAATGAATCTTCCTGTGTGTTCAACATAACAAAGAAATGTATACATGTTTGGAACAACTTGAGGGTGAGTAAATAATTACAGAATTTTCATTTTTGGGTGAACTGTCCCTTTAAGCAGTCATTCTGAACCAGTAATCACTTTTTTGACAATTCTGAAATGTTAAAAATGTAATTTTTTAAATTAATTTACTTAAATTATGACTATATTATTATGCAATTATTTGACCAATTTTTATCTAAATATTCTTTTAATAAATGTCAAACTTTATATGGCAGGATTATTTATTATGTATGATTAAAATTATACATTAATAATACCATTAATTAGGCTATAATCTATTAATTAACCTGTCTAAAATATATATAATAATTCTGTCTGCCAAGTAGGGATGCGCGGTATACCGGTACTGCAAAAATACCGGTATATATTTTATTTCAAACGGTACGATATCATGATTTTGCTCATTTCGGTATATGCTGCTGTTCAGAAGTTCACCGCTAGGTGGCAGCGCGCTACCCAAACTGACGCGAATCCGGCAAATGTGGCAACAGAACAAGATGAATACAGCAGTTGAATCTCACTCAACACGCACAAAACTCATTAATAAAGAGAGTAGACGTGAAACTTGGAATTACTTTGCTTATAAAACTGCTGAAGAACCATCAAACCTTGCCAAGCATCTGCCACTTAATTCCTGACTTGTAAGACATTAAGAGATCGACAGGTGAGTGCATAAATCAAACGATCTAATTTAGAAATTTTTCTTTTAACACTGATTAACGCACATACATAAGATCGTATCGTTTAAATATAAAGAAATCTCCAGCATTCGTTTCAACCAGTGACGTTTAGACCTCATAATATTTGCACGCATACTATTGCACTATTTACATCCGCGAAAGACATAACCAACTGTGTTTATGTAACTACTCACTAAAGATTGACATTTTGACATCATTTTGTGTGTATTTGACTGAGGAAAAACAACTTAATTTGGAATGCGCGAGCTCTTTAGGCTTGTGTGTGTGTGTGTGTGTGTGTGTGTGTGTGTGTGTGTGTGTGTGTGTGTGTTTGTTGTTGGCATGAGCGCAAAGCAAACTCTCTCTCTCAAAGAGCTCTCATCCCATATGTATTACGAAATGCTATAAAATCGCTTGCATGTTCAAATTGGCGAGGTTTAAAAAGACGTGGGCAGTTATTTCCATCAGTTGTCCCGCAACGGAAGCGAAAGTGTTGAATCTGAGCGCGCAGATTGCTTTTATAGTGCAGGTGCGATGTCTTTTGAAGCCAGAAGCAATGGAGACGCGCAGTAATGCTGAAATTACTTACAAAAAAGTTTCCAAATGACTGATTGATGTGACAATCTTTGTTGATTAATTTAATAATAAACATTTGCGGTAATTTCCCGCTTCATAAACCCAAAACTTGCGAGAGTGAGCAAAATTATGCGCAATACCCGCATCAAAATTCAGACCCTGTATGGTATCGATTTAATATCGGTACTTCGGTATTAGATTGTGGTACCGTACCGAAGACAAAATTGTGGTATCGAGCCATCCCTACTGCCAAGCTCTGATAATGTATGGAATATTATATAAATATATTATCCATTTAAAAAAACAATAGGCCTTTACCTTTAGAAGCACGAATGTGTGTGTCAGCGCTGCTGCTTTAAATCAGTCAATCTGAGCAACTGAAATGCTTCTCTGCAAAGTGTGCAGTTCGCTTGAGGTTCATCACGAGTTACTGGACAGACCCATTGATATCTTTTTTTCTATTCAGCCCTATATCTGGAGATCCTCTTGCGTTTAAACGGTGGACGCGACGCAAGCTCGACGTGTTTTTAAAAAAACGCGCAAGTTTACAGCTCATGTTCTCGAGACTCCGCCGCTATGGCAACAAAGCCGCTAAAACGCAACCACACGCAAATTAACTTCTCTACTACTTATCGGGAATTTGATTTATAACGCCACATTTTTTTGGAAGGTGTGCCTCCTCTAAAAGTGTCCGCCGTCCAGGTGAAACAGTAGGCTATGCTATTTTTATGTACCCGCCACGGTGGCCAGTAGGTGAAGCGAGTTTACCCGCAACAACACAAAATCACCCGCATTTGGCTGGTGGCGGGTGCTAATTTCCATCCCTGCTTTCCGATTGTGCTTGCGGTGCGCACGCAAATACGGAGAGCAAATTAAGTTATGAGCATGCAATGTCGTAGTTATGTTGTCAATAAGTAAGTCATAAAATTATCAAATGTACCAATAAATTATGTAACAGGTACTTTGTGTGTTAGCTGGGAAAGGTATGACTTTCATTCTATTCATCAAGATCAGTGTACATGTGGTTTATAAACAGTTCATGTATTGTGTGTCGACTTTGGCAACTGTAGTTTCCGTAACCGTAACCCAAAATACCACTTTATTTCCACTCTGTTATTTTCTGTATTTTTGATGTCTGTCGTGGCTAGGGGTGTAAATCATCACTGGTCTCACAATTCAATTAGATTACGATTATCATGTTAACAATTTGATTCAATATCACTATGCGTTACATCCTCAATTTTCAATAGTACTGCACATGGCTACATTTTTGTCAATGAATACAAGCAGTCAGGTAAATTAACTCCCTTTTAATTTGATCTGCTAGAAAGTACACTTCCTGAATGTAGCAAACATCAAACACAAATTCATTCTGAACACAGCAGACGACTAAAATCGCTTAATACTAAAAGCGCATTATACTGTCAAGTAGTGTAATTAAGTTAAAATAACGCTGACATACTCACACACGCACTCGCATGCAGCCTTGCGTGCACACACACACATGCTCGCAATCCCATGCACACACTCACACGTGCATGCTCACATGCTGTAAATGCAAAAATAAGTGAGTGCATTTCTTTTATTACTCGCTTTTGTGTTTCGGCTCCCTCCGCCATTTTACGCTAGTGCGATATGTGACGATGTCAGAGAAACATCAGTAGGGTATAATGGCTATAATCGATTATGGTCCGTTTCTGCATCGATGCAGAATTGTCCACGTCCGCATCGCGATGCAACAATTAATTTCAACACCCCTAGTCGTGGCTCATACATTACCAACTAACTTTATTGTTTTAAAGGGGGGGGGGGGGGGGGTCCAATGCTATTTCATTCATTCTTACTTATTTACACTGTTAAAGAGTTGGATTCTAATGAATTCTAAACATGGCCAAAATTTCAAAAAACGAGTTGGACATATGACGGAGTATTTCTGTGCCAAATACACTCCTTCAGGATTTGAACCATTTTCGGAAAGTTTTTTCTGAGTATGGCCCTGTCTGACATCACAAAGGGCGGAATTCCTTGTATGGGCACTTCTCCCGGATGAGCGTGTGCATTAACGAGAGTGAGAGCAAGAGCGCGTCCATCAACGAGCTATGTTCGGGTTACAGAAGTCGTCGGCAGAAGAAGTGTGTTTTTGGTGGTGAGGGAAAGATAACCTTGTTCATAACCCAGTGTTTAGGAAACAGTGGATGCAGTTTGTTTTTCCAGAGCAGCAACAGAGTTCTGCAAGTGTGTTTGTTAGTTCACGGTCATGAGTCGAAACCGCAAGCGGTGAGTGAAACTGCATAAAATGTCTGTTTGGTTGGTAATCCGCACGTAAGTGCATATAATGTAAACTAAACAAACGTATAGTGAATCGAAAGTTATCCAGGGATAATGCCATGATGTATTGTGTGTGTGTGTGTGTGTGTGTGTGTGTGTGTGTGTGTGTGCTTGTGACTCTTTAGCTCCGCCCACTCCATGCTTCCACAAGTTTAGCTGCTTTCGGAACGAATCGGTACAGCGTATCTGTCTTATATAAATATGGGTCTGTTATTTAATAGCCTTACCTTTTTATACTGTTTATTTATCAATATTTGTCATGCTCTTTCAATTTATTTGTATGTTAAGTAAAGTGGGATGGTGCTTTTGTGTGTGTCAACTATTTTTGAGAAATGGCTTTATCCAAATTCCTAAGTATGTTGGTTGCAGCTTAATGACCATGGCAAAACGTGACATGGCCAAACCAGTTGAGGACATGTTGATTTATCTAGACACTATTAGGGTAAATGTTAGATACAGTATATAAACCTATCAACCTTAAACATAATAAAAAAAACTTTGTTTTTATTGATTTCATTTCAAACTAAGGCTGTCAATTAATCTCTGATTTTCAACATGTCTTTAAAGTGAACTTTTACAGTCCTAAAAGGCAAATTTTTTTCAATCTTTTTTTTCCTCCTCAAATTTTCTGTGAATCCTCTGTCATCCCCTTGCTGGCGTCTCGTGTCCCCAGACCAGTGTAAAATCCAATGAACTAGCGCCCAAAAAACAGACTTCTAAATTGTCCACAATAAACCCTGGAACATTTATTAATAAAGTAAATAGAGTAAATAGTAAATAGTTTAGATCTGTCTGTAGGCCACAAACTGAAAACAATCAAACAAAATGAAAAGCAAAATTGGAATAAAATATTTCTTAATGTTAAAATGCATAAAATAAGTGATCAATATCGCCGAGCTGCTGTCCTTGATTAATGCAAATCTGAGCAGAGAGAAGATGACTTGTGTGTGAAAGAGCTCTAATGCTCCTGTGTAATAAATGCTTCCGTAAATCCGTCTGAGCAGTGATGCAATACCAGGCAGACGTGCCATAATTAGGCTTTTTACTTTCATTTGTTTTGTTTTCCATCATTCGCCATCGCCGGACGACCGTTCGGTGGAAAAGAGGGGGTGGAATCTCTTTGCAGATCCAGTACAGTGCGCTTGTGTTGTATAAGCTAATAAATATGGAGCGTGTATTTAATGTGTGTGTGATGTACCGGCATCTGCGTGTGTGTTTAGAGATGGAAGATTTCCTCAATCACAGCGTGTGTGAAGTGTCAACAATTTGCCTGAGCATAAAAATCAGTTCTGGGTTAAACGAATCAACTAGGATTCCTCTCTTCTCCTCTCGTGTGATTAGCTGCTATTACAGTTTCCAGTGGAGGATACAACAGCTGCAGTGACTGAGGCATTACTGTAGTAATGGGAGCATCTGCTTTAACATGACTGCCTCTTCTCTCTCCACACTAGTTGCCATCACCATGTACTGTATCTCCCTCAATTTCTTAGTTCCTGCGTTTTTTTTCTCCTTCGTGCGTACACTAAAGCATCCTGTATCTTCAATCTGTCATCAGTGACGTGAGAAGCTTCTATCTCACAGGTCCTTCGTCAAAATATAGAACCAGGTTATAAATATTCATCAGGCACCTTTTATAGGCTTTCTACGAATGAAACGTATTCACTGTAAATGTGTGCAGCGATTTATCTGTTTAGCATAGATTTATTTGATGACCAATTCCATAACACAAATTAAAGTTTGTCTATAAGTACTGTAAGAAACCTGAGGTGTCTATCTAAAAATATTTAGTGACTGGTTGCATGTAAAATTCTAGTTGGCTTACTAAAAGCTCTGTAGATGATTGAAATGAGTAGTATTTTGGCTCAAATGTATTTTTTATGTATGTATATGTGTGTAATGTGTATATGTTATGTGTGTAATGTATGTAACAGATTTTGGAGCTGGAACAGCAGTGTAATGTTACTGTACATTCAGATGCATTATCTAAAGCATTTTCCCTGAGATTGAACCCATTACCTTGATGTTGCTAGCGCCATGCTCTACATGCTCATGCGATACAGTGACTCGGGCTGTCAATTGTTTAAAGTCAGAATGAAACTGAAGTTGCGATAGTATTTTCTTCCCTATTCCCTAAATCCAAGAGAAACAGCTTCTCGAACAAGAAAAAATGTAGGGCGGGACTTGATTTAGTCCATCAGGAATTGATTGGATCGTGTCATTGTCGTGGTTTGCTATTGCTGCGTTCTCAGAAAAGAGATGTCACTGCAAGAGGGAGGGGAAGTTATTTTGATTTTTTTTTTTAAATGACGTGCACAGATCAATCATTTATAACAAATACTGCAATATTCCATGAAAAATGAGGATTGTCAATTTTGGTTTTATGGTGACTTTTAGGGGTTAAGCTGGGATCGCACTACAGGAGTTTTAAGCCGATTTATCCCCGATTTTCTCTTCCCAAGAATCAGAGAAAAAATCTTGTTGAGGACCTCGATCGATCGTTGTTTGGTGCAGATTATCTGGTAATATGAGGTGTTCACAGATTGAATCTCGCACCTCCTGATCTGCTCTCACACAAATCGGGGCCGCCCTGCCCGATCATATCAAACATGTTTGATATTTAGGATTTTAAATCGGGATGATTACGTCAGTTCTTTCACAAGAGCCAATGAGACAAGTGAATGAGAGCACTTTTGAAATTTTTGAACTTTTGAAACAAGCTGCTGTGTGCGGGCATCCGTTGAACAGCGGGGAAGGCGAAACTGCGTGTGGAGTGTTGCAACAACGCGTCTATTTGTATAACGTGTCTTCGAAAACATGACACAATCGTACGGACAAAGAGAAGAGCTGAGGGGTTAGTGTAGAAAGCTGCGAGCAAATGTAAACATTAGGCCTACCTGTTGAGACAAAAATTATGATCTGCTACGTACATGTTTACATCTGCTTCCCTATGAGATCACGTGAGGTGCTTGTCCTGGCATGATAATCTTAATAATATCTTGTAGCGTGTGATGCGCAAAAATGTTACAATCTTGTAGTGTGTGCATGTTTGAGATTTGAGAGAAAAAAAAATCTGTGAAGATTCTCCTTATGTGAGTGATGCCAACAGATTTCATAATCGGTTAGGATTTAAAAACTCCTGTAGTCTGAGCCCAGCTTTAAACCATTCCAGCACTAGAAGAGAATTTAATTCGGTACTCGTGCTGTTATCTGCTGTTATCTGTTTCTGCCATTTCACAGAAAGAGAAGAACATTTCAGATAGTGGTCAAACCCCAAATTGGTTCCTCTTTCACGTCTCCATGCCCTTGGATGGACACATGCACACAAAAAAAAATTCGTCAAAATATCTGTGTCGGAAAGTATTCTCATAAACACAGTCGGTTATGTCAAATTTCTCAACAGTTGAGAAAGAAATTGGATGTGTATCATTTATATTGAAGTCGTGCATTAGGTCTTAAAGTGACAGCAGCCTATAAATACCTGCTGTTGTCTATGTCATCAATGTTAATCAAACAAAAAAACACAGCTTTAACAAAGATGAATCTGTATACAATTTTTACTAGAGGTGTAAGAAAATATCGATACACGTAAATATTGTGAATATTACACAAATTTCAAGATTCGATTTGATTTCCATTCTCAAGCTTTCGATTCGATTACGATTTCGATTCATTTTAATATCGATTATTGTGGATATATATCAGATACAGTACATGGCGCATTTTCTTGAGGAAAAGTCAGTTGGTACATTAAAAAGAGAAATCTATTTTTTTTACCCAGCCCTAGTGAATATGTTTGGCGATACTGTATCATTTCTCAAAAACACTATCGATATTTATTCATTTGTGTCAGTGACATTGTGTTCGTTTTAAACTCAATCGCTAGATGGCAGAGCTATCTCAGAATGTATGTACAAAACTGTGTCAAATACTTATTTTCCTCACTGTATATATATATATATATATATATAGTGGAGAAAGACATATAGTTCATCATAACATCAAGACATACATCATATATATAATTCACCCGCTAAATTGCTAAATGTACCCGTTTTTTTTATATCAACAGAAAAATATACCGGGATAACCTGGCTTCTCTTGAGACTCCTGTTTCGCAGCATAGTAATATGCTAAAGCCTGCCCCCCACGTTGACGTTGATTGGACACAAGGTAGTTTGTGACGTAAGAAACACTGGCGATTTCAAAACGCGTTTTTTGAGATTGTCTTTTTTCAACTACAGTTGTAAGGAGAAAAATACTCAGCAATGGTGTTGACTTATGAATTTGCACATGGTTTGTCTTAAATCCTATTACAAACACCACATAGACATACAAACAACATTAAAAACTTGATTTTCACCACAGGGGGTCTTTAAGACTGTTCTTACGTAATTTCCGTATTGCTTTTATTTCCTATTTCCTAAATAATCACACGAAATTGCTGTTAAATTGACAGCCCTAAAAATTACATAGTGACTGATAGAGCACATTTTCTTTTGTGTGTATTTTCTTGTATAATGTACCATTTTTTTGTTTCTTTTTAATCTGAATTTTTTTTTACAGTGTATTAACGCATAAATCAGAGCACAGTTAGATCAGGTTTGTTTATTATAACCCCAAGGAGGCTGTTTTTAGTCATTTGAGTGTATCTGCGTGCGCGTTAGTGACAGAGATAAGTTGAGGGCTTGTTTATGTGCATTATGTGTGTGGTATATTTTTGTGCACTAGAGAGGTTCAATGTGCGTAAGTGCATGTGTGTGACAGAAAGAGGTTGAGCGCTTGAGTGTATTTATACATGATGCGTGTGTGTGTGTATGTGCTCATGTTCGTGCACGCAGTGCGTATGGTGTGTGTGTGCACCTGCTGTGAACTGTGAGGGTCATTTGTAACTCATTCTGATTAATGGTAGTTTGAGCTGAATAAATGAATGAGATGCAGAGAACAGTCAGTCTCACGGCGAGCTCGCAGCTCCACTCAGCACCGTGGGATTGCTTCCTGTCCACAGCTCCACAATTGATTTCCTCATTGCTTCAATTTGTCGCTTAATCTACTGATATGTTGATAAATTTTTCACACTTTGTCAATTAATTTTCTTGAAAAATGAGGCCCAAAATGGCGAGCGCATCAATACAGCCGGGCAGCGATTCTGTGACAAAATTAAGTGATAAAATTAATTGTCCCCCATCTTTTTCCTGTGAAAACAGAACTAATGAGAGTAGCAATTAGACTCACATGTGCTCTCCTCAGGGGGGTTGGGGGTAAAAGAAAAACAATAAAAAAAAAAAACAGAAAGAAACTAAAAATTCAAGAGACTGAAATATGACAGTCGGCCTCTTGAAATGGGTCTTCAAAGAGGTATTTTACCCCTAAAATTGGTCCTTTTTTTGTGAACAGGTCATTGATGCGTAGAATTACAGAGTATTTCTTTTTACCTGAATTGTGATTTTAAAACGGTTCTTAGTAGACAATCTACTCAGCGTTGTTGTATCAGTAGCTGGCACTGTCATGATCTTCCTTTTGGCCATCTATCCCTTTCAAATCCAATTCTATTGAAATACACAGTTGAGGGTTGTGGTGAGTCAAAATGTAACCCATTTACTTTCATAATGCAAACAAAGATATGAAAATGAACAAAGACATTTGCTTTAATGTTTCAAACCCCACTAGGGCCATTTGGAATTCCTAAAGACAAGGAGATGCTGAAGGCCTGTTGGCCAAAATGTGTGTCACACCTTTACAGTGGGGGAAGATGTAAATACCTGATTGGTCAGTTTATGTCTCAAGTTTGGGTTTAGTCACATGGTCAAGAAAAGGATAAAAGAAGATTGTACGGTTGCTCTGTCTATTGATTCTCTGGCTCTCTCTCTTCTCGGGGCCTGCTCTCTGGCTCTTCTTTTCGCTGGGCTTCTTTGCTCTGGCTCTTTCTCTCTTCTCTTTTCTAAAGCCTCTCTGTCCCTCTCTCTCTCTTTCTATCCCTCAGGTAACATTCTATACATGCTGGGTACGATGGTATACATTTTTATCATCTCATACATGTATTTTGTAACTATTTTAAGTGTAACCATAACCAGATTTTGTCATTAAATCCTTTCTATTACAAATGATGTGCTAACTAGTTTTGATTCGTTATTGACTTTGAAGTGCTACCTATTGTAATACAATATAGTCACATTATAGCAACGCTCTCCCACATATTTTGCTATTGTAACTGCGCTTATTTCCGTATAAGTTTACGGTGGGTGGTAATAGATGAGAAATTTTCTAATTTTCTCTGAAAACCTTTTTCTTTAGTCATTCGGCAACCCTGCAGCCTGAACCACTGAAGGCGAACCACCCTTACACTGGTCTTATTGCGCCCGATTCATTAAAGGGATAGTTCACTCTGAAATGAAAATAAAGCCATATTTTACTCACCCTGCTGTTGTTGCAGTACCCTATGTCCTTTTTTCTTTTTTGGACCTGAAAAGCAGAAATTTTAAAAATAGTCCTGCATGCGCTCCTTCCTATAATGGCAGTGAATAGCAACCAGGCTAAAACATTATAAGAATTATACAAAAGTATCACACAATGATACAGTGAGACGCGCCATATATGGAAAGTGTTCAGGAGGCATACTATAAGGTTTTGCGAGAAAGAAACCATATTATTCAGTCAAAATACAGAGCTTGGACGTTCAGGCTGAACTATCCCTTTAATGCACGCAGAGCTGGGTAGTAACTGATTACATGTAATCTGGACTACATAATCAGATTCCAAAAAATGAAGTACTTGTATTTAGATTATATTAACCCTCTGGAGTCTGAGTTCTTTTGGGGCCCTTTAGAAGTTTTGACATGCTCTGACATTTGTGTTTTTTTTCAGTTGCTTATAAACACATTAATGGCAAAAGTGTAATTACACTGTATTCAGCACAAACTGGGCTACCATAACATGTGAGCAACATGTATGTACATGCTTGTATTTTTGAGAGAAAAATGTTTATGCACGGTTTTTGAAAAAACAAAAAATATTGTTTTAAAATTAAGGCCTCAAAACACAATAGATATGTGTTCCCAAGACTTTTGACTCCTGTCTGTATTTGTATAGAGTTTTTTCTTTAAACTGATGTGAGAGTCATTGAGCCTACTCATTCACATAAAACAATATATTCATTTACAATTTGTAAGACAGTTTCTCTTCACAAAGCCAATATGCGAGGAGGCGTGATAGCTAATGAATAATGATGAGATAACACCTGAGATAACAAAAGAACATAATAGCCCGCATTAATGAGCTGCATAATGAATGAGCTTCAGGTAGGCCTATGTGACAGAGAGCAACAGAGCAAAGGAAATATATTTTTTTGTAGTTTATTTTATTTGGAATGTAATCAACAAAGGCCTATTATATTTTAAATGATCAGAAGATCATTTGACTCTGACAATCTTGAAGAAGATTGACTACACTGCAAAAAATGCTCTTCTTATTTGGTATTTTTTAGTTAGTTAGTTAGTTAACTTTATTGTCCCCAGGGGGAAATTCTGCTTGGGGCACAGTGCATAGTTGCTTCATAAAGGTAGACCAGATAACTTAAAACAATCTATATTATCTGCCACAACAATTTATGATTTATTAAACTATAATTTATGATTTATTACACCAATTTATTAAAACACAACTATTAGCTAATGAGATTAAAACCATGTTTTTACTCCAAATTAATTTTATATCACAAGTCAAATGTTTTAAATAACCTTATGTGATCTCATTTGGCTTTGGATAAAAAAATCAGACAGAAAAGATATTTTACAATATTCTGCATAATTATAAAAGCTCGAGTAGCATTGCATTATAAATATAATATATTATGAAAACACCCAACATGGTATAAATAACACAGATAAGCCATATATTGTCGCGATTGTGTGTTTATTATCTTCAAACGTGTCTATCTGCATGTTAGAGCGATTTCTGGAAGCTGTTTATGTCAATGTCACATGGTATCTTCTTCATGCGTGCTATATATGGACTACATGTGCACGGAGTGCCCTCCGGCTGCTGACGCTCGTATTACAATCTTTAGAAGGTACCAACGCGGTTTTCATATTCATAACTCCTGACACATATTAACAAATTACGGTCACTATATGACTTTGAGAATAAAACAGAGGTCAAAAATGGAAGTTGGAGTCTTAGATCTTTTAAATGATGTATAATTTGTCAAGGTAATTACTTACATCTGACAGTAATTTTGAGCTGATTTAAACAAAGAAAGCTTCAGTGCGCCCTCGCGCAGGTTTTTGCGTTTAATATTCACAGATGCTTACAGAGTAAACTTAGCCTACTTACACACAGCGGTAGATCGTTTCTTTCAGAAATAAACAGCTTTTCATGGAGAATTATTAAAAGCGTCTCAAAACAATGTAGTTGTAGTAGGAATGCTGTCCTTGATGTGTTTGTTTGAGTTGAAGTGTGATGTGATGTGTGGGCGTCGCCTCCCGAGCCTCAGTATTTGAATCTCAATAGAGTGCGCGCTTCATGGGCATGGTCGCATTAGTGTATAATGAGCCGCTCAGGAACAACTAACATCTCTTTACTTTCAAACTGATTACATAAACACAGAATATTTGTTTTTGATTTGGTTTACAGTGTTTAAAACCTGACATTTCAGCGTTTCTTTAGACATATGTCTCATGTTTGTGAAACAAGTATTCACTAAGCTAGAGGTCATTTTCTGAAGACTATATGAATGAACGTCTTTGACAGAGAGGCTGCAGATCGCGCATCATGTTTGATTTCTTTATTTTGCAAAAAGCACAACAATTTGTTTTTTAATTGTGACTGTACTAAAAAAAAATAGAAATTTAACAGATTATAATGATGTATAACACTTGCCTGAATGATAAAAAACGACATAATTATTTGAGTCTCTTTGGCACTTATAAGAAAAAAAGCGAGCCGATCGCGCCGACACGACCACTGACTCGAGAGGGTTAAGGGTGTACTCGCCTGAGTACTCGCGCGATTTTCCTCTCTCCCCACTCCACCAATGGCCTGCACACACATTGCACTTAACGTAATTTATAAACACAACTTTTTGTTTTGAAGAAAACCGGAAGAAAAGTGTTTTCGCTAATAGTTTGCCTAATTAAAGGGTTAGTTCACCCAAAAATGAAAATTCTCTCATTAATTACTTACCCTCATGTCGTTCGACACCCGTAAGACCTCCGTTCATCTTCGGAACACAAATGAAGATATTTTAGTTGAAATCTGATGCCTCTGAAAGGCCTCCATTGGCACAATGCACGGTTCACTCTCAAGACCCTTAAAAGGTACTAAAGACGTTGTTACAAAGTCCATCTCACTACAGTGGTTCTACAATAACTTTATGAATCGGCGAGAATAGTTTTTGTGCGCAAAAAACCCTAAATAACGACTTATATAGTGATGACGATTTCAAAACACGGCCTCATGAAGCTTCGAAGCGTTATGAATCAGTGAGTCAAATCATGATTCGGATCGCGTGTCAAACCGCCAAACTGCTGAAATTTGGCGATCCAAACTGCTCATTCGACTCACTGATTCATAGCGCTTCGAAGCTTCATGAGGCCGTGTTTTGAAATCGTCATCACTATATAAGTCGTTATTTAGGGTTTTTTTGCGCACAAAAACTATTCTCGCCGATTCATAAAGTTATTTTAGAACCACTGTAGTGAGATGGACTTTGTAACGACGTCTTTAGTACCTTTTAAGGGTCTTGAGAGTGAACCGTGCATTGTGCCAATGGAGGCCTTTCAGAGGCATCAGATTTCAACTAAAATATCTTAATTTGTGTTCCGAAGACGAACGGAGGTCTTACGGGTGTCGAACGACACGCGGGTAAGTAATTAATGACAGAATTTTCATTTTTGGGTGAACTAACCCTTTAATTGGAGGAATTTGCAGCTTTACTCGCAAACTACAATTCCTGTTCATTAATAAGGTGAGAACCAGACCTGAAATAAGCCTAAATATACACAAATTTATTGAAAAGTATAGTATAGTATTATTAGAAGATGTTTGCTGTTGTAATGATGACAGTAGCGCACACAAGAGTAGTAGCTTTTCTGTGCTCTGGTGCAGTTAGTACTCGAGCCCAACTGAACCACGCTCTGGCCCACCTCTTCCAAGCAGGCCAGGGATGGATAACCGAGCCGGGCATGGTACGGAGCGGTCGCACTAGTCAAACGAACCAGACTTTGGGGGTCAAACATGCTCTGGCATGGTTCAGAACGCGTAGTGTGAGTACACAACATTGCAACGCTGCATATCTAATCAACTCCCGATTCACACTTTAATTTGAATTATCACTCTGTTTTAGTGAGTTATTTAACCATGCATTAATATCTTTGTAAAGCTTTTGTCTTTCAAACACATACAAATTTACAAATTCACGTCATTTCATATTTATATGCAATGCAGGGATTCCTCAACGTTTTTGTCAACTGAAATTTCTTTGACCTGAAATATTTACTTGAAGTACCCCCTGAGATTTTAATTTGTAAGTTAGGTCATAAGTCAATAAAAAAAAAAAAAAAAAAAAAAAAAATTATACAATTAAGTTCATGGTTCTCTGATGTCAGTTAATGGTCACATGGCATACAGGCAAACAAATATATATTTTTAAAATCTTTTTTAGTAGTGTTTTATTTGGATTGTTTTTATTTTAAAAGTATATATTTTATTTAAAAAAAAATTATGATTTTAATTACTAAATAGCTTTTCAACAAACTCAGGAACCCCTGCAGTCCCATCACGAACCCCAGTCTGGGAAACCCTGACTAAATGTAATATTTAATGCACTTCATGTTGTTAATAACAAAGTAAGTTTTGTATTTTTATATCAATATGGTACAAGATTATCCTACTCAAATCAATGTGATAAACAAGTTGGGTCAAAAGTAATCTAAAAGTAATCCAAAAGTAGTCAGATTATATTACCTTAAATATGGAACGGAAAGGATTACATGTATTAACTACAATTTTTGTCATGTGATTTGTCATCAGTAACCGATTACAATTTGTAAGTAATCTAAATATTGTGATATGTGAAATATTACAATTTAAAATGTTGACTTAAAAAAAAGAAAAAAAAGGTTTATTCCTGTGATGGCAAAGCTGAATTTTCAGCCGTTTTCAGTGTCACATGATCCTTCCTTAGAAATCATTCTAATTTGCTGATTATGTGCCCAAGAAACATTTGTTATTATTGTCAATGTTGAAAACATTTGTGCTGCTTTAAGTTTTTGAAGAAACCATGCTTTTTCAGGTTTCTTTGATGAAATTAGAAATAGAAACATGTCTTTACTGTCACTTTTGATCAAAGTAATGCATCCTTTCTGAATAAAAGTATTAATTTATTTTTTTAAAAACCTTACTGACCCCACACTTTTGAACGAAGTGTACATTATATATCCCCTGTTGGTAGTTGTTGTAACTGCACCTGTTTCCAAAAGACAGGTTTCTCTATTGACGGTTGCGGATAGTAAAAGTTGCTGACAGATTTTATTTATTTTTTTGCGTAGTAAATATTTCATATTATGGTACATGTTATTTATATAGAGTGTCTTTTTTTTTGGAGAGCTCTTAAAAGCTTTACATAGATAATATTTTCCTTTCTGCTACTTTTCATGTCAGAAGATCTCTCAGCATGTCAGGATAGTCGTTAGTGAAGGACTGTGGGCTATAAGCTAGTGACAGGAATACTAACAAATAGCTTAGCTATTTTTCAGCCGTGAAAGACAAAATTATCCAAAAATTTTAAATTATTATATATTTTTTTAAATGTTGTGCATGGATCAATCATTTATAATAAATACTTGAATATTCCATGAAAAATGAAAATGAAAATTTTGATTTCATGGTGGCTTTTAGGGGTTAAGCCGGGCTCACACTTCAGGAGTTTTAGGCCGATTTATCTCCTATTTTCTCCTCCTGAGAATCAGAGAAAGATCCTTTAGCTCAAACAAGGTCATGGGATCGATTCCCAGAGAAAGCAAGAACATAGTAAGAAATAAAATGTGTACCTTTAATGCAATGTAAGTCGCTTTGGATAAAAGTGTCTTCCAGATGTATAAAAAAAAAGTAATACGCTACTTTACAAATTTCAATGAAAGTTGGATTCACTCTGCCTTTTTTAAAAATGTAATATCCTGTTTTATTAAAAAATTACATTACGGATGTAAAATGGGTTGTGAATAGCATTACATGTTATGAAGTAAACATATTGGGCTTACTTTTATTTTGAAAAGGGCATAGTGTCTGTAGATCCGAGGTTCTGTTGTGTAAATATAGTCGTTGCAGAGTAGTTTGTGTAAGAAGGTCTGTAAGTGGCCCCTCTCTCTCAGCCCACCTGGACAACGAAGCAGACAGCGATGGCCACGCTATCGAACCGCAGCTGAAAAGCCTGCACTCATGTAATTTATTGTCAGTGTTTCCTTCACAGGAATAATTGTGGCGACTGGCTGTAGATCAATAGTGTATAGATTTTCAGACACGGGGTCTTGTAGCGCCTCTGTGTAAATGGGGGGAGTGGAGACAATGTGACCGAACCGTAATGGACGAGTGAAGGAGAGTGGATTCACACGTGCTCATCCTCAAAAGAACACGGTCAAAAGATTAGATAGACAATTGTGCGTGTGATGGTGTGAAACAGTATCCTGTGCTCTGAAACCTTGCTCTAAAAATGGCCTCCTTCATCTGCGGCATCAGTGTAGCGCTAGTCTTGTGATTGCAGCAGAGGCAGACTAATCCACTAAGGAGTCTTTAACAGGAAATGGATAAGAGGTGTGCACACTGGATTTAAGGGTCCCCGGTGGACTCAAGCAGCCTGGAACAGCCACTTTCCTGAACAGAAACAGCTGCCGTGCGGACTGGCTGCAGGCCTCACAAATCGTAGCGAACGGCAGCACACAACAGCGTATTGTTCTGGGACATGAACGCATCAGCCATGACTCAAACAGCACGCAGTGCAGTTAAGTTCTGGAAGCAGAACAGATTGCGTCCAGCTGAAGTCGCTTCAAACTATTTATCAGACTGGCTGTATGCGAGTGTTGTGTATACCCTAATGAACAGACTAGCATAAACTAGCATAGATGGTCACCATCATGTGTTGTTTTTTTGAAACTAGTTTCCAACACCGTGCTTAACCAGCAGCCCGTCCTTTGTCGAACAGCTTCAGCAGATAAGATATTTGTGTATGTATGTGTGTGTATATATATACACCGTAAAAGGTACGGCGCATCGATTTAGGACACGCAAAAGACTAAATCAGAGACGACAAATGCGATTTTTTATATATACGAATATTAGTAGCCTTTTATAAATTAAGTAAAATATAATTATAATAAAAAATATTGACTAACAAACGCATAGACTATCGATTAACAGCCTCAGATAGTTTCAGTAGGAGTACTTACAGTAGGTCGGTCTTTAAAGGTGTACTGGCTTTTTTTATTTTTTTATACTGTTGTCCGAGGTCTACTTGTGATGTGTGGCGTGGTTTTTACATTCAAAAACTTCATAATAATAGGCTATTTTCTGCCCTGATTTTGAGCCTCTCTCAAGAAATGCTCGGTTTTTATGGGTGTGCCACACTGAAGACTTGGAAGTAAACGCCTACTGCTATAATTTAATAAGCTTTGCATATTTAATGAGCTTCGGCTCCCCCATGAGTACACGTGAGGCATTGTTTTGAAAGCGTGTGGGGAAACGGCAACCGGAATGATTCGTCCCTCAGGGCTCGCAAAATGTCTTCTACTCGCAATTAATATGAATGTGATTTTATATTACTTGGCCCGCCCGATCAGTGGATATAACCACGAACCGTGCATCACAAACACACACACACACACACACACACGCCAAGTACGTTGCATGATCAAAACTTCTGTGATTGTATTTTTCCTTCAAATATCAAGTCAAGAGAGTGAACAACGCACATCAAGAAAGGAATGTTATTTCACTATTTAAGATGATACGTATTGGTAGCCTGTCTGGAAAACACATAGCTCCGGGACGTTGGGCTTTGCGAGCCCTGTGACAGTGGTAAGTTATGTTTAGTTAGACATGTACACAATGTAACAATGCAAAACTATCACATATAAAAATTTTACTCACATAAGTGTGTTGCTTCATTCATTCACGTAATCTCATCCTGTCTGCAAGTCCAGTCTCTTGTTTACAAACGAAACCGTGGTGAAATGAACATACGTGCAATGTCTTCCCCACTTGAGCTGGATATTCATTAAAAAATAAAGTTCAACCACACATTCCCAATATTAGAATCCGAAGGAAGCTTATGCAGCGACTGTGTTCTTCCACAACCAGGCACAGCGCAATATCTTGCTATCTTCGGCATGTGACTCGCGCTACCGAGCAATAAACAAGTCGGTACGCGGGGCTACAGAATCAGGCGGCGTTTCACCACACTCTGATGTAAAAGCCTGGCACAATCAGAGATCTCTCGTTTGCTGGGCCTGATGTCAATAAAGGCTTTTTTTTTTTACTAACAAGGAAGTTTTCAGCTCTGAAACTTACAGGATATTCTTATATCACGATTAACTTTTATATATCAAAGGCTGAATGAAAAGTGGATTTCTCAATTCATGACCCCTTTAACAGTTTATACATTTTCGTAAAAAAATTAATTTCCCTATGGAGAAAATAAAATACTATGAAAATGGTTTCAGTTATGACTTTGATTTAGCCTATTTAGTTTTGTATCAAATACAATGTGATTTTCGGTAATCGAGATTTGGCAGCAACAGGACATTTTTCCTCTTGGGCGCATTAAATTCCCCATATGCCAGCAAACCAATGAGAACATGGGACAATGATGATGATACATGACAACAGAGAGTAGGCACCAAAGCTGTTGTGAATCTGCTTACCCGAAACCTTTTGTAACTGGCAGATTTGAAGAAAATACCATCGTTTGGCAAATAAATAAATAATGACAGACAGTTACATACGTATTACTAAAATGTTATGTAAGATTTATGGTACACCTCAAACAAAGAAATCATTTATAGTGTTAATACTAATCAGACAGTCCACAAATGGCTTGGGAATGCAGAGAATTCACAGCTTTATATGGACCACATGCTCCTGATTATATATAACTTTTATTCAAATTGTAAATGGGTTATAAACAGAAAGCTGGTATCGTCACATTTTATATATATATTAATGCTGTCAATCGATTAACAAAAATTTGATAATTAATCGCACATTTTTCTGTAATCGCGCTTAATTGCAATGAAAAACAATTTGGAGGCCAGGTCAACACCTCCAGCTCGTTGTTGTGCTCCTCAAATCATTCCTGAAGCATTTTTGCTTTGTGGCAGGGCTTTGTCCATGAAAGGGTGTACATGGTCTGCAATAATGCTTAGGTAGGTGGTATGTGTCAAAGTAACATCCACATGGATGGCAGGACCCAAGGCTTCCCAGCAGAACATTGCCCAAAGTTTTACACTGCCTCCACCGGCTAGCCTTCTTCCCATAGTGCATACTGGTGCCATGTGTTCCCCAGGTAAGCGGCGCACACGCATCCAGCCATCCATGTGATGTAAAAGAAAATGTGATTCATCAGACCAGGCCACCTTCTTCCATTGCTCTGTGATCCAGTTCTGATGCTCACAATCACATGCCCACTGTTGGCGCTTTCGGTGGTGGACGAGTCAGCATGGGCACACTGACTGGTATGTGACTATGCAGCCCCATACGCATCAAACTGTGATGCACTGTGTATCCTCACACCTTTCTAGCAGAACCAGCATTAACTTCTTGTCTATTTGAACGGACCATGCGGACCAGCCTTCGCTCTCCATGTGCATCAATGAGCCATGGCAGCCCATGACCCTGTCGTCGGTTCAGCACTGTTCCGTCCTTGGAGCACTTTTGATAGATATTGACCACTGCAGACCGGGGAACACCCCACAAGAGCTGGAGTTTTGGAGATGCTTTGGCCCAGTCGTCTAGCCACCACAATTTAGCCCTTGTCAAACTCGCTCAAATCCTTACGCCTTACGCTTACTCAACTTTGAGGACATAATGTTCACTTGCTGCCTAATATATCCCACCCACTAACAGGTGCTGTGATGGAGATAATCAGTGTTATTCACTTCACCTATCATAATGTTATGACTGATCGGTGTGTGTGTGTGTATATCTCATTTATTAGGCTTTAAAAAAACAACTTTTAATTTAAGTGAACTTAAAACAGTCTTTACATAAACCCATTATAATAAATGTTATTTTTACCGGTGGCCTTCCCTGTTAGTCATATACAGAAATGTTATAGTTATCAAACACCTTTCTTAACTGCATAAATAATAGCATAAATAATAAATGAAATATAGATGAATAATCATTAAAGCAAAAAAAAATTCTGTTCCCGTTGTTCTTTGATGAACATTAATGACAGACATCAGTGCCGCTGCCGAACATGACGCGGATCTGATGCGCTGTCCTGCGCATCTCATTTTTCTCACAAGTTCATTTAAGATGTTATTTAACTAATATAAGACACCTAATATGAGAATACTCGACAAAACTGGTTGTTATTTTTTGTTCAAGAATGAAAGAGAACTCGATGTGTGCACGAGACTAGTGCGTGTGTGTGTGTCAGGGTGTCCCTCGATTAGCTCCCTAGCTTCCTAGGTGGTAAATCAGTATATCGTGTACATGAATGTGGCCAACTCCCTGATCAGTGCCCTGACTACTGAACTAGGGAGCGGATCGAGACACAGCCACACAGACAGGACATTGACATACAGTGCGTTCTCTTCTGTCTTGCGCTTAGATTGTTTAAAAGCATTTACATGAATAAGAGCGTGATCATATAATGTAAAGCTGGGCAAAAATGGATATAAAAACGGTCGCTGTGTTAATTGCGTTAAATATTTTTAATGCGTTAAACTGAAAAAATGTATCGCCCGCGTTAACACGTTAATTTGCCCAGCACTGATTGACAGTGATATAACCATAGCAACAGATCGGACAAAACAATCTGATGCTGTCAAAATAGATACGCTTAGAGTGTAGACTTAGTATAAATGCAAACAGATCTGCCACTTGTTTTATGTAATGTGTGTTACAAATTTTTAACTTGATCTCATAAACAATGTTTACCTATAAAAATATACAATAGCCGTTTTTCCTCTGTCGGGCCAAACCGTTGTCGTTGCTTAATCGATCCATGTCCGTCTGTCTGTCTGTTCATATGTCTGTTTGTCTGTCGGCCTGTTTTGATCGAATAAATGCAGCCTTGTAGAGAATATAAGACTAATATATATATATATATATATATATATATATATATATATATATATATATATATATATATATATATATATATATTTATATTTATTTATTTATATATATATATATATATATATATATATATATATAATATATATATAATATTCCTGACTAAAACAAAGAAAGAAAGAAAAAGAAGTAAATGGGTATGGTGCTTCTGAACCAGCATAAACCAGATTGGACCATCATGGAGATGAATTTTTCAGCAGAGAATCTTGTATTATCCTAAAATATTCGCTAGTCATCCACTCTGTTTGCAGTTCTCCTAAAACTATTTCCTGTGAGAGTATGTGTTGAGGGTCCTCTGCCACTCGCCTCATTTTCTTTTTCTCCTGAAGGACTCGCTGAGCACTGCCATTAAGCATAGGTGTCTGTTTTAAAAATGAATCCATCTCCTTCTGCTGAGACTTGTTACCTCAATAATTCAGAGCCTGAGAGAGGTGCATTATGGGCCTGATGTAGATGTGACATGAGTAGGCCCGAGACAATGACGATAATTGATATGATAATGGGGCTTGAGGAACAGGAACAACAGCAACAAATAATAATTAAAGTATGAATAAATGATGGAGGTAAAACTGTTGGTGCAGAGGAGTAACAGCGCACACAGATGGGACGGGATGTGTCGACGTCTCTCAGCACGTGTGCTGGGACTCTGGTGTGTGTGTGTGAATGTGAGACTTGGATGGATGACATACATTGGTGCCTCAACATGTGAGCATTTATGATGCGTTTTTATGTTTCACAGCCCTGAAACGTAAACCAGGCTGTGATTTGTACGGTATGTTTTATATTAGGGCTGCTTTTACTGCTTATAATATTTCAGACTTCTTTTCCTCTCACTGTTCGATGGAAAGCTGTCTTATGTTGCACAATATAACCAGTTAACATTCTCTAGAAATGATCAGAGTTCAAAGAAAAATTTAAGGAAATCGCCTGAAGTTTGGGTAACTTTACATTAAGTTCCCATTAGTTAATGCGTAAACTAACATTAACTTAGAATGAGTAGGCCTAATACATTTGTTACAGTATTTATTCATTTTGTTAATGTTGGTTAATAAAAATACAATTCATTTTAGTTCATTTTTAGTTGAGTTCCATTAAATAAAATTAACACATACAAATTTAGATTTTTAAAAATGTTTTAGCAAATGTTGAAATTAACATGCATTAGAAGTGTTTTTCCATTGTTAGTTCATGTTAACTAATGTAGTTAACTAATGCTATCAAACGGAACCTTATTGTAAAGTGATATCGAAATTTGTTTTGATTAACTTTGGTCCAATTTTTTTGACTCCTGGTCATGTGATCTCAATATGGCAGCCTCCACGAATGAGAGCCCCTTTTTAAAGAGGACCTATTATGCAAAATTAGCTTTTAATTGGTGTTTGAATACTGATGTGTTCAAACATGCCCACAGTGTGTGTAAACAACCAGCCTATAATGGTAAATATCCACCCACTCATTTTTTTATTATCCCCATAAATCAAAAGCACTGTCTAAAAATATGCTGTTCCAGATTTCCACCTACTGTGATGTCACAGGAGTAAGGGGCAAGTCCCGCCCATGACTGGTGAGGATCTATTCTACACTATTAGCATAAATCCCGCCCTGAGTGATCCGCACATAGTCCCCCACGTTTATATCCTCACTATAGCATCTATTGATATAATTTCTGTGCTACATAAACATAACAGATGTTCAGCTTTTTGATGTACCAATGAACATAAGCTTCTGCATAGACTCCCAGCATCTGAGCCACTGAGGACACTGTGGATGAATTTAATTTATCAAGGAAATGTGCCGAAGAAATTAGGTGGAGTCTTATATGTTGCGGAGATAATTTTATGCTGGACTGCTTCACAAACGAGGGTCAGTTCGGTTAGTTTTACAGTCTGTTTATGAACTTTTTGAAGCGTCAAAGTAGTAGTTGCATGGACTGTCAATGGAGGGGCAAACATCTCAGATTTCATTTAAAATCTCTTCATTTGTGTTTCGAAGATAAACGGAAGTCTTGCGTGTTTAGAACGTCATGAGGGCGAGTTATTGATGACAACTTTTGCATTTTTACTTTTTTTTTGCCAGAATACATGGATATTTTTTTAACATGCCTTTTGGCTGCATAATGGTGTAGTTACAGCATCTACCAGCAGGGCCTAACTGTCAAAACTAACTATCCAAAACTAGATTTTTAAAAAATATATATTTTTCCTTTTAAGATCTAAGATTTCAAGAACTCTAAAGTTTGTCAGGTCAAAAATATGATAAGTAGAATAACAAATGTTTTTTTTTAATGTGAGTACAGCCAGTGTTTAAGGCTCTATATTGCAAGTGTTTTAGCAAGTAAAAACCCTTTTAACTGAACTAATGTAGCATTCAGCCTCAACCTCTCTCTCCCGCCCTCTCTTCATTGCATAGACAGATGCATGAGATAGTGAGAGAGAGGGAGTAAAAAAAAAAAAAAGTTGAGATCTGCATAAAAACTGTTCAAGTGCGTAAAGCAGCCCCATCTGGAAGGCATCGAACAGGAATGAAGTTGTACAAAACCATTCCATTGATAATAAAGCTAATTTTTATGGCTCTGACAAGTATGTAATTATGTTCAGTGGCGCTTTTCAGATTTTATCACAGTCAATAAAGCGCGGTGGTAATTTCATTCCCATTTGACATATTTACATGGCAACATTTGACTGGGAGAATTAGTAACCACGAAAGGCTTGATAGATATGTTTTAATGATCTGTGACCTCTCATCTGTTTCCTGCCTGTCCCCGGGGAAAGCAACTTCCTGTTTGACCTCTGTCCACATGTCGTCCCCTGCAAACAGCAGCTGGGTGCAGGTAAATCACGTGCCGTCCCCCTCCTCCTCTAATAGAATCATGTGTTTTGTGTGCTAAGTAGGATTTGGGGTAATACAATGATTTAGGAATGGCATATAAAGTTTAACTACTTCAGGAACATCTGAGATTACTTTCAGCATCAGCACAGATGTGTCCACAGAAAATCCTTGGTGTAGTCTTGCAGAGTTAAGGCTGAAGGCTGTTCATTGTGGTTAGCTTTTGCACAATTAGCAAAACTGTTGGATCCTAACAAGTTGCACAGTTACTGTATTTTCTTATATATGGTAATTGTTTTAATCTTAATTATTATTTTATCTGTAAATAAAAAAAAGTTATTTTATAATCCCCAAAATATATATAAATTGTTATTTAAAAAAATAAAAATAAATATTATATTATTATGGTTTCATTCTGCCTTTCATTCCTATTATATTCTGTTCACAGAAATAACAGAAACAGTAAGAAACAAATATAATAAAAACAAAATCTGTGTTTTTTTTATGTTTATACATCTGACATTACTTTTATAGGGAGTAAAAAAGCAATGGTGTAAAAAATATAGCTGGAAAATTTTTCAGAAGAAATTTAAATAATCTGCTTTAGCATAACAGCGATGTAAAAGCAGTAATATCTTAATAAAAAACATAATGTGCCTAGGTAAGGGCTTCATTTGGACAACTAAAGGCGAATTTCTCAATATTTAGATTTTTTTGCACCCTCAGATTCCAGATTTTCAAATAGTTGTGTCTTGGCCAAATATTGCCATATCCTAACTTATTTATTCAGCTTTTATATGATGTATACATCTCAATTTAAAAAAATTGACCCTTATGACTAGGGTTGGGTACCGTTCACATTGGTACCGGTACCTGAAATTCGGTACTGGTAGCCAACGGTACCTTTTTCCGGTACTTTAGGGATGTTTACATCAATAACTATAAAGAAACTGTTAGTCATTTATAGAAGTGTTATTAACATTATGCCAGAGCTGCCTTGGTCGCTGTCTGCCATTGTCTGTGATTATTTGTTTACTGTAATATTTACGAGTAAATTGTAGGTTGCTAGCTACTTAATTGAATTCATAAAAACAACCATATTAATTTTTTCTTTTTTTTTTTTAATTTAATTTCATGTGTTTCAATTCTGTGTTGGTTATTTTCTGATAATCAAATGAAGACATAAAACATTAATTAAATTTATCTCTTAATTTAATTAAACTAACTTTTTTGCCAAACAAAGTGCTGCACAACTGAGCTTACGGTTAAAATTAAAACATGGAAGAAAACTTTATTTTTTAAGTAATAAATCAAAGTTTTTGATATTTTATTATTATTGCATTAGTTAGTACTATTATTGCATAGAGACATATCTAAATTCTACTGTAAAACAGTAATATATTTGTCAAGTTAAATTGAACTTTTATTTTGACGGGTTGCCGTGAAGACCTTTGAGTTTCTGTGTGTTTGTGATATGTAGTTTTTCTCAAATGAAATGGTAAAATGCTCATGACGTGACTCTCAGAGCTGCTCTGGAGATGACGTTCATGCATTCATGTCCTCGTATGAGACGGCAGAGATGGAAACACGCAAATTCAGTGTGTGAGGTAAATTAAACCGCGCGTCTGCGCCATTCATTTACAGAGACATGCAGGACACGCATGATTCATATTTAAATATCTTTTTACGGTTTAATATTCACAGACACTAGTCTATATCACCAGATGCGTTTTCAGATACCAACATTTTTTACCGATTGATTTAATGTGAATCGGTACTTGGTAGTAGCGACGTAATTCGGTCGGTGCCCTTAAAAGTCTAGAGTTTGGTACCCAACCCTACTTATGACTG
Source organism: Gobio gobio (assembly GCF_949357685.1). Classification (NCBI taxonomy): domain Eukaryota; kingdom Metazoa; phylum Chordata; class Actinopteri; order Cypriniformes; family Gobionidae; genus Gobio; species Gobio gobio. Next base: position 36,468,461 of record NC_137104.1, read on the forward strand.
ATTTTATGGTCCAGGGTCACATATATGAAGAGACATTACTTGTGTACATGTAATACGGTCATTTTAGATGGAATAGAGGTAGATTTCTTTGCTTGTCTTCTCTGTAATTCTGTTCATAACTAAAGTATTACTGATGAAAGGGGTGCTTGAGTCTTACTGATGGGCCCGTGGGGGTACATAAGCCAAAAAAAAGGTTGGGAAATGCTGTTTTAGAGTGTTTGAAGCACAGGACAATCAGTGTCGGCCCATCTCAGTTAGCATATCCCAGCGGCCATCTTGCCTGCTACCTCTCTGCAGTGCAACATTAGCACTAGTTCATTGACCCCCACCTGGGGGGCCACCACAGGAGTTGATGGCAATGTGTGTGTATGTGTGATCATCCCATAGCCCACCGCTGAGAGGCAGAATCAGGTCCATGCCGTTAAAAGACCATCAAAAGCAGCTGTAATTACGCAGGAAATTGGCAGTGAAATTGAAAAACTTTGACCGGTGTGGCACTTCCTTTTCCTGAGATCCCTCTAGTGTGACAATCGCATTTGAAACCGCTGATAAAGAAAGGGCTTGATGACAAAAATCAAGAGGAGACACGGCAAGGTGCATCGTAGCCCACACGGATGCCGTTTTGCCCTCTGCTATCCATTATCACCTTCTAGCACTTTATAGCGTCTCAGTTCTTTGTTGATAGATCATTTCGGGATATTTAGCAAATTGCCACATTTACAACTTTCAAATTCAATTTCCGAATGGCTAGCTGGAAAATAGATTTAAATGGGCATCATCTAGCATGATATGGTGGTCCGGGATTCATCTGGCTGCACAATGGAGCACACACACACACACTCACGTGTGTGTGTGCACTCAGAATTAAAAAGCCAGCCGATGTCAATGTTTACACCCGCTAACATTTTTCTGATCTTGGGGTGGTCCACTCAGGCATAGTTTATGAGCATTACGCCTGTCAGAGGGACACTCGTAGTGGCTAAGTAATGCAGCATGTCAATAATAATGAAGCAATGACATCCTCAGGAATGACCACGGACAAACACGCACGCAGCCATTGTTCTAATGATCCGACGTCCATCTCCATAATCAGACTGAAGCGCCTCACTGTGTGCCCAGACGCTTGCTGTGATGCTTTTGCAGCTGACTGATTGATTGAATATGAAGTAATGAGGGTTTCTCGGCTCTCTCCTGTTCATCTAAAATTCCACATTGGAAATCAAATGGAAATTTTATGCAATGAGATGGATTAATGGAATTCGCCACGCATTTTTAAGTCTTAATGTACAGCAATAATCCCCATAGGTTGTCGTAGGGAGATGGAAAGTTGGAGCTGTTTATGGGCCATTTCGGTGCATTACTGTCAGCTTGATGGACGTCACACAATATTTTTGCTCCAGTACAATTGAGCTTAAGTTTAGAGCGAGGTCCAGCAGGTCCTGGAGCACAGACAGATCAATCCCTCTCTGAAACGTTGGATTACTAATATCAGACACATTTATCTGCGCTGCGTCTTCAGAACGCTCCTGCCTCGAGCCTTAAAACCTGTTCGGCCCATTCAAATGCCAAACGTTAGTATTTTAGTGTTAAATGAATGGATCTGATTGTTTTTATTGGGAATGAAGCCATTTTTTAACCCCCGGAGACCCAGGCATCGATATTCATGATGTATTATTATTATTTTTTTCACTCTTAAACTTGACTTTAGGAAATGAGTTAAGGTATTAGTTTAGTTTAGACAAAATTGGGTAAAATGTGGAAAAACATTTATGGTTGCAAAATTATAAAAATGTGACGATACCAGCATTTCTGTAGTACCGGAAGTACGGACTCTCGAGTATATTCGGTACCCGCAGCTGCGTTCAGTCTCTTCCACGTTTATCTAAGCGCAGGGCTCCTGACTGTAGCCGAATATATATATATATATATACTAGTGTCTGTGAATATTAAACTGCAAAATATTATTTAAATACTACTCCTGCATATGTCTCTGTGTGAATGATGGGCGGTCGGGCGATGCGCGGGCGGGAACGCACACACACACACACACACACGCACACACACACACACGTGCGTGCGTGTGACATTCCCTCGCTGTCTTTGTAGTCTCTGCCGTGTGTCACTATATGAGGACATGAACGCTACACTTCATTCGTCACTTCATGAGAATTTACTGTTTCATTTGAGAAAACTGTCATATCATGAACACAGACACTCAAAGGTCTTCACGGCAACCTGTCAAAATAAAAGTTTGGTTTAATTTTTTTTTAATTGTTACTGTTGTAGCCTACAGTAGATTTAGCTACGTCTCTATGTAATAATAATACATCTCTACTAATAATAATAATTATGCCTAGATGGTTGATTATTTTTCACCTTTTTTATAAACAATGTTTACTTTTAAACAGCATACAGCCTTTAAATGTTTATGTATTATTTACTTATAATGATTATCATCATAAATAATAAACTTAATACATTTAATAATTTTTTTTAAATAGTTACATTTAAAAAAAAAACATTTAGCTGTGGAACCGAAATTGGTACCGAGTACCGTAAAATTTTGATGGTATTGGTACCGAGTACTGGAATTTTGGTACCGTGACATCCCTATTTTAAAGCAAATTTTAAATATAATGTAGTAATTTTAACCCTTTAAGACCTAAGGGTATTTTTACAATTAATTTTCCACCTGGTTTTATTTACTAAAAAAGCTTGTTAAACATCAACCCTGTTGTGCACAGACAATTGACACCTCTTTTTTTTCAAGACAAGTTGCACTATCAGTATATGTGTGTTGCATTGATGTCACCTGAATGTAAAATAAGTTATGGGACCATAAAGACAAATGAAAACATAAAATGGAAATTGAATCACTCAAATATTTATTGAAAACACACACAAATAAATTAAAGCTAAGCATATTTCCTCTGGAAAACAGTTTGTTCAAGTCTTTGGAGTCCTGGAACTCAGGAATAAACATGAGAACTTATACAGAACCAAAACTATTTACATTTTTCCAAAAAAAGTCCAGGCGTTTTTGGCCTCTTTGGATTTTGGATATTTACTGGTGCCAAGCCTCAAAACAGTTCCTATCAGGAACTTCTCCTCAAACTTTCTCCTCAAACTTTCTCCTAAACTTTTTCCTCAAACTTTCTCCACAAAACTGCAGCGCGTCTCTCTCTCTATCTCCTCAATACTAGCCGTGCGTCTCTCTCTCTCCACAATAACAGAGCTGTGGTTCATGCGTAATGACGCACACCAACGTGGATGACGGATCAGCCTGTCATTGGTCAAACCCTCATCCAAAATGGCAGCTAGCATCGCGCTAGCGGCAAAAATGACGGAAAATGTATAAATTATGGACATCAAGTGGATAAATCTTGGATGTAAGCGTTTTGATTTATTGCTGAACAACTCCAAAAAGATGCACATGTTCCAGGCTGGATAGAACACCTTCTGTAAAGGCTACAAAGACACCAAAGACACCCCCGTGATGGCTAGCTCGTTAGCTTTCTGCTGGAAAAACGGTAAGAAAATCGATAAAAGTTTCATGAAATAATATAGATATTTATCGGAGGTGCCGTGTGACGTCGTGGGCGATGCCGTCGGGCTCTGAGAGTTAATATAATATAGATATATAATATAATATACATATTTAAATGTTCATTTACAAAATATATTGTTATATCCATGACACAATAACAACGAAAACACTTGAAAAAAATGTAATTATTTTTTTATAACATTCTTTGAATAGGCTCCATTGTGTGAGAACAATAGAATAATTAAATTGCCCAGCATTGCATTTTTGCTTTGAGTAAAAAAAACATTTAAAATGACAATCAAAATACTAGTGCATGTAAGCCTTTTCCTATTACTAGACATAGAAACAAAATAAAGAAAATATTTGATGTCATATACAAAATAAAATGTTTTTTCCCCCATCAAAATGTTGTTGTGATACATTTTAGAGTGTCAGCTACTGTTATGTGTATTTACTGAACATTGGGTATTATTTAATTACTTTGCAATTCTGCTTCACTGGGTCTCTGAGCTCACGTTTAGATGTACATTTTTCAATGGCCATGCCACTTCCTGTGCTGTTTTTCATACCAAGGCGGGCGGCATTTTAATTTTAAAATCATTAAGATTATTATGTGATTATTGTCTTTAATTGATGTGTCAAGTGGCTTGTGAATGAATGAATACAAATGATGTGTAAGGAAACTGTGAAAACAGCAACGGTCTCATCCAATCAGTTGGCTCGAACGCCTGGGTCAAAGAGGCTTTTGTTTCTCCACTGATGGTAAATGATATATACAGATCGTGGCAAATAAAATAGCATATTTGAAGCCCAATTAACATTTTGTTAGCCCAAGGCTGTGTGGGGCCCCAGCTGGTTGGGCTATGTCCATGTGGGGAAATTTTACATGGGCACCAGACAGCCTGATCATGTGACCAGCATTCTCATTAATCTGCTTGCATTCATTTTAATCTCATTTAAACGGACCAATCAGCAATTAAATCAGCTGAGCCAGAATAATATTGTTTTGATTGTACAAACAAGGGGTTTCCTGTGACCCGAAATGCTCTTGTCAGTCTTATTCAGAAAACTAGTGATATTTTATATGGTATTGACACTTACGGTGAAGTGTTTTCCCTGCACTTTTTGCTGAAGTGACTTTTTAAATTTATTACAGTGTCTCCTTTTTCTTTTTCTCTCTCCCATCTTATTCCACCCTCATTTTCTTTCATTCCTTTGATATTTTGTGCAGGCTTATGGTACTTGTGTTTAAATATGCATGAATTTTGCATGGATAATTAACACGCTTTTCTTCATTGAATGTTTATGAACTGTGTACCCATACTGTGTAATTTCAAACTAGTTGCTAAAGTCGACTCATTTAGAACCATTTACTCAGGGGCGAATGGACATTTTAGTTAAGTTCTGGGAAAAGAATATTCAAGGAGTCATTTTATCCCTTTTTAGAAAAGTTCGGTAAAAACAAAAAACGTTTGTTTAGAATGTTTTAATCACCGGCTTAGTGACAGAGCCCACTGCTGACCTTGTTGTGACACGTTGGTGAGGCAGAGAGATATGCAAATGGCCTCCTTGTGTCTTCCTCTCCTCACTTCACTGATTTTTCAAACTCAGAAACACACTTTTTCAACTCTAATTAGCGGCTGCAATTCCATCCAAACAAAGAAAAGAGGAAAGCAAATTCAAAAGCGTTTCAAATGTAATTTTTGTTTCTTTTTCTGTCATCAGTTAAAAAGACAGTAACTAATCTTCACTGCATGCTTAAAGACCAGTCATGGCTTGGGAACTTAGCAAAACCAATTAATATTTTTCACCCTGATATGCAACTGACATGCAGCGACTTTTACATTCTAGGTTTATAGAAATGACAATTATGTTATTTATGGAGTGAAACACTTGCGTGTCAATGCTCATTGCATGGACTGGAGACTCGTAAAGTTGAAATTGCAAACACTTTTTAAATCTAAATGAGGTCTTTCCATAGACATATCTTGTTTTTATATGATCTTAATTATAAATAGCTACTCTTAACTAACTCTTTTTCTTTTTTTTCAGTGTACAGATCACCAATACTGGTCTATTTGAAGCCTTCTTTTTTATCATGTATAATTATTTATAGGGATGCTCCCATTTTAGAAACATTATTTAAGGGCCTGAATTTCATTTTGGGAAAAATCCTTAGGTGAATCTTTTGGAGGGATTTTTTTATTTGGGGACATTTTTCAAAAAAAATTTCATTATCTCACCTAAAATGTTTGATCATGCAGTGCATTTTTCCCCCGGAATGGGGCAATTTTGTTGCACTATAGCTTAAACAGCACTAGCCTGATTTTAAATGTTGAAATTAATTCACAAAAAACTTTTGCTGTCAAAATTTATGTGTTAAGCGAAGTGAAGTGACGTGTGGCCAAGTATGGTGACCCATACTTGGAATTTGTGCTCTGCATTTAACCCATCCAAGTGCACACACACAGTAGTGAACACACACACACCTTGAACACACAACCAGAGCAGTGGGCAGCCATATTGCTGCAGTGCCCGGGGAGCAGTTGGGGGTTCTGTGCCTTGCTCAAGGGTCTCACCTCAGTCATGGTATTGAGGGTGGAGGCTGGTTATTCACTCCCCCCCACTGACAATTCCTGCCAGACCTGAGACTCGGACCGGCAACCTTCAGGTTACAAGTCCGACTCTCTAACCATTAGGCCACGACTGCCCATAATGCATGCAATACATTTTTTCAGTTTAATGCATTAAAAATATTTAACGCAATTAAAGCAGCATCTGTTTTTTTCCTGTCATCCTTTGGCTGCGCTGCAGTACATGATCACGCTATTATTCATTCAAGTGCTATTAAACCATTCAAGGGCAAGTGACAAGATGCAAAAAATAACTAAAATCTTTACTAGCACAGTGCAACGCTTCCGGGTTCTACGTCAGAATGGCAGCTCTGTATTGGCCACTGATTGGCCAGCTCCATGGCATGCGTTGTGGTGCTCATAGTGAGCTGGCGTTCTGACGTAGAACCTGGACCTGGAAGCGATGCACTGTGTTGTAGACGTGCCGGTAAACGGTAATACGATATACCGCAATAATGAACATGCACAATATTGTTATCGTGGGCACTTCAAAATACTGTGAATAATGATCAACCCTCTACGCACACCTTGGCAATAGAATCGCCATTGGCTAGTAAATTTTTTTGTTTAGTCGCCAGACTGATATTCTTTATTATATTATATTATACTTAATAAATATATATATATACATTCATGTTGAATATACATTCTTTATATATATATATATATATATATATATATATATATATATATATATATATATATATATATATATATATATATATATATATATATATATATATATATATATATATATATATATATATATATATATATATATAAATAAATAAATATAAATACATTCCACCAAATGTATCAATATTTAAAAAATGGCACAGCTTTTTAAATATCTAAATGTACACGAAAAGACTTAAGGCTATTCATTTTCAAACTTAAACATTTTATATTTTAATCTGGACTAAATTACATGCCCTAGATATTGTTTGAATATGTTCTGACTGTTGTTCAGTCACACACATTTACAATAAGGCTCCATTATTTAACATTAGTTCATTCATTAACAAACTGACAATGAAAAATACTTCTAAAGCATGTATTAATCTTAGTTAAATGTACATTTCAGCATTTAATAACACATTATTAAAATCAAAAGTTGTAACTGTATTATTTAATGGACCTGAGCTTACACTAACTAACAGTTGCTTTTTTAAACTAACATTATCAAAGAAGAATAACTTCTGTAAAAATGTAGCTATTCATTCTTTGTTAATATTAATGCATTAACTGGTTAGACATTATTGTAAAGTGTTACCTATTGTTCTTTATAATTCTTTTGCACTTAATCTGTTTTAAATATTTGTTTACTTTATACATTTTTGTGTATTGCTTTATTGTATTTAAATGTTTGGTTCTTCTGTTATAAGAAAGTTATTAAACCTGTTATAGTATGACAACACTTGTTTTGCAACTTATTTCAATATCGTGATAATACCGTATACCGCGATAAAAGCTTCAGTAATTAACCGCAACATGAAAATTTGATACCGGCACATGCCTACTGTGTTGACTACGTGAACAGCATAGGAGACACATGGAAGAGAAGACATTGTTGAATAAAGTCATTATTTATTTATTTGCGCAAAAGTATTCTTGTGGCTTCATAACATTAAGGTTGAACCACTGTAGTCACATGGACTATTTAACAATGTCTTTACTATCTTTCTGGGCCTTGAAAGTGGTAATAACGTTGCAGTCTATGTGGGGTCAGAAAGCGCTCAGATTTCATCAAAAATATCATAATTTGTGTTCTGAACAACATGAGGGTGAGTAATTAATGACAGAATTAAAATTTTTTGGGTAAACTAACCCTTTAAAATGTGAAAAGTCTTATAACAAAAATATTTTAAAAACTTTAATGTTAGGTGCGATAAATTGCGATTATAAAAAAAAAATTGCGATAATTAGTAAAAAAATGTTATCGATTGACATCACTACCAAAAACACAAGTAAAATGTCAGTAATAAAATAACAAATAAAATGGCATAAAGATACAAATAAATAGTGCTTCAATTGGATTGAGATTTGGGGAATTTGGAGGCCAGGGCAACGCCTTGAACTCTTCATCATTTTTCCTGATCACCTTGACAATGTGTTCAGTGTGGCAGGGTGCATTATCCTGCTGAAAGAGGCCACTTTCACTAGGAAACACCATTGTCATGAAGGGGTACACTTCGTCTGCAACAATGTTTGACGTGTCAAATTACGTCTAGATGAATGCCCGGACCTAGGGTTTCCCAGCAGAACATTGCCCAGAACATCACACTCCCTACACTGGCTTCTTGTCGTCCCACAGTGCATCCTGGTGCCATCACTTCCACGAGATGTGAAAGAAAACAGAACGCATTGGACCAGGCAAGCTTTTTCCACTATCCAAGGTCCAGTTATGTCACCCACTCGGCCATTGTAGGCGCTTTTTAACTATTAAAATTTTGTGACTTGTGCCACAGTATACCTTCTGTTGGCTTGGACCAGATAGGATAGCCTTCGTTGCCCTTATGCATCGATGAGCCCAACACCGGTTGTCTCTCCTCAGACCACTGTTAGTAAATTCTCAGCAATGCAGACCAGGAGAAACCCAAAAGCCTTGTCGTTTCAGTGATATACTGACCCAGTTGCCTTGCCATACCATTTGGGCCGTTGTCAGCCAGATCTTTATTCCTGCCCATTTCTTCTGCATCCAACATGGTGATTACGAGAACTGATGGTTTGCTTACCATCTAATCTACCCAGGCCTTGTTAGGAGATGATCAACAATATACGCTTCACCTGGTCATAATGTTTTGGCTTATAAGTGTATATAGTAGGGGTTGCATGACTACTGATTTCTCCTTGTAAACACAGTTACTCAAGTATTTGGGATTTATGATACCGTAAAAAAGACAAAAGTTTGTGTTTGGGAAGAATTTTGTGTTTATTTATTTAATTTGAACATCCGCATCTTTGAAGTCGAAAAATATGTGTACATATATTAATAAAATTAATAATGGATAATGACGGTAGCAAGGTTGAGGCTCGCACAGCTTGTCTGTGTGTGAGAGAGACTCAACTACTTTTTACAAACCTATATTTATTTCTAAATAAATACGGTTTATATTATATTTTATCTACAATGCAATGCATGTGTTTTGAGGCCAGCTTCCTGAATTTTATTTCCAAATATCAGGTAAAAATATATTTTTTGTCTGTGACTGGACGATGTCATTATCGTGGCACTGGTTTTATTTCACGTAGTCAGCGAACACTCAGCTGCTCGTAAAATTCAGCCAGTGATTGTGCCGTTTTGCTTCAGTTAATCACAATGATGTCGCACTGGATATTTTTCTTCTCCCCACTGTGTTTGTGTGTCCTTCAGGAACAGAGTTATTTTGGATATGGTTCCCTTAATTCTTATGGGATAAACTTGCTTCAATTACGTCTCCCAGCTCTCAAAGCCATTATCATTCTCCGATTTTAAGCAGGCCTGAGGGAGCACCTGTTTATAAGGCAGTCGCGTCAAGGGAGCCTGTTAACTTTAACAATGAGCCTAGTAACTACTGAACCTTAATGAAGACACAAGTTTTCTCCCTCTAACTGATAGTTAATGGACACACATGGATTCAAATGATAGTCTGTGGGCCGGAGGGCAGAACACTGTTAAACTAGTTTGGATTGACATTGGCAAAAAATGTTACGACAAGGTTAAATGACAAACACTGAAAGAATGTTGGGGGAATTTTGGTAAATCAGCCTTTTGAATATTGGGCCACTGGAACCGTAGCAACTACAGTATTTTCAGATTCAAGCATTTCCAGACGTTCTTAAATGATTTCCAGATTTGTTTACGCTCGGCAGCGTCTCAGCGCTTTAAGACACAATTGTGGAATCGATACTGTGTTGCTTGTCACACAAAGATGATGTGTAAAAATGTTTTAATGTTAAAATCACCTCTCTTATCCTAGCTTAATATACAGTAATTATTATTATTCATAATATGATAATATATAATACAATTTAAATATAATAATTTTTGATATATAATTATAATAGAATGACAAATAATAATACATTTGAAATAATTATAATTATAATACTATTTTTTATTTGAATTCTTTTATAAAAAGTATTATAATTGTGTATATAAAATATTATTTTATTATTAATTTATTACATTTAAGTACTTTCAAAAAGTAACGCAAAAGTGTCTAAAATTTTACTTTCTAAATTCAATGAAAATGTAATTATGTTAATTGAACAGAAGTACCACTTGTAAAAGTAACATTCTTGTCAAGGGTGTAGTTTCTCAGTTGCACGACTTTCTGCCAGCTTGCAGACCCAAACAACAGCCCGTGATGAGCGTAGCGAAAACAAAACTAATTCTGCTTTCATCCGTTTGAACTATAGTTGGGCTGGGAAGCTTTATTGTGGCTGGCAAGGTGATAAGAGAGAGTGATCGTTTATTCTTTGGTTTCTTATGAATTGCCTCAGCTTCATTTATCATAGAGAAGGAGAATACAATACAATAGATGCCTTGGGCCAACAGTTGTGTGTTTGTTTGTGTCCTTGCGTGGTTGTCCCGAGGAGGGTTTGCATTGGTGTGTTTAGATTTGTATGCGTGTGTATGTGCCTGTATGTGTTATCTGCCGGTCCGTTGGGCCACTCTAATAGCAGCAATGCTTGAAGCCACCTTCATTTTTCTCTGTTCCTCTCTTCTTCTGCTATAATTGCAACCCAGA